>NW_005359590.1:2095146-2104761 GCF_000412655.1 Myotis brandtii
ACAAATTTTTGTGCACCGGGCCTCTAGTCTCTCTCTATAAAAGCCTAATATGCAAATTGTCCCCACAGGAGTTTGACTAGGAGACCGATAGCTTGCTATGATGTGTGCTGACCACCAGGGGGTGGCATTGAACAAAGGAAGGCCCCAGCCAGCAGCCAGAAGGAAGGCCCCAGCTGGCATCCAGTAGGCCCCAATCAGCCCTGGTCACCGGCCAGGCCTAGGGACCCTACCAGTGCACAAATTTCATGCACTGGGCCTCTAGTCTATATATATAAAAGCCAAGCAACCAGAACAACCAAACGACCAGAATGACCAGTCACTATGACACGCACTGCAGTTGGCCAATCAGCCCAATGGGGGTGGGGCTGACTGGCCAACTTCCGGAGTTCCCTACCCCCAGCTGGGCGGACCCCACCTGTGCACAAATTTGTGCACCGGGCCTATAGTGTTAACATATCTATAGGTTCTGGGAACTAGGAGAGGAACATCTTTATCAGGCTATTATCTAGCCTACCACACTCTTTGACCCAAAGATTCTTCTAAGTTTTTAATCTAAAGCAAATATGAGCAGGGATTCAACTATAACGATATTCACCTGAGGAACCAATCATGGACTTCATCCCAGGAGAAGTAATTTCTTTACATCCAAAACAAAAGCTACAGAGATTCTACTTTTTTCTAGCCATGGATCTTATTACACTCAGTAGTGTCAGTAGTTCAAATATTAGTTATTAATATTACCATTAGAATTCAACAAAGTTTGGGACTTAGATGAGAGCAGTTTTTACATTCGAGAAATGGAAACAGGTAAGTAAAATAGGCTGAAATTCATTTTTTTCTCTTACATTTTCAGTTATTGTAATTCCAAATCAGAAATATCATCAAAATTGTCACTAGAAATATCAATACTATAATTTAAAATGGGTCCAAGATTTATCAGGATGATCACTTAGTAAGTTATGTAGTGTCTAATCACTGGGGTGTATACCTGAAACTAATATGATAATGTCAACTGTAATTGAAAATTTTTAAAAAATGATTTAAAATTTTAAAATAAATTTGAAAAAATAAAATTGTCTCAACTACAAGATATAATCAATTCAATTATTTAAATAAATCATGTATGAGATAATTAGGCCCTGGCATGAAAGTCTATACATAATCTAAATTTGGAGGAGACTATTATGGAAATTCTGAACATTAATTTGTTTAGTGGCCTAATAGCAATGTGAGTTTAACAGTGAAGCACATCAGGAAAAAATACAATATTTGAATGCTACTACTGAGTGATTTGGAATAGAAGTTCCAAACAGAACTTCTCAGTAGAAGTTCTAGGAATTCATAAGCCTCTCATAAATAATAAGGGGGAAAATCTGTTATTTGTATGCCTTTTATTCATACTATCCTTTCCTTTTCCTTATCTACTGATTTCTTGGACATTCCCTTCATCCTTTTTTAATGGCTCATGGTTGTTGTTTTTTTACTGTATCACATGTCTTCTGACATGCCGCCTTCACATTACTTAACTTTCTGAATTGCATCACTTCCACCTATACTCCAACTACTGGCTAATGTGGTCACACCTGGTAATTTATCATTTAAAACTCTTGGAATTCCTTTCTGACCACAACCTCCTGTTCATGCCCTTCCATGTCCTCACTCCACTGAATCTGTTCTTTGTCTACGTTGTTATTCTTAGTTTCTCAGTCCTGATCAGCATGAGACAAACAGCATCACCAGACAAACACAAAGGATCTTGATATTTAATGACCTGCTCAGACCTGCTTTGACTAGAAGCATGATTCGGGTTAAGTTTTAAAGATATTAAACTCTTTAAAGTAAAAAAAAAAATTAAAGATGTATTTGATAGGGGAAAACACAAGGCAAAGTCTGATTTCTTTAAAATCTTAATTTCCACAATTGTTTAGGCATTTCTATATTAAAATGTATTTAATGCTTACCACCAGTCCATTTTCAACTGCACCTCCAATCCCGATTTTTAAATTTTGACTCCGGTTTGTTGGATTTCATTCTCAAGCAAGTCTTTTCAGAAGGGCCCACAAGTTTTTCATGTTCCTGCCTTTCATTTTTCCTTGAATCTTCAACATTTTTCACCTTCTTAATTTGTTCCAAATTGTACAGATTTCTTAAATTCCATCTTTCCCTAGGTACTTCCTTCTAGAGTCCACTTAAATCCTATTCCAATCTGGACTGACTGAGTTCCAGATGTACAGTTGTGGTACTGAAACTTAAATTTATTACTTTCTTGAGTTAGATTCACTATTTCTTTAATCCATATTTTCCTTCTTTTGTTTTGTTTGTTCTTTGAATGTAGAAGAGTTTATTTTGTTAGAACTTATCACCAGAGGATTTTTTTCCATTGATTTTTAGAGAATGGAAGGGAGGGGAGAGACAAAGAGAAACATCGACGTGAGAGACACACCAACTGGTCGTCCCCCACATGCACCCTGATCAGGGGCTGGGGATCTAGCCTGCAACCGAGGCATGTGCCCTTGACTGGAATCGAATCCGCAACCCTTCGTCTGAGCGCCAACACCATTGAGCAAAACTGGCTAGGGAAGAACTTATCTTCTGACAACTTACTAGGATAGGATATATGGGGAGTATACTCTGAGTTCCTTCATGTCCAAAAATGTCTTTATTCTCCCCTTGCTTTTGATTGATATTTTGGATGGGTATGGAATTGTAAAATAAAACTGATTTCCCCTCATTTATTTGAAGGCATTGTTCCATTGTTTTCTAAGAGTTCTCATTGATGATGAAAAACCTGATGCTAGTCTGATTCTCATTCCTTTATAATTGGCTTTTGCTTTCAGTTAAAGGGAAGCTTTTAGGATCGTCCCTTTATCCTTGATGTTCTGAAATTTCACAATGTCATATTGAGACATGAGTCTTTTTTCATTATTTTTGAGGGGCACTTGAGATACTCTTTCAATTCAAAAATTCCTTCATCTTTGAAAAAAATACCTTGTATTAATTTTTTATGATGTCCTCTCCATTTTCTCTATTATCTCTTTCTGGAACTCACATTTTCATATGAGACTTATACAGAGACTACTTCTTATTTTTCCTTATATTTCCTGTTTCTGTCATCTGTTTTCTGGGAGATTTGCTCATCTTTACCTTTTCTTCTGAATATTTTATTTGGCAACCCCTATCTTTAAATTCCAGGAGCTATTTATTGCTCTCTGTTTTTCATGGAATCCTTTTGTTGATTTATGGGTGCAATATCTTCACACAAATATCTCTTTTGATGGTAATATATGTTGTTGCTTAAAGTATTCCTCTATCTTCTGAATTATTTCTTTTCTTTGAGTCTATTTTTTGTTTATCTGTTGTCTCTCATGTTGCAATTTTCCCTAAAATCTCCAGTGATCCTTGGTTACACATTTATATTTAATAATAATACATTTACAAAAACAACAACACCACAACACTTGGCCTCCCTGGCTGCATGAAGATCAAACTCTATCATGAATAACACAGTAATTATCTGGGCCAGGAAGTTCATGACCAACAGACTACTTCAATGGAAACAAATGGTCATTGATGTCCTTCACCCTGGGAAGGCAACAGTTCCCAAGATAGAAATTTGGGGAAAACTAGCCAACATTTATAAGACTACACCAGATATTATCTTTGTGTTTGGATTCTGAACCCATTTTGGTAGTGACAAGACCACTGGTTTTGGCATGATTTATGTTTCCTTGGATTACACAAAGAAAATGAACCCAAACACAGCCTTGCAAGATATGGCCTGTATGAAAAGAAGACCTCAGGAAAACAGAAAAGAATGCAAGAACAGAATGAAGAAAGGCAGGGGAACTGCAAAGGCCAATGTTGGTGCTGGCTAAAAGTGAGCTGGAGATTGCATAGTAGAAGGAATAAAGATTCTTCAGTGACTTTACCTGTGGTGATTGTGCAGATTTTTTATGAGATTATTAAACTTTATAAGAACTTTAAAAAAAAACACTTAGGAGTCTGTGTGAAGGATCAGGGCCCATTGCCTGGCAGACTTCCCTATGAGATGAGTTGGCTGTTTTGTTGCAGCATCTACAAATGTTAGAATGCCAAGATCTTTGTTGTAGGGCCATTCGATTTCTTGAGAAAAGAACCCAAATATCCCCTTTCTGTGGGATAGTATCTAGCTGCTGGAAATTCTGGGGGCAGAGGGAGAAGAATGAAGTTTTGACTTTTAATTAATGTCTATTTCAACTCCACATTTCTTTCCTACCTTCTTTAATTAAACCTGATACTTGTGAGCCCCAAGCCTCTCCCAGGTCTTTGGCTGTATGTATGTTCACATGTATTTTAGGTTGCAGCTACTTCTGTCCTGTTTCATCTGTTCTCTTCACTTCCTTCCCACCTCACCTCAATCCCATCACTCTAGTTGAAATTCATTAATGTCATATTCACTGATGGCCCATATTTTGTTCCCATAATATTTATGGGCTTATTTCCCTTTTATTCTTTCTTTGTCAATTAAGTGGTGTTCTAGGAGGGAAGAGGAGATATTTTTATATGGCCATTCTCCATATAGAACAGGCTATTTCCTTTTTCCCCCCTTAATCCTTTGTATTTTGGTCTAACTGCAAGAATTCCATTTAAACTGCTCTTTTGAAAATATTTCAAACAAATGTATTTTTCATTTCCTCCTTCCCCATAAATCATGTTTACCTTGCACCCTAAGGCTAAAAGCTTATTGTCCCAGAGAAAAGGGTCAGTAGAGCCTTCAAGAAAGTAGTCCACAAGATAGAGAAGAGATGATGCAGAGTGAGTTCCCAGAAGTCATGACCTGGAAATGGAGTATTTTGATAGGGAGAATAAATACTGAACAGAGAGAGTAGGTCCCAATTTCCATTTGGGACTGTTGAAGATCATCTTTGCAGGTGTCCTCTGTGTCAGCATGGAGTGGCCACAGCAAGAGAGAAATAATGCCATCACCCATTGGAAGATGAAGTAGACATGGTGTTTCTGAGGATCCCTTGGCTTCCATGTGTTGTAGAAAGGGATGCAGATGTTTCCACATTAGATAAACATCAGTAGATACTCCATAATGAGAACCCTCAGTAAATTTTTACTGATTCTCAAAAAAAAAAATCTTACTATTAGCCAAGTGAAAATTGGTAATTGCAAAGAGTAGTTAAACATAAAGTTGAAAATTTCTAAAGGTAGGGCCTAATTTTGGAAGAAATATGTCAGTTTCTAGGACTAGAGAGGCAATGATACAGAAAGGCCCATAAGGACAGCCGATTGAAGTCAAAGGATAGCATTGCAAAGAATAAAAGATTAATTTTGGCTAGCTGTCAAGGTTTCAGAGGACCTCTAAATCCAGGTAATAACAATATATAGGAATAAGAGCTAAGCTTAGGGACACCAAATTTCTCAGCTTGACTCCTTTTGATCAGACTTGTGGTACTAATTCTCTGTATTAGCTGGGGGACAATTTAGTTGCTAATATCCAGCATTTATATTTTCAGAGCTGTGTACATATCACAAATCCTTATCCTTCATAGAAAATAGCTAAAGCTTCTGCCTAAAAGTGTACTCAGGAATGTATCCTCCCAGATTTTAAAAGCAAAACTTTGGGGGCTTGAAAACCCCTAGCATAATTATTGTTTCCTTCTGAGACAGATTAAGTTTATCTTGTTACAAGACCAAAAATAGTGGGTTGAAGAGAAGTTCCTCTCTTTTTATTTATTTATTTTTTGAAGAAGCTCCATATGGAGGGCTTATTTCCATTTGGTACTTTCTTGGACAACCCTTTATTAGCTAATTCACCCTTTAAAATATTACATGATTCTAGCATGAGAAAGTAAAAATAGCATAAGAACCTTGTCTATCTTTGAAAGAAGCAATCAGATATGAAATTTTATTTTATGGTAATGATGATATGCTAACAGTTCCTTTAGTGGCTTTTTTTTTTTAATCCTCACCCAAGGATATGTTTTGAGAGAGAGAGAGAGAGAGAGAGAGAGAGAGAGAGATCATTCAGTTGCCCCCTGCAACCTTTTGGTATATGGATGATGCTCCAACCAACTAAGCTACCCGGCCTGGGCAGCAGCTTTTATTTATTTTTTTATTTTTATACTTTAAAAAATTTGATTTCAGAAAAGAAGAGAGAGGAAGAGAGCTAGAAACAGCAATAATGAGAATCATTGATCATCTGCCTCCTGCATGCCCCCTAATGGGGATCCAGCAGGTAATCCTGGCATGTACCCTGACCAGGAATTGAACCATGACCTTCTGGTTCACAGGTCAACACTCAACCACTGAGCCCACTAGTCCGGCCAGGGCAGCAGCTTTTAAAAAATATATAACAATAAAGATAAATATTTTTAAAGAAGGAAATCACCTATATGCCTATTGTCCTACTTGGGTAACTGTTTTTTATTTTTGTGTTTTTTCTTCTGCCTGTGTGGCACAAAACTGTAGGGCTGAAAAACACTTTGGAATTCAACCAGTCCAATTTCTTCATTTTCATATGAGGAAACTAAAACCCAGAGAGTTATGAGGTTAGCCCAGAATAATACCTTATTGCCTCCTTTAAAATAAATTTTAATGTTAAATTTTTAAAAATCATTGTTGATAAGATAGTTGATTTTCTCCATGGAGAATGCAACTGCAAGGGGAAAACAATCTCTATTATGTAATACTAGAGGCCTGGCACATGAAATCGTGCACGGGTAGGGTCCGTAGGCCTGGCCTGTGATCAGGGGCAATCTTCCCTGGCTGCTGGCAGGTGGCCCCGCCCCCTGCCGCCACTGCCGCTGGTCACCCTCCGTGTGTGGGGCGACTGGTGGGGTGATCAGGGCCCCAGCACCATCTGCATCCGCTGCCACCCACCCCCGGTTTCCCGTTCCCCATGGGCTGGGGACAGCTCTTGCGTTGAGCATCTTCCCCCTGGTGGTCAGTGCATGTCATAGCCGACTGGTCGTTCCACCATCCGGTCAGTTTGCATATTATGCTTTTATATAAATATATCCTTCTCAAGAGCAATGTCTGAAGAATTATAGCTGCAAAATCTGGATTCCTAAAAACTCCAAGAAGTCCAGGAATTTCTAGAAAACAGATGTGAATGCAAAGCATCTATATTTAAGGATTGGATTCAAAGTTCACATACCGCTATGCATTGCTACTGCTGATGCTGCCTGCAGATTGTTGATTCTGGAATGTAACCTTCTTGATAAAAAGGCAAATTATAGCTCTTAAGAAGAGCACCTAATTGAGGCTTTCTCTCTGCTGCAATTCAAATAATTGAAATAGCATTGAAAAGGGGAGTATTTTGTAAGGAACATGGGTGGCTTTCAAAACAACTGTGTCAGAAACACTCTGGACTCACATTAGCAGGATTCTTAATGCGCCATAGCAGAAAAAGGTCCAAAATGCAAGTAGAAAACCCCGGTGCTGAGATTAGTCTGCCACTACCCAGGAACATAACCTGAGGCAAACATTTAATTTTTCTAGTTTTGTTCCCACATCAATAAGATGAGGTTAGCCTAGCTGATCTCAATTCTTTTTCCATTATAAAATTCTATGATTCTATGTGAAAGGCATCCTGTATTTCAGTCTGTGGGAAAACCCCAGGTGTGAAGAGCTGGTTTTCTTAACAAATGCCCTGATATCCTTTTGTTCTCTCATCCTTCTGAGGGAAGCCCTGGACAGAATCCTGGCACTGCATTGGCACCCCCTTCTCTCCTTCATCCTCCGCCTTCCTATCCTATCTGTAACAAAACCCCATTGTCTATTCATTTATGTTTCATTACATTTTCTTCTCCAGCTGTATTACCAATAGTGTAGCACTGGTCTTCGTACCTGAACCACAGGAACAAGTAACTGCTTTTCTAAGGTTCCTTTTAGAGAACAATCTGCTATTCTATTGAGCTCCATTCTGCTCTATTGTTAAGATTTACATCCCCATGGGAGTGTTCCTTGAGTTCTCTCTCTCTCAGACACACACATTCTGTATTCAATCCTGTTGGCTGTCTTTAAAACATGTCCAAAATCTGCCCACTTATCATCTCCACTGCTGTCACCCTGGTCCAAGCCAGCAAGGGCTTCCGACTGATCTTCCTCCCTTTACCCTGGTTCCCATTCAGCCCACTAGCAGCCCAGCCTCGGCAGCGCTCCTATCAGAACACTAAGTCCGATCGGACTTGATGTGAAATCCCCTGCCATGGCCCACAAGGCCTAGGCGCCCCAGCCATTGCCATCCATCTAATCTGATTTCCCACTACTCTCCTCTGCGCCAACGACCGACCTTCCCTTCCTCCAAGCTGCTCCGAGCATGGCAACCTGGGGGGCCTTGCACGTGCTTTCTGCCCGGAAGACCAGAGAGCGGATTACCGGTTCCCTCACCAGGTCACGGCCCGCAGTCTCCTCCCGTCATCCCATCACAGTCCAGCGGTTCTCAACCTGTGGGTCGCGACCCCTTTGGCAGTCGAACGACCCTTTCACAGGGGTCGCCTAAGACCATCCTGCATATCAGATATTTACATTATGATTCATAACAGTAGCAACATTACAGTTATGAAGTAGCAACGAAAATAATTTTATGGTTGGGTCACAACATGAGGAACTGTATTTAAAGGGCCAGAAGGTTGAGAACCACTGCATCACACTGTCTAAAGTCCCAAGACCTCTTTTTTCTTGTTTTGTTTTTACCTTGGCACTTACCACTCTGTAACACTATTTGTTTCTTATGTTCCTTCTTTATTGTCTCTCTTCCCCACGAGAGTGAGGAATCTTGTCTGCTTCCTTGATTGCTACACCTGGAGCACGAGAGCAGAGCCCATCCTGGGCGCCCAGTCCGTGTTTGACAGCTCAGGAATGCACGGCGAGCTCTGCACCAAGGGCGCCCAATCGCCTGCAAAGACGGGGCCATCTTCGACCACTCGGATCCTGAACCTTAACGCTCAGTCTTCAACATTCTGAGACTGTGATATTCCGCTCCAAGAGGACGTCTGTGGCGATCCAGTATAATAACGATAGTTAATGATTTAATAAAATTTGCTAACATCAAATTTATCTTAAATAAGAGGTACAGTGGGGCCTTGACTTACGAGTTTAATTCGTTCCGAGACCGAGCTCGTTAAGGAGCTCGTTAACTCAAATTACTCTATCAACTCAATGAAAAAAATCGGGCGAGAGACAGCTGGTATCTCAAAAAACTCGTTAGTCGGGACACTCGTAAGTCAAGGCCCCACTGTAGTAGAAACTGCATTTTTTCTCTCTCCGTTTTGTCTTTTATCAGAGAGACACACTCCTTATATGTGTTTAATTTGTATTGGCCAGATCAATGTTTTCAACAAAAAGAGACATCTAAATTTGGGGGGGGGCACTAGTCTGGGGGTTGTGGTCCTTTAATTCTATTCGCTTTCTGCGTTATGAGGGCGCTGAATTTACCAAGAAACTCCAAAGGGGCGTCTGCACTCCAGAATGCTGGCCGGGACGCGTTCTGGGGGGGCGTCACCGGCTCCCTCAAAGTCCTGAGGGGACAATCTGTGGGAAGAGGGGGCTCCGCGGCGAGAGCTCGCGACCTCCGCACTCGGCCTGGGCGGCGGCGTCCTCCTTTCCCGGCCTCGGGACTGCCTC
>NW_005359590.1:2105187-2119265 GCF_000412655.1 Myotis brandtii
CAGGCTGCTGCCCCAAAAGAAAACCAAGAACGAAGTGTCCAAGCCGGCCGAGGTGCAGGGCAAGTACGTGAAGAAGGAGACGTCGCCCCTGCTGCGGAGTGAGTGTCGAGCCGGGCGCACCCCTACCTGTCCCGGCGGCCGCGCCTCCCCGCGCCTTTTCACTCCCCTTGGTCTCTGTGAAGTAGTTTTGTTGGTTGGTTTTTACTTTTCAAGATGCCTGAAGTCGTGTTTGTTATTTGAAATCGATAAAGACTAAGAAACTTAAACCAGTTTCCCCTCCTCCCCTCGCCCCCCTAAAAATAACAACAAACTTCCCGGTTCCCTATGGCAGTGTGTTGTTTTACTGGAAAAAAAAAAAAAAAAAGAAAGAGGTCTCTTAGGAAATACATACTTAAATGACTGATCCCCTGATGCTAGAGGAGTCAGCGTGAGTGGACGGGAACACTTTGTTTCTCTTCTAGACACGTCGGGATGTGCCTTGTGTTTATAAACATTGCGGGTGTCGCTCGCCCGCGCTGGACTGTGTGCGAACTGGGGCTGGGATTCCCGAGCTCCGCCGGGGATGCTGCGCCGGGAGGGCACGGCTGGCCGCGGCTGCACAGCCGCTACCCACGGCCTCATCGGCCTTAGATCTCAGAGTAGAGGAGCCACAATCATGTGCATTTGGCTATAGTGATGAGAATTGCTCCCAATAAAAAAATCCAAAGGACCCCCCCCACAAGACAAAAATACTCAAAATGATGTGTCATATTTTAGGAGACATTACCAAAAGTTTTTTTTTTAAGTACACATTTGTTTTTATTGATTTCAGAGAGGCAGGGAGAGGGAGAGGGAGAGGGAGAGAAACGTCAATGATAAGAATCATTGATTGGCCGCCTCCTGCATGCCCCACACAGGGGATTGAACCAGCAACCTGGGCATGTGCCCTTGCCCGGAATTGAACCTGGGACCCTTCAGTCCGCAGGCTGACGCTCTATCCACGGAGCCAAACCAGCTAGGGCAAAAGTGGTTTTTGGTTTTTTTTACTTTAATAGGATGCATTTCTACCCTCCCACCCCCCAGCACCTATTGCTGTTCAGTTTAAGTATGTGACTTTGGTTTTCCAGCTGAATCTTTTAAAACTTTAATTATTTCTGTCTTTTGAATTTTTAATACTTGCTATGTGTTCAGATCATTTGTGAGGTAAGGAGCTAATATTTTTGATGCTCATACTGCATGCTGGCTGTTTGTGTAGGTTTCTTTCTTGGAAGCTTGGGGTAACCTTGTGACTTAACCATTACCTCATATTATAATTGGGAAAGCTGTTCATAGAGATTCCTAGTATTTGCCCAAAATCACACACAAAGGGGTGGGGAGCATGTTTTTCCACTATAATTACATCATCAACCTTCCAGATTTAACCTTGTATTTGCAGTACTTTCTTATAGAACAACAAAATAGATTTAAACGGGTGCACCGGTAACCAGAAACTTGATTTTTAAACCTTTTGTTGTTGTTGTTAATCCTCATTCGAGGATATTTTTTTCATTGATTTTTAGAAAGAGTGGAAGGGAGGGGGAGAAACAGAGAGAGAGAGAGAAACTAGATGTGAGAGAGACAGGAGAGACACATCAATTGGTTGCCTCCCACACACCGGGAGGGGCTGGGCTCAACAGAGTTACCTTGCCCTTGACCAGAATCGAACTCAGGAGCTTTCAGTCCTTGGGTCGACTAACCACTGAGCAAAACCAGCCAGGGCTTAAACCTTTTTTTAACAGTTCATTTTTCAATTACACGTTCTCTCACATTTTGGGCAAAGTTAATGATAACTTGCAGTGTGCTGCCAATAGTTTATTAAACATTGCTTGAAATCATGAAATATGTTTGTCATACCTTTAAGCAAATAATTTAATATAATATTTTTTGTTTCAAGTGTTGAGACTTGTTTATTTAGGTATTAATTTCTGTCTAGAGTTTGATTCTGAAACTTATTGAGTGCCCTCTAATATTATTTACTCATTGAACTAATAAAAGTCTCTAGATCCAATGTTCTTCATGTATTTTGCTTTCTAACCATTAATGTCTAAACTATTTAAGTTCTGTATTCTGAAGTACTCTATCCTGAAAGCTATTGTTCTACTATTCTCTTCTGTTTCAAGTTATAGTTACGTGTTTTAAAGGAGCCATAATTTCAGGCTTGGCTTTTTTTGTACTAATTCAACATTGTGTACCTCTATGAAATGAAATATTTCTATTTTAAAATTTTCATAGCTAAATGTTTGGCTTTTCCTTTTGCCATAACACTTTATTATTTTATGTAATTCCAGGAATAGGAAGACCAAGTTAATAATTTAAAAATCTTTTTAAAGGATTCTACCTTTATATGTTTGGGAATAGCAATATGTTCTATTTTTTAAAAGAAAACAGATTACTAATTTTACACATTTATTCATGAGTATTTCATTAATATGTATTTCATAGTTAATCTTATTGATACTTCTTCGTAATATGTATGGTAGCATACAGAATATATTTGATTCAACACATTTGTACAAATTACAAATCCTTTCGAGTAGAGAAAGATTAATCAGCCTCAATTTAAAAAATAATTTAATCCCCACCTGAAGATATGTTTATTGATTTTTGTTTTGTTCTGTTTTTTTTTTTTTTTTTTTTGTTAATCCTCACCTGAGAATATTTTTTCTATTGCTTTTCAGAGAGAGTGGAAGGAAAGGGGGCGGGGTGCGGAGAGAGAGGCACACACATCAATGTGAGAGAAACATATGGACTGGCTGCCTCCCCCATGTACCCTGACCTTGTGTGGGGAATGAACCCCACAACCCAGGTATATGCTCTTGACCTGAAATCAAGCCCAAGACCCTTCATTGCATGGGCAGATGCTCTAACCATTGAGAAATCGGCCAGGGCTGTTCATTGATTTTCAGAGAGAGAGGAAATGAGAGAGAAAGAGAATGAGAAAGACATTGTTATAAAATACATCAATTGGTAGCCTCCCATGGCCTCCCAACCAGGAATTGAACCTGCAACCTTTTGATGTATGGGACAACACACAAACCAACTGAGCCACCTGGCTAGGGCAGCCTCAATTTTAAAATACCCAATAACTATCTTTTTTTTCAAATTGATTGATTTTTAGAGAGAGAGCAGAAGGTAGAGAGAAAGAGACAAACATAGATTTGTTGTATTTATAGTTCCACTTATTTATGCATACATTGGTTGATTCTTGTATTTGCCCTGACTTTGGATTGAACCCAAAACATTGGCTATGCTCCAGCCCACTGAGTTATCTGGCCAGGACCCCTAAGTCCTATCTTAAATAAAAAAATTTAATTGTGGCTGTGGTTGAGTGTCAACCAATGAACCAGGAGGTCATGGTTCATTTCCCAGTCAGGGCACATGCCCAGGTGGTGGGCTCAATCCCCAGTATGGGGAGTACAGGAGGCAGCTGACCAATGATTCTCTCATCATTGATGTTCTTATCTTTATCCCCCTCACCCTTCCTCTCTGAAATCAATAATATATATATATAAAAATACATTTTTTATTTAATTGTGTTTTCTTAAGTCCATTGAAATTTTGTATTTTGGGGTGATAGATGCAAATGAGCAACTTTTAAAAAGTGTTACTTATTGAAATGGTCATTTTATTGTTTCATTATAGATCTCATGCCTTCATTCATCCGGCATGGTCCAACAATTCCAAGACGAACTGATATCTGTCTTCCAGATTCAAGCCCTAATGCCTTTTCAGCTTCTGGAGATGGAATAGTTTCAAGGAACCAGAGTTTCCTTAGAACTCCAGTTCAAAGAACACCTCATGAAATAATGAGAAGAGAAAGCAACAGATTATCAGCACCTTCTTATCTTGCCAGGAGTCTAGCAGATGTCCCTAGGGAATATGGCTCTTCGCAGTCATTTTTAACAGAAGTTAATTTTGCTGTTGAAAATGGAGACTCTGGTTCCCGATATTATTATTCAGATAATTATTTTGATGGTCAGCGAAGGCGCCCACTTGGAGATCGTACACATGAAGATTACAGATATTATGAATACAACCACGATCTCTTCCAAAGAATGCCACAGAATCAGGGGAGGCATGCTTCAGGTAATTTAAAATTAGAACTACTATATTAGATTTATTAACACAATTTAAAAGATACTCTTTTCTAGATTTTCTTGGGAAGTCAACATATTCTTAAGGAAATTCTTCATTTTGCCAGTATTGCTGAACCAGCTTGCAAATAATTATTAACCTACAATGAGGGAAAGAATTTTGTGTTCCTTTATTTTATTAACTCATTTTATAAAAACTTGGTACTTATTTGAAGGATATGTTTACTATTAACACTATGAACTTTGAAAACTTAGATAATTTAATGTCTACAGTTGGATTGAATCTAGGTTAAGGTTTCAGAGAAACTGAACTTAAATGGGAAAAGGCAAGGCAGATAGGAAGAATCAGGCATGGTAGTTAATACCATGAGCAATTGCATCATTACTTAGCTAGAACCTGTACTGTTTCTCTTAACAAAACTGGTGTCGTAGTTCAATAATTAGTTCCCAAGTTGGTCAGACAGACTTACTGTGAAATAGTTAATCGTGTGTTAAGTATGTCTTTTTGTTGTTCTTTTCTGAAATGAGCAAAAATATTAGTTATAAATTTTTGAAATCTGCTTTCCATATTTGCTGACTTGAGGATTCTTATAAAAGGAGCTGAAGATATAGGAGAAATGCACAATTTGCTTTAATCCTAAAGTACTGGAATACACCAAATAAACTGAAGCAAGCTGAAAATTAAACTTTTTCATCTGACTATTTTTTTCCTGTAAGTAGTTGTAGGCTTTAAATTTTGGCAGGTTAAAAATAAAAAAATACGTGAGACATCTATTTTGTAATCCACAAAATTTCAAATAAGCTAACTTAATACTTTGGAGCATGAGTATTTTGCGTGTAGAAAACATTCATTTAGTTTGAGTCATATGTTTACCATTTTTCCCTGACCTTATTATTCCTCTTTGGTACCTTATTTGAAGGAACAAAACCAATATATGCAAAATAGTAACAAACAATTTGTATACTTTGTGGTACTAACTGTAGGTACAATAGAGAGGCAGAAAAATATTGTCAGGGTAGGCTGGAATGATTGGTAGAAGACATAGGACTTCATCTGTGCTTTTAGCTTGTATTTTAGATTAATGGGGGCAGATGAAGGGCATTTTAGTTGGAAATTTGGAAATAACCAAGTGAAAACAGAGTAGACACCATGCAAGTCCAAGGAGCTGTGTAGTTTTGCCTAGTTTGAATAAGATGTAAGGTGGAATGGAGATTTGTGGTCCAACAACAGGCTATAGGATTGAAACTTGAGTCAAGCAAAATTATTGCAGATTTCAAAAAGGCAAATCATTTTATGAAAGCACTGTTTAAAGATCAGTTTACTAGTTATACTTGGGTTACATTCCTAGAGAAAAGTGGACTGCAGGTACCAGTGGTATTGCAGAGGAAAAGGCAAATCTGTGATGTTTTTGAAGGAAAAATGAGACAAATACGAGTTTGGGAATGAGTAAATCTCAAGTTTTAAAATTGAGTAGTGTATGAAGCAAAATAGAGACAGACTTATAGATAGAAAGCAGGCAGACAGCTCGGGGGTGGGGGTGGGGGTGGGGAGGAGTTGGAAGGGTGGAGGGATTGAGCAAAAAAACCCCCAAAACTCATGATCATGGACAACAGTGGTGATTGTGGGGCATGGGTAGAGGTGGAAGAGGCCATGGAAGGGATAAATGGTGATGGGGGAAAAAAAATTCTTTTTTAAATTGATTAGTGTGGAATAATTGGTAAGAGTAGCTTATTTTGTGAGAGTCAACATTGAAATCTCATTGGAACATTGAAGAGAAGAGGTTTTCTAGGTACATAGAAATACTCTACTGAGCATAGGTGAGTGCATTTTTAAAGAAGTTCTGTGTTAAAGGATTAGACAGTTGTACACTTCAGTGTTTATTTTGGCTATTTCTAATAAAATGTAGTTTTAAACCTCAGAAATAATCTATCCAACCAAAGTGTAGTAAGTTTTTAAAGCTCATATTTTTAGAGTAATATCTGCTTATTATAGGAAATTTATAAAATACAGAAAAGTAAAGGTTAAGTATCTATCACACCAGAGATTCTTAATATTTTAGTTATTTCTTTCATCTTTTCCCATGACATTCTTTTTCTTTACACTGTTATAATTAAAATCTATACAGTTTTGTATCTGTTTCTTACTTGAATGATTTTCTTAATGTAATATGCTATTTATTAGTAATTTCAGTGACTTGGTAATCTTACACTTGGTACATGTTTGGTAGTTAATATTTTATTTTTTTAATTCATCTTTATTGTTGCAAGTATTACAGATGTCTCCTTTTTTTCCCCCTTTGACCCACTCCACCTGCTTCCGCCCCTCAGACTTTCACCATACTATTATCTGTGTCCGTGGGTTATGCATATATGCATGTAAGTTCTTTGGTTAATCTCTTCTACCCTCCCCCTCAGAAATTCATCAGTCTGTTGTATGCTTCATGTCTCTCGGTCTGTTTTGTTTGTCAGTTTATTTTCATGAGATTTCACATATAAGTGAGATTATGTGATACTTGTCTTTCTCTAACTGGCTTATTTCACTTAGTATAATATTCTCCAGGTCCCTCCATGCTGTCTCAAAGGGTAAGAGATCCTTCTTTTTACTGCTGCATAGTATTCCATTGTGTAAATGTACCACTTTTTTTTTTTTTTACTTAAATGTAAGTTGTGAAACCATAAAAATCCTGGAAGAAAGCGTAGGCAGCAAAATATCAGACACCTTACATAGCAGAATTTTCACAGATACATCGCCTAGGGCAAGAGAAACAAATGAAAAAATAAACAAATGGGACTACATGAAAGTAAAAAGCTTCTGCATAGCAAAGAAAACCAGCATCAAAATGAAAAGGGAACCCACTACTAGTATATGGGAGAAATATTTGCCAATGATACATATGATAAGGGAATAATTTCCCACATATATAAAGTATTCATACAACTTAACAAAAGATAAACAATCCAATTAAAAAATGAGCAAAATATATGAATAGACATTTCTCCAAAGAGGATAAATAAATGCCTGAAACATATGAAAAATTGCTCATCACTAATCAGAGAGATGCAAATTCAAACGACAGATTACCACCTCAAACCTGCCAGAATGACTATCATTAATAAGTCAACAAACAAGAAGTGCTAGTGAGGATGTGGAGAAAAAGGAAACCTTGTACATTGTTGATGGGAATGCCGACTGGTACAACCACTATGAAAAACAGTGTGGAGTTTCCTTAAAAAATGAAAACTGGAACTGCCATTTGACCCAGTGATCCCACTTCTAGGAATATATCCTCAGAAGCCTGAAACACCAATCAGAAAGAATATATGCACCCCTATGTTCATAGCAACATTATTTATAATAGCTTAAGATCTGGAAACAGTACAAGTGTCCATCAGTCGATGAATGGATAAAAAAAAACCTGGTAGTTCATATTTTAAATGTTAATGAGGACCTGACCTAAGCTGGGGACATTTGGAAAGGGGAAAAGTGGAACACATCTTCATTGATGGTATTCGGCCACTAATGCGATTATAAGGATGAGGGAAAGAATGAATAGTCGCATAGGACCCATTAGCATTGCACCTGACTGTATAGGAGGAACTTCAGAAATAAATGGTTGAGTGAGTGAATTAATCCAGAGACTTCAAGTCTGGAGTCTTAAGACAGTTTTGGTAGCTAATAGCACGAATAATAGCTTATAACATTCTATTTACCATTAATACAGATTGTTGTTCTTCACACTTACCTTTCCCATGTATATATATATTACAAAAAAATCACTGATAGTCATAACACTTTTCTGCCTGAATGTAAGTATGAAGAATTAATAATACCAAGTTAAAATCTTTTTTTAAAAATTCTTACTTGCAAAATATCATTGAGAAAATACTTTAAGAAATAAATTTCTACTGATCTTCTCAGAAGCAGTCTGACAGTTTTTATAAGTCTAATGACAAACTTTAAAATAATTTTCCAGACCTTAAGAGCATTATGCTAAGTGAAATAAGCCAGTCAGAGGAAGAAAAGTACCATATGATTTCACTTATGTGGAATCTAATGAACAAAGTAAACTATCAAGCAAAATAGAAACAGACCCATAGAGAGCAGGCTGGGGAGTGGGGTGGGGGTGGAGGTAGGGACTGGAGGGATTGAGAAAAATACTCACAATGGACAATATTGCTGGGGAGGGGGGATTGTGGGGAGGGTAAAGGGGCGATAAATGGTAATGGAAGGAGACTTTACTTGGGGTGGTGAACACACAGTAAGAGTGTACAGATGATATGAAATTGTGCACCTGAAACCTGTGTAATTTTGTTAACCAGTAGCACCCAATAAATTCAATTAAAAATTTTTTTTCCAATCAAGATTTTGAAACTAGCCCTGCCAGTGTGGTTCAGTTGTTAGAGCCTCTGCCCACGCACACAAAAGGGCCGTCAGGGTTCTATTCCCAGTCAAGGGCACATACCTGGGTTGCAGGTTTGGTCCAGCCGACTGGTTGTGGCATGTAGGAGGCAACCAGTTGATGTGACTCTCAATGTTTTTGTTCTCTCTCTCTCTCTCTCTCTCTCTCTCTCTCTCTCTCTCCCCCTCCCTCTCCCCTCCCCCCTTCCTTCTACTCTCTCTAAATTTTGAAATTTAAAAAGTATAAGTTAATTATATACTTTTTCAAATTAAAGAATGTTATTTTTTAAAAGATTTGCATTTATTGCAGAAGTTATACATGCTTGAGAGCTTTAATTTAACAAGATTAATTTATATGTGAGCAATAAGATTTAATGTTCTTTAGAAAAAACTACTTTGAGGGAGTATCTTAAGTGGCAGGAAAGGATTAATAACCAATTATTAATGAAACAGAAAAGTCTGTCTTTTCCAGAAGGAAAGAAATTTGAGACAATAAATGGAAGTTTCATGAAATCATCTAGAAAAGATTTGAAACTTACTATATTTTCAAGATTTATACTGGAGAGAGTTCAAGGAATTTGAATGAATTGAAAGGAGAAAGTATGTTGGTAGGAGGGTAAGGATGTGATACAGACATTTATTTTCACAAGCTTTACATTTTGATTGCTGTTACTAATGTAATAAGCATAAAAAATGTATGGAAGGAAATAGTTTTGTAGTGAGTTAAAGAGAGTAGTAATTCCAGCCAATTGTTATTTAGACTTCCCAGAACACCTATCTCAGTGATTAACTTCATTTTATTGTATTTAGCAGAAGTATGAAAGCAAGTTGTATAATATTCTAAAGGGTTTTAGGATCTAGTAAGTTCTACGTTTAGCTGTGAAATTTGACCTTTAGCCATTTGGCCAACATATCAGTCAGACACTTATTGTATGTGCCAAAGGAATGAATCCTATTAACAGGAAGTCTTTAGTTAGAATACTAAAGGCAGATTGAATTCATTTGTTCTGCACTTAAATAATTTAGTTTTATACAGTTTTAAGTAACAAACTTTAAAATATATTTTTAAAGACAACTGAAGACATCAAGTAATAAGAATCAAAATGGAAAGTGTCAGGCTTTACAAAAAAAACCCACTGGACTTTCTATGTATTCCAGGATATGCATAAATATGTAGTGAACCAGAGTCATCTTTGAGGAGGGGTTAATAATCTTTAGGGACACAAATTTATTTGTAATTATTTTGCAGAGGAAGTAGTTGGCTTGCTTCAACTCTTAGATCTTTTTATAAACATTTTGATTATAACATGGGCTATAATGTTTAGTATTTATTAACCTGGAGCTTATAGACCTCCATTAGAGTTCCAGATTCCATTTTCTTCTCTGTAGCTGTTATAAAATTAGGAAACTAGAAATTTTGAGCTTTTTCTATAAGGACACATCTCATAGATATTTGCCTGGTTATATGAGATTAAGTTCTTAGAGACATATCTAGTGAAAGCTTGGAAGAGAAACAAAATAATTCTTTTTTCTGTGTCTTTGGGAATTCATTACAGGGTAAGCGAAAGTAGGTGTATAGTTGTGAGTACATGAAACACAAAGCTATTATAATAATCATAACCTACCTTTTTCCATACCCATTAGCCCACCCCTGTATTTAGCTTATGAATGCTTTATTTTATATAAATGGAAGGTGTGCGATTAGTTCCTGCAAATAGAAGTTATTTTGAGGATTATGAATGCCACTCATTCTTCTGGGGCCAATTGAAATTATGAAAAACTATTTTTTTTAATTTTTTGGTTGATTGGTTTGTTTGAGAAAGAGTGGGGCAGGGGAGACAGTAAAAAACTATTTTTTCCTCATAGGTCAGAAACAAGATTCTCATTTTCCACTGATTGAATTCAAAATTGATGCTTTGCCTTTTATTAGTAGCAGTCATATTTTTCTTTGAAGAATTACAAATGATCTTTTGTTGCTAATATTACATGGTTGGTAATACTGTCATTTGACCTTATACCATCTGTGTGGCCTTTGGTAAAATAACTTACTTGAAACTTGGTTTCCTCAAACTCTGTAAATTGGTAGTGATTCTATTACCTCATTCGAGCTGTTTTGAGTATGAAATAGTACAGATGGAAATGACTAGGGACAGAACAGACACTCAAAATTGTTAGCGTTCATGCCCTTTTTCCAGATTTGACATGTTTGTTACTAAAGTTTCAACTTTCTGGCTGAACTTAGAGTGGAGATCTGGTGTATTAAAGCTTGCTATAGCCGAACCGGTTTGGCTCAGTGGATAGAGCGTCGGCCTGCGGACTCAAGGGTCCCAGGTTCGATTCCGGTCAAGGGCATGTACCTTGGTTGCGGGCACATCCCCACTGGGGGGCGTGCAGGAGGCAGCTGATCGATCTCTCTCATCGATGTTTCTAGCTCTCTATCCCTCTCCCTTCTTCTCTGTAAAAAATCAATAAAATATATATTTAAAAAAAAAATTAAAAAAAAAAAGCTTGCTATAGCCTTTTTCTTTTTTTAGTCTCCTATACATATTTATTACTAGTAATGCTTTATGTTTTAGATCAGTTGTTTCCAATCTTTTTGTACTGTACATTTATTTCTCAATAGGCTTTTTTTTTTTTTCCACACAAAGTTTTGATCATTTATTTCCCTTCTAGCCTGGGGCTCAGTACTTAGATGGCTTCTCTTCACCCTTTGGGTTGACAGTTTTCTCTAGGTTGCTGCTAATGATATGATAAAGCTCAGCATAGAAGGCTCTTAGGTCCAGGACCATGTCCCTGAGCTCCCCATAGGCCACCTCATCTCGCTCGTGCACCAGGCCCGGTAATGCATTACATGGGTCTCCTTAGAGACCTTGGCCACAGCATCCCCGTGTTCTGAGAAGTACTTGGAAATGGTTGTCTGGAAGGCTTCTACTTTGGTCTTGACTGCATTCACCCTTTCCAGCACCTTCTGGATTGATACCCCAAAGTCATTTCCATCCTCAATCTTGGGGATCAGGTGCTGGATCTACATGATCACCAGAATACATTTTTCTTTGAGAGTCCAGATTTCTGGCTTAACCAGGGCAAGCAGGGCCAAGAGCTTCTCATTCCCAGGGAGAAAGCCACACTTAGGGACTTCTTTCTTCTCCTGCTTATATGTTTCCATCTCATCATCTTTGGGTCAGGGGTCTGGAATAGGGATGTCCAGTGCGGCTTGGAGAGAGGTCAGGACAGCCACGTTGAGGGAGTCTTCTTGCAAGAGCTGATTCACGTGTATGAACTATGGCAAGAATCTGTAGAGGAATTCCTTGGCCTCCTGGGAAAGATTTTACCTGAAGGCATCTACCTGTTTGCAGGCTTCCTCGCTCAGGCACACCCCACAAGGCTTGGCCATGCTGCTCCAGTTGCTAGATCTCGGTCTCTCTACCTCTCAATAGGTTTTATAAAATTATCCCAAATAATAGTTTGAAAAAAATTTAGTGTATATGGCACTTTCAAAATGTACAGGTGGAGTGTGTCATGAAACCAAAAAAATTATTTGTAGATATCTCTCCTAACATGACATTTAAAAAGCTGATGAACCTATGTGGAACTTTGTGAACTTCATGGCTCCTTATCAAATTGCCAAGGTTTAGTTCCTGGAAATTAGATTTTTACAGAGAGCCCTTTGTGTTTCCTCTATGAATTTCAAGTTTATCATGTTTTAAATCTAGTGTTTGGTACATAATGTTTAAATGCAAAAGTACATGTATTTCTGGATTTTGGCAAGTTCAGTATATGGAACTTTGGATTTTCTAAGGAGAGGAATAAAATTGTCACAAACTTTAATACTCTGTAAGCCTGTACAGTTTTTAATAACTAATAGTTTTTGTTCTTAATAATGCTGTATTTATAAATTTGTACATTTCCAGCTGGACCTCTGTCAGGTCAAATGTTATGGTTCTTATAAATAACTCTGAGTACATTGAATTGAGTATGTGTTTATGTAGATACAAGGTGGGGCAAAAGTAGGTTTACAGTTGTGAGTATGCAAAACAGTTTATTCTTGTGTTAGTATTTATTAATTATTGTATTATTTTCCATATGAACCACTATAAACCTACTCTTGTCCCACCTTGTGTGTGTATTTTTTATTTCAAAACTAGAGGCCCGGTGCACGGCAGTCGTGCACTGTTGGGGTAGGGGCGTGGTTGCTGTGGGAGCACCGCTCATCCCGGTCAGCCCAGCGGCTGTGGACCCACCCTCTGAGCGGCTGCTCCATGGTCCAGCATCTTCAGTGGAGCCAGAGCACTCGCCTCTCCAGGGGACCTGATCAGGGCTGGGCTCAGGGACAATAGCACTGAGAGGCAGTGGAATAGGCCTCAGTTCAGCGGGAGCCACGAACCTGCCCCCCAGGGTCAGCTTTGCGTGGCACTGGTGCTGCCCGTCGGCCTGAGGTTCTCAATCCCGGTCAGCTGAGTGGAGCTCCCACTGTGGTAGCACACTGACCACCAGGGGGCAGCTCCTGCGTTGAGCACCTGCCCCCTGGGGTCAGTGTGTGTCACAGTGACTGGTCGACTAGTTGTTTTGGTCATTGTGCCTTTCGGTCGCTGGGCTTTTATTATATGGGATTGCTATCCTTGGTTGTGGCTAGTAATACATATTTAATGATGGAAGTATAAGAAAGTATAGAGTCATTACATGCTTATGCAATGTGATTTCAAAGTTATTACTTACGTGAGTATGTTTAGTTTATTGACTTATTTCTTTTCTGTTTAAATATTTTCTCTTTAAGTATTGAAATTGCATAAGCTATGCTTATTAAATAAACCTTCAGTTGCAGATTGACAGAAGCCAAGGTCAGTTTCATCAAAGACTTTGTGCTGTTCTACAATCACCATCTGCTTTAAGAATGTAGCCTTTTCTTCCCAGATGGTACTGAGAGTGATTGTTTTGTTGGTTTTTTTTCTTGCATTTTCCTTTTTGCCAGAATACTTTATAGGTGGTGTTGTGTACATTCTGTTGCATCAGTTCCAGAGACATACAATGACTGATTTCTCTTCGATGTTAAAATTGATCATGGGATTAGATGTCAGCCCCACTCATCTATTATAAAGATATCCTTCAACCTTTTACCTAATAATTTGGCAGCCATTAATTATCATTCACTAGAGCCAATATTTCATTAGGTGTTACAAATTCGTGATAGTCCAATTCTATCATTTCTTCTCTATCAATTGGAATTCTATAATGAAGAACTTTTCCTTATCAATTACTTGGCTGCTGTTCATATAAGACTGGATAAATATTAGAGCTTTCCTTTTATTGACTGTTTTTTCAGAATAGTGAATTGGTACCCTGGTCACTTCCAAAGGTGTAACCAGTGAGTTTGTATTGTAGTATCTTTATGAATTCGGGGATTTTTTTTTTTTTTTTTAGTTGAGAACCCTTTGCCTAACAAAAGGTTTCAAAAATGTATCCTTTTTCTTTTCATATATATATATATATATATATATTGATTTCAGAGAAGAAGGGAGAGGGAGAGAGATAGAAACATCAATGATGAGAGAGAATCATTGATTGGTTGC
>NW_005359590.1:2123775-2125969 GCF_000412655.1 Myotis brandtii
ATATATATATATATATTGATTTCAGAGAAGAAGGGAGAGGGAGAGAGATAGAAACATCAATGATGAGAGAGAATCATTGATTGGTTGCCTCCTGCATGCCCCCTACTGGGGATCAAGCCCACAACCCAGGCATGTGCCCTTGACTGGACTCAAACTTGGGACCCTTCAGTCCGCAGGCTGATGCTCTATCAATTGAGCCAAACCAGCCAGGGCTATCCTACTTTTTCTATAAAATTTTATAGTTTTATGTTTTACATCAGCTATATGATCCATCTTGAGTTCATTTTTATATTAGGTGGTATAGGTTGTGATTAATTTTTTTGCATATGGATGTCCAGTTGTTCCAACATCATTTGTTGATAAAGCTATTCTTTCTCAATTTTTCACCCTTGTCAAAAATTAATTGACCATGTATATGTAGATGTTTTTCTGGATTCTCTGTTTCATTGATCTGGTTGCCTTTTTGATAATACCACACTGTTTTGATTACTATATCTTTATAGTAAGTCTTAAAATCAGATACCATGAGTCCTCCATCTTTTTTTATATATATATTTTAATGATTTTTTTACAGAGAGGAAGGGAGAGGGATAGAAAGTTAGAAACATCGATGAGAGAGAAACATCGATCAGCTGCCTCCTGCACACCCTCTACTGGGAATGTGCCCGCAACCAAGGTACATGCCCTTGACTGGAATCGAACCTGGGACCCTTGAGTCCTCAGGCCGACGCTCTATCCACTGAGACAAACCAGTTAGGGCGAGTCCTCCATCTTTATTCTTTCTTTTAAAAATTGTTTTGGGTCAGGAAGAATCTAAAAATCCCAATAGGCCAATAACTATGGAAGAAATTGAAGCAGTCATCAAAAAGCTTCCAGCAAACAAAAGCCCGGGGCCAGACGGCTTCACAGGGGAGTTTTACCAAACATTCAAGGAAGAACTAAAACCTATTCTCCTAAGACTATTCCAAAAAATTCAAGAGGAAGGAACACTTCCAAGCTCATTCTATGAAGCCAGCATCACCCTAATACCAAAACCAGGTAAAGACAACACAATGAAAGAGAATTACAGGCCAATATCCCTCATGAACATAGATGCCAAAATACTCAACAAAATCTTAGCAAATCGGATCCAACAGTACATCAGAAAGATCATACACCATGACCAAGTAGGATTTATCCCAGGAATGCAAGGATGGTACAACATCCGTAAATCAATAAACGTAATACATCACATAAACAAATTGAAAGAAAAAAACCACATGGTCATATCAATTGATGCAGAAAAAGCATTTGACAAAATCCAACACCCATTTTTGATAAAAACTCTCAGCAAGGTGGGAATAGAAGGATCATACCTCAACATAATAAAAGCCATATATGACAAACCCACAGCCAACATCATACTCAATGGACAAAAACTAACACCATTTCCCCTAAAAACAGGAACAAGACAGGGATGCCCACTCTCACCACTCCTCTTCAACATAGTCCTGGAAGTATTAGCCATTGCAATTAGACAAGAAGAAGAAATAAAAGGCATCCAAATTGGAAAAGAGGAAGTAAAACTGTCCTTATTTGCAGACGACATGATATTATACATACAAAACCCTAGAGACTCCATCAAAAAACTACTAGACTTAATACATGAATTTGGCAATGTAGCAGGATACAAAATTAACCCCAAGAAATCTGAGGCATTTCTATACACCAATAGTGAACTTTCAGAAAGAGAGATTAGAAAAACAATCCCATTTACCATCGCACCAAAAAAATTAAGATACCTAGGAATAAACTTAACTAAAGAGGTAAAAGACCTCTACTCAGAAAACTACAGGACATTGAAAAAAGAGATAGAGGAAGACATAAAGAGATGGAAGAACATACCATGTTCTTGGATTGGTAGAATCAACATCATTAAAATGTCCATACTACCCAAAGCAATCTATAAATTCAACGCACTTCCCATTAAAATACCAATGGCCTACTTCAAAGATCTAGAACGAACTCTCCAAAAATTCATCTGGAATAAAAAAAGACCCCGAATAGCTGCAGCGATCCTGAGAAAGAACAAAGTAGGTGGGATCTCAATACCAGATATCAAGCTGTATTACAAAGCCACTGTTCTCAAAACTGCCTGGTACTGGCACAAGAACAGACATATAGATCAATGGAATAGAATAGAGACCCCAGAAAT
>NW_005359590.1:2126778-2132569 GCF_000412655.1 Myotis brandtii
TGGAGAGCATTATGCCAAGTGAAATAAGCCAGTCAATGAAAGAAAATTACCACATGATCTCACTCATTTATGGATAATAAAGACCATTATAAACTGATGAACAAAAAACAATAAAATATATTTTTTAAAAATTGTATTGGTTTCTCCACTTCTTTTGCCTTTTTATGTACATTTTAGAGTATGCTTGTCTATATCTGTCTATATCTACAAAAACTCCTGCTAGAATTTGATTATAATTACCTAAACCTAAAGATCATTTCAAGAAAAATGGACACTTTAAATATTTTGAGTCTTCCAATCCATTAACATGGTAGTACCACTTTCATTTTTTCATCAGTGTTTGTAGTTTCAGCATACAGATCCTGTATGTGTTTTGCTTGGTTAATATGTAAATGTTTGATTTTTTAGAGCTATTATAAATGGTATAAGTAGTTAAATGTTTCCAATTATTGTTAGTATATAGGTATTTAATTGATTTTTGTAGGTTGACTTTATATCCTGCTACCTTGATAAACTTACTTAGTAATTCTGGGGCACAGCCAGATTATTTTTTAAAAATTATAAACTGGGAATAGTTTTAAAAGTTCATTTTACTATTTTAGATGAAATGTCAAATCTAAAATCTTGAATGAGGTGAAATTTTTTTTTCTTCACTTTTCCTTTAGCAGTATACCTACTTAAGTAGCTTTGTTAGTAGTTAAAAGTTTGTATGGCCTGGTGATGGAAGCATCAACTAAAATCACCCAATTTCAAAGAAGGAGACTACTTCTCCCTGGTTTTGTAATCAAATAATAGTACTACTGGCTAGTTTTATGAAGAATTTTATTTCTAGTAATAAAATTATTAATTTTAACAGAAGAATTTTACCTACATTCATCAAATAGCATCTTTTAGCTTTGAATAATTATCCTATTTCTTCTCTTTTTCTCTTTCTTCTCAGGTATTGGGAGAGTTGCTGCTACATCTTTAGGAAATTTAACCAACCATAGTTCTGAAGATTTACCCCTTCCTCCTGGGTGGTCTGTGGACTGGACAATGAGAGGGAGAAAATATTATATAGATCACAACACAAATACAACTCATTGGAGCCATCCTCTTGAGCGAGAAGGACTTCCTCCAGGATGGGAGCGAGTTGAGTCATCAGAATTTGGAACCTATTATGTGGATCACACAAATAAGAAGGCTCAATATAGGCATCCCTGTGCTCCTAGGTATTGAGTTTATTTTCAACTTTTTGTTTTGAGATTGTCTAATGTTAGATTTTGAGATATTTTCATCAAAGAGAACAGTATCCTGAAGTTTGATGTTTGAAAGCTTTATTTTTCGAAGTTTACTAGAGGCCTGGTGGAATTCTTGCACAAATTTGTACATGGGTGGGGTCCAGCTGGCCTGCCCCAATCAGGGCTGATTGGGCTGGGTTGGCTGGGGGGAGGGGACACGGGAGGTTGGCTGGCCGGTCCTGCCCCCGATCGGGGTGTTGGGGCCTATTGGGGGTGGAGCCAGCTAGGGGGTGGGGACGTGGGAGGTTGGCAGGCCAGCTCCGCTCCCTGGTCGAACTCCCAGTTGAACTCCTGGTCGAGGGTACGATTTGCATATTAGGCTTTTATTATATGGGATGATACCTTTCTCTGGACTTTTTTTTTTTTTAAACTAATGAATGACTTTATAATTTAAAAAAGTATTTCTCATTAAAGAACCTCAAAAACAGGATCAGTATTCTTATGATCAGATTCTACTTTAATGTGTTAGAATGTTTTTGCTGTAGATACCCAGAAATTAAAGTAAGTAAAACATCTGTCTCTTAACATTTAAATTCCTATAAATAATACAGACCTACCTCCTAATGTTTCAAAGTATACTTTTGGATTGTAACGTCTTGCTGTTTTTATTCGATTTCAGACACGTTATGTTCTTTTTTTTACTCTTACCTGGCAGGAAAGTGAAAATTGGAACCGCATAAAACATTGCCTATCTTGCTTATTACCAGATTTCTAGCCCTCTTACTACTGTAGCCAGTTGTCACATATTGCTATTGAGCATTGAAATGTGATTAATCCAAATTGAGATATGCTTTAAATATAAAATACACACTGGATTTCAAAGTACATAAAAAAGATAGTATTAGTTTAGTAATGAATTTACAAATATTCCTGATTAACTACATTTTTTAAAAAAAGATCTTAGAAGAAGGGAGGGAGAGAGAAACATTGATTGGTGGGGGGATCGAACCCACAACCTGGTTATGTGCCCTGACTGGAAATCGAACCCACCACCTTTTGGTGTCTAGGATGACACTCCAACCTACTGAGCCACACTGACCAGGGCCCAATTAATTACATTTGAACGTTCAAGAACTGAACCATAAGATTCAAAATGTCTAGAATATCATCAGCATGTTAATAGATGTTGTTTAGTATCTAGCGTAATACAGATCTCCAGTTATAGCAAACATTTGCATTTTTTAGAATCATTAAATTCCTGAAAATACATTTTAATATCACCTAGAAAACTAAGCTTTATCATTGTATTGTTTTAATCATTTTACATCCATATTTAGATTTATTAATTCATATTTGAACAGCAGTTTTTTCCACTTAGTAGCACTCTGTCATTGTTTATTGAACAACTGAAGTTGTCATCTCTTCAGAAGAACCAAACCAAATGCTCTGCCTGTGTTGGACTCTGGCTCCCTTTGCCTACTCTCTGTACCATCTCAAACAAGCTTATGCCTCCCTGGCCTCCATTTTCAGGCCTATCACATAGAAGTATTTCAGAGCCACCCACCCAAAGGCAAGGATGAGTCCCACTTATTCCTACTGCGTCCCCAGCACCCAACTCAGAGATGGGCACGAAGTGGAATGTAGCAGCTCTTTGTTGAATGAGTGATGGAAAAAAAATATGGTTACATTTTTACCAGGTAGCAGAGGACTTTGTGGTTCAGATAACTAGATTTGAGAGTATATTGAACTTTCTGTTCATCATTAAACTTACATTATTACAGAATTTTTATAGTTTACAAAGCATTTTCATAATATGCTTTTCTCAGCAACTCTAGACATTGAATAGGAGAGAATAAACACCTTCATTAAGCTTACAAAAGTAGGTAGTATTAATAGCTATTTGATTGTCTATATTACGCTAATCCTTATACAGAACTCTTATATTAGGTCACTTAATCCTGAGAACAGTCATCTTTGGTATGGATTTATTTCGTTTTATAAATAAGGAGGCTGAAGTTAAGAGAAGTAAAGCAGTTTTGTTTCATTCATACAATTTCTAAATGGCCAAATCCTCTAGACCAGTGTTTCTCAACCTTCTGGCCCTTTAAATACAGTTCCTCATGTTGTGACCCAACCATAAAATTATTTTCGTTGCTACTTCATAACTGTAATGTTGCTACTGTTATGAATAGTAATGTAAATATCTGATATGCAGGATGGTCTTAGGCGACCCCTGTGAAAGGGTCGTCCAAAGGGGTCGCGACCCACAGGTTGAGAACCGCTGCTCTAGACATAGCTGACATAAAAGCCTTAGTTTTTCCCCATCTTCCAGTTGCACCGAGTTATGAAAGAAGAATTGAAGATACGATTCAGTGCCATTTGCACATTGATTTTTACATTGTTAAACACAGTCTAAATCTAACACTTATTTTAACCCCAGTTTAGTATTGCAATGACCTTTTCTGATATACATGTAAATCTTTTTTTAAATATGCTTTTATTGATTTTAGAGAGAGAGGAAGAGAGAGAGATAAAGAGATAGGAACACTGATCTGTCTCCTACTGGGGATTAAGCCCACAACCCGGGCATGTGCCCTGACTGGGAATTGAACTGGTGACCTCTTGGTTCATGGGTTGATGCTCAAAACACTGAACCACAGTGGCCAGGCTACACTTAAATCCTAATGTTGGGAGGCAGGCCCTTCCAGTTTTGTCCAAGACTGGAATAGATCATTTTGACCTATCAGAACTCACTCTTTGGGTCAATGCTCTCCTTAGCATTTTTCTATATAACAGTCTCTGCCCTGTGTTGCTATTCTCTCCCTGCCCCCAACATATAGAGGCCATTAGAATTAATAAAAAGCATGGTGGTAGTTGTGTGTGTGTGTGTGTGTGTGTGTGTGTGTGTGTGTGTGTGTTTAATTCTGATTTAAAATAGGTTCTATCTAACTCCCATAATACTCTCTTAAGGTGGCAAATACAGAAAGGAAATATTACAGTTAATGTGAATATTTCAAGCATTCCTACTGTACTACACATTCTAAACCTCCTTTTCAGCCAAAATGATGAAGAAAGAAAGGCCATTATCATTTTGAGACAAACTATCAACCTTCCCAACATAAATTTACAGCTAATTACTACTAATTACTGGAATTTATGATTCTAGTTTTAAGCCTCTGTATAAAGGTTACAACTCTAATTTTTTATAGCCTTTGAAGTTAACCTTGAAAAGACTGAATACAAGCCAGAAGAAATTTCTAAAAATATGTAAAGATTTACCTTAGTTTATATCCATTGTCAGTGACCTACTAGTTTCTAAGAGAAGATAGATTTTAATTCCCCTATAGTATGATAAAAAAAAATTGTCTACAGAGTTGCTGAGAAAAACATATTAATTATGCTTTGTAAACTTTATTGTTTTTTAGGTGGTAGAAGGAACTGAGTTTGGAGAGGAGGCTCATTAAAATAATCTTAAAGCCTGGTTGGTGTGGCTCAGTGGTTGAGCATTGGCCCATGAATCAGGAGGTCACGGTTCGATTCCCAGTCAGGGCACATGCCTCGGTTGCAGGCTCGATCCCCAGTAGGAGGGAGTATGCAGGAGGCATCCAATCGATGATTCTCTCTCATCATAAGTATGCAGGAGGCATCCAATCGATTCTCTCTCATCATTGACGTTTCTATCTCTCTCTCCCTCTCCCTTCCTCTCTCTGAAATCAATAAAAACATTAAAAAAACAACACTTAAATATTATTTGTTTTTTATAATTGTTTAAATTTAGGGCCTTTATCTTAATGAATGTCAATTCTTTCTTCTTAGTGTACCTCGGTATGATCAACCTCCTCCTGTCACATACCAGCCACAGCAAACTGAAAGAAATCAGTCCCTTCTGGTACCTGCAAATCCATATCATACTGCAGAAATTCCTGACTGGCTTCAGGTTTATGCTCGAGCCCCTGTGAAGTAAGTGAATTTACAGCACAAATCTTTGTTGAGGAGTGAGTGGAAGACCATACATGTGCTAGTTTTTCAAAATGGCTATGAGTTTGGCAGGCTCATTAAAGATATTTTTTGGGTGGCATGCTAGGCACTGTTCTTGGAATGTAATCATGAATGAATAAATGAAATCTTGGCCTCAAAGAACTTTTCTGGGAAAACAGAAGTAGATACCGAAATGATTAAAATTAGTAACAGTGTTATATACAAAGTGTTCGGAAGTAAATAGTTATTTATTATCCAGTGTTTCCTATGTACTTTACTGTGCTAAACTTTTAGGCATGTTATCTCATAAAATCTTCCCGAAACCCTTTCACAAATGGAAAAAATGGAGGCTTTATCTCTCTCTGCTCAGATCACACAACTGTTAAGTGGTAGATTTCAAACCTTTATCTTTTAACTTCAAAGATCATTAACTTTTGTCATTGGTACTTTCTTATTTAATAACTAGAGGCCCGGTGCACAAAAATTTATGCACTCTGGGGTGGAGGGGGTCCCGCAGCCCATCCTGTGCCCTCTCGCAGTCTGGGACCCCTCGGGAGATAATGACCTGCTGGCTTAGGCCTGCTCCCGGGTGG
>NW_005359590.1:2133824-2134356 GCF_000412655.1 Myotis brandtii
GTCCTGCTGGCTGAAGCCCGGGGTTTTGTTTAGCTTCTATATTTGTTACAATGTTTCTTAGAGAGCAGCTGAGAGGCCGGCAGCAGTAGACGGGGAACCTGGCTTCCTCCGTCACTGGAGCAAGCAAGCCTCCCTGTTCGCTTCAAGCTGCCTGGTTGCCGGCCACCATCTTGGCTGGCATTAATTTGCATATCTCAGTGATTAGCCAATGGGAAGGGTAGCGGCCCTATGGCTAATTACCATGTTTCTCTTTTATTAGATAGGATTAGAGGCCCGGTGCACAGATTTGTGCACAAGTGGGGTCCCTCGGCCTGGCCTGCAGGGATCGGGCCAAAACCAGCTCTCCGACATCCCCCGACCCCAGAATGAGGCTCCCTCCTCTCTGGTTCTGGGTTCGTCACCCAAGAACCACTGCTGCCAAGTCACCGCAGCTTGGCAGCTCCTGCGTTGAGCGTCTGCCCCCAGGTGGTCATTGCGCATCACAGCTACCGGTCAAACAGTCGGATGGTCGCTTAGGCTTTTATATATATAG
>NW_005359590.1:2138910-2139811 GCF_000412655.1 Myotis brandtii
GCATGGCTGCCGGCTGCCATCTTGGCTGACAGTTAATTTGCATAAGGATATGCTGATTAGCCAATGGGAAGGGTAGCGGTCGTACGCCAATTACCATGTTTCTCTTTTATTAGTGTAGATTGCATTTACTTAGCAGCTATTAAATTCCTGGTACTTTGGCAGGCATTTTATACATAATAATTATTTCGTGTACTTTTAACAACTATATAAGGTAACATTCAGTTACTAGTTTTTGTAGTCTTACTCTTATTTCCCTTTTATTAGCAAAAACTATCAGCATAAAATAGCCCAAAGAAGTTTTAATGAGTTTTAAGACGATTGGACAATGAATTTGGAATAAAAAAATTAAATCTTTGATATTCAAAGGAATATAAAACTTTTTATATATACACTTTTTGAAATAGTAACTCTTTCTTCTTTTGAAATAAAATTTTCAAGGGGTCTAAATTTTTACCATCCTGCTATATATTTATCAGCTCTTTGTGTGTTTTTGTGTGTGTGTGTGTATGTGTGTGTGTGTGTGTGTGTGTGTGTGTGTGTATGAATATGCCTTTAATTATTTTTTCTTGCTTAGAGCCATTTGTTCTTATTAGCTTCTTTTTAGGCTTTTAATTTGAATAGTTGGTACATTATCTAAAGGATATACCTTATAATTATTTGACTACTAGAGGCCCAGTGCACGAATTTGTGCACAGGTGGGGTCTAGCCGGCCTGGCCCCAATCGGGGTGAATCAGGGCTGGGTCTGTCGGGAGGAGGAGACGTCCGGAGGTTGGCCAGTCGGCCCACTCTGATCGGGGCCGATCAGGGCCGGGCTGGCTGGGGAGAGGGGCCAAGGGTGATTGGTTGGCGGGCCCTGCCCTCGATTGGGGTGGGGGGCCGATTGGGGGCAGGGCCGGCCAT
>NW_005359590.1:2140166-2142063 GCF_000412655.1 Myotis brandtii
TCAGAGACCAGCGGGAGGGGCTGTAGGAGGTTGGCCGGCCAGCCCCACCCCTGATTGCTGTTGGGGGGGGTGTCGATTGGGGCCAGCAGCCTGGGGGAAGGTCCATAGGTGGTTGGCCAGCTGATCCTGCCCCTGATCGGAGTGGGGGGCTGATCGGGGGCGGAGCTTACTGGGGGGAGGAGCCATGGGCCAATCGGGGTGGTGGAGGGCCATCAGGGGCAGGACCAGCTGGGGGGAGGGGCCGCAGGTGGTTGGCTGGCCATCCATGCCCCTGATCAGGGTGAGGGGGCCCATCTGGGGTGGGGCCGGGCAGGGGAGGGGCTGCAGGATGTTGGCCAGCCGGCCCTGCCCCCTATTGGGGTGGGGAGTGCAATCAGGCGGGGCTGTCTGGGGGGAGGGGCTGCGGGCCAATCAGGGTGGGGCAGGCTTGGGGGAAGGGCATCGGGGAGGGGGGTGTTGGCAGGCCGCCCCACCTTCAATCGGGGTGGGAGAGGCCAATCAGGAGCAGGCTAGCGGGGGGCGGGGCCATGAGAGGTTGGCTTCCGGCCCCACCCCACCCCCCAATCAGTCCGGTTCACTGGCCACAGTGGGCATCATAGCGACCAGTCGTTCTGGTCATTATGGCATCCGGTCACTGGCTTTTTATATGTATATAGATGATGATGCTCATTTAGGCAAGTTTAATATTCTCATATTTATTGGTCATTTACTATGAATTATTAATTTTTGCCCAACATACATATTCCTTTACATTCCCTCTATTCTGAGAAAGAAGGGGAGGGAGAGGGAGAGGGAGGGAAAGAGAAAGAGAGAGAGAGAGAGAGAGAGAGAGAGAGAGAGAGATATCAATGTGAGAGACACACATCAACTGGCTGCTTCCAGCATGTACCCTAACTAGGAATGAACCTGCCATCAAGGTACATGCAACCTTTCAGTGCTCAGGCTGATACTCCAACCACTGGACATCACTGGCCAGGGCAAATTTAATGTAATTTTAAATTTTAATTATAAATATTATTCTGCAAGGTATATACAATGCTTACCTAAAGTTTGGTTTTAGTTTACTTGAAATTAGGTACACATTTGAAATTAGGTATCCATAGAAGTTTAGCATGGTTTGATTCTCAGCTTTATCTGATAATATCTCTGTAGTATAAGAATGGTATTAAGAATGTGACAGCAGATGGACTTTTCTTCCCTTTTCCCCTTTTTTTAATTAACTTTATTGAGGTGACATTGGTTAATAAAATTATATAGGTTTCAGGGGTGCAATTCTATAATACATTAACTGTATGTTATTTGTTCATCACTCCAAGTCAAATGAAGTCTCCTTCCATCACCATTTATCCTCCCTGTACACTCTTCTACCTCCCCCCACCCCCTTCCCCTCTGGTAATCACCATGCTGTTGTCTGTGTCTGAGGATTTTTTTGTTAATTGTTTTTTGCTTAATCCCTTCTTCTTTCACTCTTGAATAATACTTGACCCACTACTTGTGTATAGCCTTTGTTCTTATGCTGATCCCAAGTCAAATACAATAGGTGTGTGTATTTTTATTCTCCTTAAGTCTGGAAGAATATGTGCCCAACTGTTAACTTTTGTTATTTGGGAGAGTTGGTAAGATTGAAGAGGGTTACTCTTTCTACTTTATAGTCATTGTTAGAAAAAATAAAAAGCTTCTCTTTGGGGGAAAAAAGATAATACTTAAATGGAATTCCTTGCTTCTTGTAAAAAGGAAGACTCCTAAAGATTATAGTCCCTTTCATATCTGGTTCCATGAGATAGCTATAAAACTTTAGGAAACTAGCAACTTTTTAAAAATATATATATTTCATTGATTTTTTACAGAGAGGAAGGGAGAGGGATAGAGAGTTAGAAACATCGATGAGAGAGAAACA
>NW_005359590.1:2142296-2172059 GCF_000412655.1 Myotis brandtii
AGAAACATCGATGCGAGAGAAACATCGATCAGCTGCCTCCTGCACATCTCCCACTGGGGATGTGCCCGCAACCCAGGTACATGCCCTTGACCGGAATCGAACCCGGGACCCTTGAGTCCGCAGGCCGACGCTCTATCCACTGAGCCAAACCGGTCTCGGCAGGCAAGCAACTTTTTAAAAAAAATCTTCAGATAGCTCAGAACTCTACTAGAAAAGAGAGCAAATACTTCTTTGCTTAAAAACTTAAAACGTCAGGAAACCTATTGCTTTTTAGTTGCTCCTAAATTTTTATTCCTAAAGAGTATGGAAATGGTTAATCTTGTTCTATCAATAAAGGGTGAGCTGTTGTCTATGAATTAGATGATGGAGAATCAATTACTTATAAAAAAATAGGTTTTAGGAAAAAAAAGTAGCCTTTCTTCTTCCTATTTAACAATTGACCATTTTCTAGCTTACTGAAATTTTTAATTCTGTCTCCAGATGTAACTTACAAAAATATTGTTTGCATATACTTCCAGAACTTGACTTAGAAACAGATTATGTTCTAAATGATTTAATTTTATTGAAGTTATGTTTCTAACTCCGCTCACAAAAATCTGTAATGCATCATATAACTGTAATATCAGATAAAATCATGAGATTTAATCTTTAACAGGAAAAAGACTGCTAGGAACATACTTACTTTCTAATATTCCTTACACACACTCCAACACAGTCCCCCACAGCATTGTGGAATGGATTCTGTTTCATTCCTGTGGCTTGATTCCAGTGCCACCATTGACCCAGCTCCGGGTATAGGTGGAAAGAAATAGTGGGCACACTGTTATAGGGGGCAGGTGCCGGGAACTTAGACCACATTATGATACCTGGATCTGAGAAAGGCAGCATTTTTGCTCTTAAAGCCAGCATCCACTGCAGTGTGAACACCTTTTGGGTTTCTTTTTGCTTTTTGGTGGCATTATAGCAATGGCTGTTTGCATATATGGTTTATTTATAAGTAGTGTTTGAATAGAATACTGTCCTAGGAAAAACAGCAAAAGAGATGCTATAAGTATAGGCTATCGAGGAGTTTTTACAGCCTATTTTCTAAATGATTTACCTGTATATTTAGAGTATAAGTGGCTAAAAGTTAAACTTGGGGAAGTAGATTATTTGGCTAGTTAAGAAGGAAAAAATGGTAAAAATAATTAGGCATAATAGGATTTATTATAGGCAGAAGGAAAGAAATTATACAGAAACAGCAGGGGCAAGAATTTGGAACAGAAATTGGTGCATTGCTTACTTTTGTTCTCTGTGTTGTTCCTTAGAATGCTTTTTCTTCTTCCCAAAGGATATCCTCTAGTTACTCTTGATTTTGTTGCTTCTATCCATAATCCTATTCTTGATGCTAAATACTGTGATTAGGAAGTCAGATAATTATCTAAAGCTTTTTCTCTTTTTCCTTTTTTAAAATACTTATACAGAATTATATTTATACACAGTATGTGGCTCATACTGGCTGCTCAGTATTTGTTTACTGTTTCCCTTTTTAAAAAGCCTTTTAAAATTTATATTAGACAAGTGATCCTTTTGGAATTATATAGTAAATGAATTACCAAAGGACCATTGGGTAGGGAATATTAGAAATGATCATTAAAAATAAATTTACCAGAATTTATAAAACTTCCTATTATGTCAGCTCTGCAGTATGATTTGAGAAGTATAACTTCATTATCACATAGGTATATGCCCTGCTCTAGTTCAAGTTCTTTGACTAGTCTTAGTATTAACAGTCAAAATTATTACTCTGAAGCATCTTGGTCCATAGTTCTTTAGGCCTTTCTGAAGTTTTAGTCACTAAATAGTATTGCAAGAGATATATAGCCTCTTGGGGTTTCAGTTTTTTCATCTGTAAAATAAAATTGGATTAGAGTGTCTTTCAATTCAAAGGATAAATTACTGCTTTAATAGCTTGTGGCAGGCTACCATCTCAGTATGTGACCTACCTACCATTAAAGAAGGCCTTCTTCTGAAATACAGATATAATTTTATGAATCCTTCCCTACATTGTGGAATCTTCTACAGTCTACTTATTCTCTCATTTTAAACAGAGCTTATTTGCTTTCTGCTTGAGTTTTTCTGTTGTTGGGGTTTTTTTTGTTTTTAAATACTGTATACTCAGCCTCAGGAAAACTCAACCCACGAATGATGGTTCCTCTTCATTCCTTCTTTTTAGTTCCTTATTTGCTGTAGAGAACAGCATTCCTCATCTCAGCATTCCTCATCTATCAAGCCCTGCCAGTGTGGCTAAGTGGTTGAGCATCAACCCATGAACCAAGATGTCCCTGGTTTGATTCCCCATCAGGGCACAAGCCCAGGTTGCTAGCTCGATCCCAGTAGGGGGCATGGAGGAAGCAGCTGATCAATGTTGATGTTTCTCTCTCATTAACGTTTCTGTCTCTCTCTCCCTCTCAAAAATCAATAAAAAACATATTTTTTAAAAAGCCCTATTGACACTAATGACACAAATGACCTTGCCCGTTTTATGTAGTATTTGTAGGCCCAGTGTAGTTTAAAGCATTCTTAAGTTCCTGACAATTACCTTTAGATGAACTTATGAATAGCATAGAATGTCTTCTTCACAAATTATAGAACCACAGTGGTTTGAAATATGTGTTTATTGCTATCTAATGTTAATATTAGAATAACTGACACTTAAGATGAAATGGGTATTTTGAAATTGAAATTGAAATGAAGTAGTAATTATTTTTTATTCTCTCTAAAAATAGTATATTTAAGTAGCAGTTGACTCAATTATAGATTATGGTTTGTTTAATTTTAATAAAGTTGATATTTATAAAAATAGACCAGTTGATTACTATAAATACATATTTAATGTGTGTATTCTGAATATATGTATGATTGTGTTTTTAAAACAGATATGACCATATTCTGAAGTGGGAACTCTTCCAGCTTGCTGACCTAGATACATACCAGGGAATGCTGAAGTTGCTTTTCATGAAAGAACTGGAACAGATTGTCAAAATGTATGAAGCCTACAGACAGGCTCTTCTCACAGAGTTGGAAAACCGCAAGCAGAGGCAGCAGTGGTATGCCCAGCAACATGGCAAGAATTTTTAAGTAAATTTTTAAAAAATAAAAATAGAATTTAAGTTTTATAAGGGCTTTAAAATATTCTCACAGATAAAAGACTGCAAACAAGTACTTTGGTTAATAAAGGCAGCTTTTTAGAAATTACAAAATTCTAATTTTACATGCATTTTGTTATTAAAAATACTTATTGAGAAAAAAAAATGTTTCACCTTAAGAGCCAATGTGGCAAACTTCTTAATGCTGCATATTAGGAAACTGCTTTGAATATTCTTAGTGGAGACAAATGCAGCAAGAAATGTCATTATTAGATATTAAATAGGAAATGATCACTTGATAAACTCTTACAGTAGCAGTACCTTTCTTTAAAAAACAAAGCGAGAGATAACCTATGCAGTATTTAAAAAAAGATGTTTCCTGCTTTAGTGTGGAACATTGTCTGGAATCGAATGCTTTAAGTGTTACTATTGTGTATAGTTCAAAACATAAAATGGGATTTGGAACCTTTATTGTGATAAATTTTTATATATAATTTATGGTATTCCCCTCCCTCCCAAATGTAAAGAACGTTTTAAATGTGATGAGAAAGTATTCTTTTGGTATGAAAGAGTGAAGGGCCTTCAATCTTTAAGGAATAAATTTTGGCATAAGGCTTTAGCCTGTGTGGGAGATGTGTGTACAGCATTCAGAGTAGCTAACATCACTTCCTTACTTTTGGCCAGGGCTCTTTCGGCATTTAAGAGCATGGCTCTGATGAGACAGTGGAGGGTTCCCTATAGCATGACATGCTACCATCCTAACAAGCTGGGTTGAGCTGCCAAAAATGACAATCAGGGATTCATTAAGAAATCTTGGTCAATAAGTTGATTTTCTTTTATCTTTAAGACTTTGTCACAAACTTTAAAACCCAGTATTTATTCCCATTTTTTTCCTTTTGAGTTAATAGTTACAAAGATATTGTTCATAATTTGTGTAGTACATTTGATTGCAGACAAATTTATGGCACTTCTAGCCTATAAATCTCTAGAATTCCAGTAATTTTAACATTAGTTGAAGTAGCTCTTCAATTATATTTACATGTGTTGTAAATATGTAAATATGTTTTTAGTTTAGGTAATCTTCCAAAATACAAAGCACTCCCAGTTACATAATAGTGAGTTTAATTTGTTGATAAAATGTTGGAAATATTAAATGTTTGATTTTATACAAGCAGCTTATTAAATATATTTTTGTGGAAACTAAATGTTTGAGTCTATATTTTACACATAGTGCTATAAATATTCGGTTTTTCCATTCATAAGACCCATCATCAAAGAAAACAGTACGTTGAAAGGGGTATTGAAAAATGAAAATAAGCTAGTGGAATTTTATCACTGGGAAAAGTTACTTTGCAGGGCATGTGATCAAACTTTTCTAAGATTTAAGCTTACATACCTTATGAACTCTTACACACTCTTCTATCTTAATTATTCTTTTCTGTTGCTCCTTACTTTATATTACTGTTTAATTACGGCTTAGCCATTTCAAAGAAAGTTAGAAATTACTGTTTTAGTGCTCCCAGATAAGAGGCATTACTTTTCTTTTTTTCATTACCACACTTTTTTTTCTCTTTAAAAGGTGTATGCTCAATGAAATTCCACTATAGATTTTAGTAATTAGAAATACAGTATAGAATCACTGTTTTAAAAGAACTGGAAGGTACCTATTTCTTAAAATGGAAACCTAAATTTGAAATGTGGTCAACATTAAAGAAAATCCATTCTGAATTTTTAAAAGACAGATAAACCGTCATCATTCTTTTATCAACACTCCCAAATACTTCCAAATTCAGTAAGCATTTGTTTTTAATCTTAGGAACCAGAGTAAACTTTAATAGTAGTTGACATATTAAAAGAATAAACCTATGATGAATACATTTCTTTGTGTAGCAAATGAAAAAATATACAATGCAGAAACTCAAATACATACAAAGTGATCTATTGTGCATTTTTTATCAAGAGGTTTATATTCTATATTAAATCATAATATAAAAAGCAATACATAGTTTTTGATAAAGCAACTGAAAAGCTCTCTTAAATGTCTTTAAAAATAAGAGCTTATGGTATATGTAAGATGATATAGACTGAATCAAGCCTTTTGAGTTGTGATGCTGTGCTTTAACAAATGACTATGAAATAATTTCAAAATTCTTCTGTAAAAATTAAATGAGCATATCCAAACAGGGAGTAATATTACCACATGGTTTAATTATAACCCTGTAGTAGAATTCAGTAAATTCAAGCAGAACACATGTACTATCATCATAAATAGACAACTTTAAATTATAGCAGTATATTTGAAGACAAAATCAGGAAACTGTACATGTTAATGAAATGATAATAACCATGCATACATACACCTGCTATTAAACACTGAAATGAAAGAACTAAACCATTTTTGCAGTCTTCAGAGGTGTTTGGTATTTTACTGTTTCTGATGGAAGCACTGAATGTTTACATGGAGACATGTAACTGAAAATTGGTCATGCACCTGTATTTTTTAACATTTGGATTAAGTTTTCTTCTTTTCTGATTGTTCAGTAGATTCTGACTTTGGTGCAGGAAAAGCCTGATGATACAGATGTCTGTGGGTTGCTGCTGCGTTGTAAAGCTTGTATAAAGCCTAAAAAGACAAGAATACAGATTTTAAAACACACAGATGTAAACATTTTTCTTTTAAGTGTAATTAGTTTATGGTACTATATAAAAGTTAGCTTGCTAAATTTGGTATCTATATCATTACTCTCTATGGAATATAAATTAATAACTAATATCTTAGAACCCAAAAGTACTTTCAGCTCTACAGTGTGTGTTACTACTTTTGTGGATTGATCTTCATGGTAAATGTTTTATTCTCAGACTGCATTTCCTTTTTACCTGCACACCTCGTGGAGCACAGCTTCCTAACCACTCACTATGCCCCAGGGGCTTGTTGAGAACTTGTCAATTTTAGAGAAATTACAGGAGCTCATAACTTTTGTCTGTCAATAGCTACTGTACTGTAATAACTGGACCACTTGTTCTCAGGGCTTCCTTATAGGTTTTTCAGAATGGGGGCACCTTCAGTCTCCATTATTTCCTCATACAGTCATGCAAATAAGCACATATGCTGCCCCCTCCCTCTGCCACACTGGGGCCCACTCAAACATTTTCTTGCCTTATTTCTGTTAATTAGTTCATATTTTACAAAACCTTATTCAGAAACATTATCTCAGAAAGCCTTTCATCATTAAAACTACCTCTGAATTGTTCTTTGTGTCTTTATAACAGTGCTTGAATCAGGAATTTTTACATATTGCTTTATATAAGTGTTCAAAAATATTTTAATGTTCTCTCCCCCCTCCCCACCTAATATCTAAGATAAATTCCCTCTTCCGACTTTCACGTAATGAGCACTCAATTAGACCAACTTATTTTATGTAATTCTGGAGTCTAAAAAAGTCTGAATATTTTTAAAAATTGATAAAAGCTTGCTATTCTTTTTTTAAAAAAATATATTTTATTGATTTTTTACAGAGAGGAAGGGAGAGAGATAGTTAGAAACATCGATGAGCGAGAAACATCAATCAGCTGCCTCCTGCACATCTCCCACTGGGGATGTGCCCGCAACCCAGGTACATGCCCTTGACCGGAATCGAACCTGGGACCTTTCAGTCCACAGGCTGACGCTCTATCCACCGAGCCAAACCGGTTTCGGCAGCTTGCTATTCTTTAAACAGTAATTGATTCCCAGGAAATACCATTAATTTTTATCTTTTTGTATCTATATGGCTATTTTCTTAGTCTAATGGTACCATCATCAGTTATATGAATGCATATTGGTGCAACATGGTATTGTCCTAGTTCTATTATATTCTGATTCTAACACATTTAGTTTAATCCCTATTCTTATAAAAGCTTAGATTTTTTTTACTTAAGGTTTGCTTTATAAAGTTGAAATTTGTTTTTACTTTAATGAATTTGTTTTACTGAATTTTATATAAAATAATTCTTTTTTAAAAAAAATATATTTTATTGATTTTTTACAGAGAGGAAGGGAGAGAGATAGAGAGTTAGAAACATCGATGAGAGAGAAACATCGATCAGCTGCCCAGGTACATGCCCTTGACCGGAATCGAACCTGGGACCTTTCAGTCCACAGGCCGACGCTCTATCCACTGAGCCAAACCGGTTTCGGCAAATAATTCTTTATTGACTTGTAATTATTAAGTTTAGCATTGTTATTTGATTACAGGACATAATCCAGTCGCATGTAACAGCAGAAACTAAGTAAGGAATTATGCATTGTCTCTGTAGTTCAGGATCAGTTTTGCGTCCTGAACACAATAACCTAAATGACTCCAGAGATAAGTTTTCTTACGTAACAAATGATTCCTTCCTGGAAGCTTAGATTCTTCCCTTAGGTACAGAGTTTACACATTGGAGAGTGATAGAATGAAAGGGTGGTGGAAGAAATGAACACCAATTAACAAGTCATGTCTGAGGTATGCCAAGAAAGTTATGCTGCACTTTTGGCCTGGAACCTGCTTAAAGTGTATGGGTAATTGTCACTCAAAAGTCAAAGTTAAGTAAGTGCTGTCCAGTAGTTAAGTTTCCTCAAGATCCATAACTGTACATGTTTCATTCTTCAGCAGAGAAAAATGCACAATGTTGGAGCTTAGGAATTTTGAAATCTCCTACATATTTAGGAAACAAAACAGATAAAATATTACCAATATTCATGTGTTTGTGTTTCCTATGCATTTCAAATCACGATGTCTGGAATAAATTAAATACTGTTTTTAAACCATGTTAAAAATTCACAATTAAAATTATAAATGCAAGGAGAACATAGGAGCAGTAGTTATCAAAGATTTTCTAATCTACATTTAGACATCCTTTAATGGCTAATTGGTTTATTAATAAAAAGTCATAATGTTTACAAATATAAGCTCTTAATTAGAAAAATTTAACTTACCTCATTTGTAGTTCCCTGTAGCAAAGGCAGTTTAAAAGGGAGAAAAGAAAAGTATATATCCTGTCTCATTAATACCATCACAATATTCAACGTTGTTCACAGTATTAATTTGTGAACAAATTTTTTGTTTGTATTACATATTTATATAAATCTTTTGAAAAACCCAATTCGATATCCCTTATAGGTTTCAGCATCATATTCTAGGAGGGCATTGGTTTTTTTCCCTCAAATAGCCCCTCTTCTGTCTTTTGAGGTTGAGGGGCTATTTGAGACAGTGGCTCAGAGGATCCAGTTTTTAATTCATTTTTTTTAATTCTCACCCGAGAATATGTTTTTATTGATTTTTAGAGAGAGAGAAACATCGATGTGAGAATCATCAGTTGCCTCCTATACACTCTCTGACCAGGGATCAAACCTGCAACTCAGGTATGTGCCCTGACCAGAAATCGAACCCACAGTCTTTTTGTGTACAGGACGATGCTTCAACCAATTGAGCCACCTGGCCAGGGCTTTCATTCATTCTTTTCCCATAGTGCTACCATTAGTTTATCTCAGCTAGATTTTTTTAAAGGCACATGGTAAATCCATTAAAATTCTATGTGTAAGTATACTCTTCATGCTTGGAGAAGAGTATACTTACACAGACCATAAATGTTCAGAAGTTTTAACACTAAAATTTTCTGGAGAATCTCAACTTTAGCTTCACTAAATCCCCCTAAATTTTCATGAGGTAACTGATGATACTTCCAGAATGACATAAAGAGTTGTTCTAGGTGTGTTTGTAATTATCTCCCCTGTCCATAATCAATTATTTAAACAATGGACCATGGCGTGCCTGACTCCCTAAGTTATGGTTAATTGGACCATAAAGAACAACTAACTGACCCCATGAGCAGCTGATTAAGAGGTTGACCTGGACTCATGCTATGGCCAATGTCTAGTGCAAATGTCTAGTTCAAATGAAGATAATCTGAAGTAATCAGATATTGCTTTTATGAGTTGGTACTAAAAGAGACAGTGATACAACAACTTAAGTTAGTGGTTTGTATATGATCCTAACAAAGCCAATGCTTATCAAATAATAAAATAGGTCATAAGTATGAAGTAAGGCTAACATATAATTGAGTCACAAGCAGCTAAATAAAAACAACTGTGTTTTCTTATACTTCTTTTAACAACTTTTTCTTTTAGGATAAAAAAATAAAACCACTGCCTAATCCATGTATTTTTGAAAAATATTGAATTGTTAACTGGAAAACAGTTGTTGGGACTTCACATATTATACAGTTAGTTGGTTGTATCTGGCCATCTTGATATATTCTAAAGTTCTTGAAAACTGGGCCCCTAAGTCATGTTCATCTGTATCTTTTCAACATCTTAACAAATGCCCTGTATATAATATAGACAATCAAATGTGTGCTGAATTTAGCTGAAGAGAAGTAAAGTGTTCCTACCTGGTCCCACAAGGCTGCAGCCACCTGGTCTATTACAGCTCCCAGCTCTCGGTATTCTCCAGAGTACCGGATGTATGCCCAGGTGCACAGGGTGATAAGGGTCAGTCCCATTATCATATTGCATAGGCTAGCTATGATGTCCAAACCAATGAATCCAGTCACACCAGCAATCACATATGTGATAAAAATGACAACAAACAGTGTGGCTGGAGTACGAGCTGCATGGAAGATATTTTTGCTATCATTGTGCTTGATATACTGCATATAAAGTTCATCTATTTCATTCTCCAACTGCTGCAGGTAACGCCGGCTAAATTCCTCCCCACCCATCTTCTTCACCCCTCGGAATAGCTTCACAGACTCTTCCTTAAGCTCCAGATGTTTGGTCTGCAGGTCATTAGGGGCCAGAAATGGTTTGTCACCACCACAAATCTGTATCAGATGCAGAAGTATTGTTTATGCAATGCAGAGTAAAATTAGCAACTGTAAACATTTTCACTTAAATTTGTTAGAACATATTAATAACCAAGAAGCCTGCATATGTTTTGTCAACCCACATTTTCCACAGTTAATAACTATCAGGTGTAACTATAAGTGGGACTGTTGCTTTATAGGTTACTTATATAAAGTCATTCTTAATTTTTTTTTTATTTTTGACATGGGAAAGAATATCCATAACTTGATCCAAGATGAAAATCCAAGATGAAAAGGCATGACACAAAGTGAACTGCAAACTGAGTTCATTTACAAAACGAATCTAAATTCAAGAAAAATAGTCCCTTTAGGAAATTTTTTCTAACTGCACTGAAGTAATTTTGACAAATGAAGTTTAATTTAAACAATGAGCAATGCTATAAAGCTCTAAAGTAAAATCATTAAAAGTTTTATTTGGCAGTTTCACTGATTTTTGTTTCAATGGAGCCCATTTAAGAGACTAAATGGAAACATTAAATGTTCTTGGACCACATTTTCTGTTTCTTCAGAAGTTACAAGGGAAATCTGTTATTTATATCATTCACTTTGGTTATTTGAGATTTAACTACATAAAGTATTGATTTTTAGAGAGAGAAACATCGATGTGAGAATCACATCGTTGCCTCCTATACACTCCCTGACCTAAGGGGTAATCCTTATTACCCCTTTGTTATGTCATAAACACCATTTCATATATTATATTTCTCTTGACTCCATCAATTTTGAATATAATTTTAATTTTATAATATTTTCAGGGGAAAAAAGACCCATCACATTAGTAGATATACACAATAATTTTTAGGCACATCCTCATTGAGATTGTTAAAACAAAAAAGGAAATATGGTATGTAGAACTATTAGCCCTTAAAGTTTAATTTCTTTTTTCCTAACAGGTTTTTATATCTAAGATAGAAATTCTGGAACTGTGGAATGAAGGGAGGTGAAGTGGAGAGGGTAGCATGTTATTTTAGCCACTAAATCTTATAAATTTGGAAGATCTGACAAAAATAAAAATGTGTCTATTAAATATAGAAGTAACATTTAAAATACGTTGAAAATTGTGCAGATATAGTGTTTCTTTTAAAATATTTTCGGAATATAATAAATAGAAATGCGATACACATAGGCTGGGAAAGAATAAGTCAAACCTGCCTCTTTGTATGTTTATTCAGTATAATGTGGAAGAAAAAGAAATGAAATCAGTATTTCATGGAAAAAATACTAATTTTGTTTAAAATATAATTTAATTCTTACCTCTTCCATTTTCTTGTTGTATGTATCCTTGGCATTTGCTACGGCCGCTAAATTGTTAGCTTCTGCTGTGGCCTTTGGACAAAGTAAAAATATTATGTAAAATGGAATTCATTAATTTCCACAGGCAGTTCTCATTTATAAGCATCATGAGCAAGAAATGTGCAAGAACCCAAGATCATCAAATAATTTTAAATCATTGAAATATTTCTATATTTTAAAAATTAGTAAAACTAAAATTTTGAAATATATAATACATATATGTTTACTCAATAAACCATAGTTCTGCCCAGCCAGTGTGGCTCTGGTTGAGAGTTGACCTGTGAACTAGGAGGTCAGTTCGATACCCGGTTGGGGCACGTTGCCCAGTTGTGGGCTCAGTCCAACACTGGGGCATGCAGGAGGCGGCTGATCAATGGTTTTCTATCACTGATGTTTCTTTTTCTCCTTCTCCCTTCCTCTCTGAAATCAATAAAAAATATATTAAAAGTAAATAAATAAACCATAGTTCTAAAATGAATTTTCATTTGGAAGATTTTTTTCCTCAACATTTTTAAGCCTCTCACCAAATTGAGGGTTGGGGAAAATCTATAAACCCAAAAACATGGAAATAATATATAGAAATAGAAATATAATGTCAAATTTAAGGACTGCTATACTGATAGATCAATATCTGATAACAAAAAGGAACTATCAAGAACTTTTAAGAAATTTTTTAAGTAAGGAAAAGGCCAGTTTCACTACTTGTTTAAAACCTGCTTTTCTACTTGTTACATGTGTGAGTCTGTTTTCTAAACAAATGTAATACAGAGAATGAAAACTCTTGGGTATAAAGTGTTTGTATCTCAGCACAAGTGAGGCTGCTGTATGTTTATGTGAAAATGTTTAGCTGAACACACAAATGGGCAGTTATTAGAAAAATAATCTTCTAATAAATCATTCTGTCTACTATTTTCATTTGGTAATTTCTGACAACCAGATTGAAGCACATGTTTTGCTTAGCATGGCTAATAAATACCTGTAACATGGATTTGGGATGTGGTAATTCTTCACCTTGATAAATCTTTATATAAGCCTAAAAAGAAAAAAAGAAAGACTCATGTTCAAGTAATTCTATTCAATATTTCTGTAATTCTGTTAAATTATATTCTAAGGTCTAAGGTCTTGACAGTACCAAAAAAATAAGGTCTTGGCAGTTTCAGGAACTAATTAACTTTTTCTCATACTTTAATTCCCTCTTAGTTTTTGTTCCCCTTCCTGAAATGCCCTTTTCACATATCTCCACTTGCCAATCCTACTCCTCTTGAAGGCTTAGCTCACTTCTACATCCTTTAAAACTCTCTCAGATCCCTCTGCTAGGAGTAACCTTTCTTTTTCAGTTACCCACAGGAATTTGTACCTGGTGATGTCATAAACTTCATGGAACAGAATTGTGTAAGGGTCCTGAATCTCCTACTAAATTCTAAGCCCTCCACAGTGTTATGCACAGTAAGAACTCAATTATGAGATAAATAATATATCCTTTATTGCTGAGAGTGATGGTCAGTAACCACACAGGAGGTAAATGACTGCATTTTAAATGACAGAATGTTGATTTTAAAAATTGATATTTTAGTCCTTAGATCATCAATACACAAATTAGATTGGTAACTGAAATTCTTCACTATATTTGTGGGTTGGTAAAAGAAAATGCATTGTACTCAGTGCTACCTGAGGTAAACAGGTAAATGCAAATTTAAAATAATTCCACTTCAAATTGGCCATTGGTGCAGAGTGGGAAATGTGGAAGCATGTTCTCCAGTAGGAAGGCAAGGTGTAGCCCCTTTGAGAAAATCTTCAGAATGAAGGTAAAATTCAGTACAGATCATGACTGAGGACTATGTGGTTTGGACCCTGGGAAACACCCCTCCCCCTAAAAAAGATATTTCCAACTCTTAGATACATTCATATTTCAAAATATATTTCCCTCTAAGGGACAGGAAAGTTACCTCAAGGAGTTCCCTCAAAAAATAATTTCAGAAAACAAGTTCCTCCTGGGAATCTCATAATTTTTCATTATTTGTACAGATTCCTCATACTTTTCCCCCCATATTACAGTCTATAATTTTTTTGTTGTAGCTTCAAGTGGGAACTGCATTCCAAACATGTCAAATCTAAGTACTCACAAATGTGCTAGAAATGAGAGCAATACCTTGAAGTACTCCACCAGACCTCGGCAGGTGATTTTGTTCCCATTGATCTCTTTAATATCTAGGCTCTCAGGACTAAGTAGCCAAGGAATGAGTATTTTCAAGTTTTTGATGAATTCATCATCTATTTCTACAAGTAAAAGCAAATTCATTATTTTTAAAATTCTATCTAGTCCTCCATGCCACACAATAATACATCCTTTGATTTCCTCTGTTTCTTCCCCAGTGATAAAGCTATCACTTTCCTATCATCTAAACAACAACTGGAACCCACTTTTCTTAGGGTGGATGATCCACTTTGCCCAAACTTTCTACTGCTGGTCTTTCTTATCGCCACTTCAATTACACATTTATCTTGTCTTCCACCTATAAAGAAGCTTTCTTGATATTAAACGTTATTCAAATATTTTACACCCTATTCACATAAACATTTCATGTATTCTGCCTTTATTCTTTTTTGTAGTTTTATATATAGGCTCATAAATGGGGAGAAAAGCCATATATTTACCAGTTGAGAAGATGTGTTCCCTTCAGAAAATATATTCAAAATCATTCTGTGTTTAGTGTGCCCACCTTATGAAAAGTGTATAGTGGGTATGGTGTAACTAGGAACTGAAGTTCAAAAAGATAGGGATGCTGATGCTACCTCTAGTGGTGAAACTCAAAATAACATGGCAAGAAAACACGGAGACCTAATTTAGCAAGCAGATCAGAGGTAGTTGGAGTTTTTGTTTTTTTATCAGCATTAGGTTAATCTTAACATTACAGACTTAGCAAAGTAACAAAGCAAATAGGTCTTTAAAGAAGTATTTTGAACACTGACTATTAAATCATTATTTCAAAACATATAGAAAAATACACATTATATGTGTAAAAAAGAAGGTATGTCCAGAGACTTGATATCTAAGTAAATGCAATAGCTACATATAATTTTTTAAAATCTGAATTTCAGCAGAGTCACTGAGTTTTCAGACTTTGGAATTGATGATTTCCGAGGTTTTAAGGCTAAAGATGAAAACCTTATGATTGTGTTTGCATTTTCCCTGCTTGTTTTTATAGCTTCAATATACATTGCAATACCAGTTTGCATAAGAATTCATATTTCTCTTCTCTTGCTTTCTGCTTTTATGACATGCATGAGCAGACAGAAATCCTTCAGACTTATTTTGCTTCACATTTTGTACAGCTTTGAAACTTGCTCATGCTTTATCACTATTGTATAGGAGTTTATTCAAATTTATTTTGCACTGTACCAAATTTTACTTATTATTTTGCTTTGTATTATATATGGATTTATTCAAATGTATTTGTTATTGTGGTGTGCTATTTAGTTATCAGTATTCACTGAAATACAATACTGGTATTTGTATTATGTTACCACATTCGTGTGTTGTGTTTTGTTGCCTGCTATGTACCTGTATTCACTGATATGAATAGGTTTCTTTATTGCTATATGATTTCATGCTTTTTTCAGCATCTGTAGAATATTCTTTATATCTATAATGTATGATTTTTTTCTGAATTTCTGCATAAGACAAAAAAGGCCTTCTCCATATAAAACCACTTTTAAATCACTTTCAAAACATGTACTTAGACCAGCCGTAGGCAAACTACGGCCCGCGGGCTGGATCCGGCCCGTTTGAAATGAATAAAACTAAAAAAAAAAGAGACCGTACCCTTTTATGTAATGATGTTTACTTTGAATTTATATTAGTTCACACAAACACTCCATCCATGCTTTTGTTCCGGCCCTCCGGTCCAGTTTAAGAACCCATTGTGGCCCTCGAGTCAAAAAGTTTGCCCACCCCTGACTTAGACCCTCCCCCAATTTCCTTATAAAATTGGAATGGAATTAGACCTGTACATCTAATTCACTGGCAAGTGTGGTAATCATCAAGGTAATCAGCATAATTGGATTAAAAATGTGTTCTGAAGATGGCATTAGCCTTGGTCTACTAAGACCAATGCCAGGTATTTCAATTTTGGATTCATAAAATATGAACAATATATTCATAACTAACATACTTTAGCTCCTGCTACCAGTATTAGTTGAACACAATAAGTACATAATCCGGAACATCTGCAGACCAGTTCAGATCAAATTGCGGAAGTATATTAATCAGCTTTGGCTCATTGCAACTGATCAATAAATATGTGTGGGTAGATGATTATTCAGGATGATGTTCTGTGTTCATCATTTCTTCAATAATTTCTTCCACAAGAGTGAAACCTTGCTAGGAATTCAGGGACTAGGCCAGAGTGGTTATCTGTCACAATAACTGAGGACATGATGCATAAGATCGATCGCTGCAGGGCAGATGCACTGGTGGAGTGCTGCTGTGTAAATTAACCAAGGAAGATATTTTCTCAGGATTACCTGACTCTGACAAGTCATTAGAAACAACTTTTTTTTTTAACAATAATCACCTTGCAATGGTGTTGGTTATGCTTTCTGAAGTCTTACCTGAGCTGCTAAGGATGCAGCTCCACATTATATGGTGTGGTTATCTGGGGCACTATAAAACAGAGCAACCTCCAAAAAAGGTAACTCCTTGTTTACTAAAAGATTGATTTGCTATACCAGGAGAGGCATTCTGTAGGCACTTGGTGAGGAGTTGTTGAATGTAGCATGATTGAATGTAATTCAGTGCTTTGGGTCCTTTGGATTTCCTACGTGGGAAGTTATTAAACGGCAATTAAATTTAATCATAGTATTTTAAGTTTTAAATAACACTAGAAATAGATAATTTCAATAATGTGAGGGACCATGAACAAATAGTAATTATAACAATTATTACTATTAATAATGAACTTGAACATTATTTCTGTATGTGAAAAGTGTGTGAGAAACTATTATCAAAGAACAATTTTTGCGTGTTTTTATATTCAGAGACATTTCTTCCCCAGAGGCAAACACTCAGATGCCAGCCCTCTGGAGAATAGCATGGCCAGCACACAAGACATCCTGGATAGAAATCACACCAAATTATAAATTCAGGATGGGATGGAAAACCAATCTTTGCCCAGTGAGAAACAGGCAAAATAGAACATTTCAGCACACAGCAGGATTCTGCAGCAGTTCTATGAACCTCATAAAAATGGAATGTTCGATGGGAAACTAAAGCTGCCTTTCATTGCTCTCTCTGTCTAGCTACTTTGATAAACTCATAACTTATGGTAACTGTAAACCAATTGTGTGGGTCAATACATGTTTAGATGTAAATCAAATGTGGAGGACATATTTGTTACAAATCTGCATGATTTGTCTTAAATTCTCTCCTTGAGATCTTTCATTGCAAAATGTATCAGTTAATTTAAAAACTGCAGATGTATAGTATACCACAGAAATAGAACAAGCCAGAGTACTTTTGTCCAATAAAAGACTATTGTTGAAGGCCTGTCCCTTCTCTGCCTGTTTACAGCTCCCAACTCCAGAGAAGAAAGAGAGGCCTTGTGGGAAGCCCTCTTTTTATGTAATTTATTCAAAATGCAGGGAAGCCATTAAGTAATTGCATAATATTAAGAGGTCTGTGTGTTCACTCGTAGATTGGAATTCATAAGAAATTGTAGGATCCTGGAATCCATGCATTAATAGCCTACTGCTATTTGTTCTGTTATATAAAGGTAAGATCATTTAAAACATGTATAAAAACAATGCTGATTGAAAATTTTGGGATTCTATTTATGATACTAACTGCCATAGCTAAATATAAAGTATCTGAGAGTAAATACCATGGATCGGTTTGGGAGTGGGGGGATAGGTTTGCTTTTCAAAACTGCCAGTTCTATAAAACTGGATATAAGTTATGTTGTCCTTTTTTAAAAAGTAACTTGAAAGCCCTTTCAGAACAACTGTGCTGAAAAATGTATGTCACTGTCTCACCAGCCCTGGCACAATGCAGAAAGGCCACCTTATATTTAGCAAATGTTTGAACTTTAGTGGTGTACTCAATGCTAGGCTTACAAGTAAAAAAAGTCAGAAATGTCTTTGTACTACCTTGTATTAACCACAAAGCAAACATCTAAAGGCCTGGTGGCTATTTATTTGGAAAGATTAACTTCTGCTTCCCCATATCCTACTTCCACGCCCTCTTTAACAAGTTGAGTTACTTTGGAATCTCTTTTTTTCTCATTAATTCTTGCTTGGGAATCTTAAAATGTTAGACATGCCTCTGTTCAAGAGAGAATTACATGCTATTAATACATACTATTTGAAAAACACTCTAGTGCTTTGGTTTTTAAAAAACTGTTCCTCATTCCGAAGAGGATCTCTTTTTTAGTGAAGCTTTTAATAATTTATAATTAAATTCTTTAGTAGCAGTTTTAAAGGACTTGAATTCAGTACCATGAAATATTTCAATCTCTATATAACTTAATGCAACATTCCAGGAATATAGACATCTATTTTCCCCTTTAATGTAAATAAGAAAAATTACACAGGAAGACATTAAGGAGCATTTCTCAATGCACAAAGGTGAGCAGGAACCTCTGCAAAAAGGTGAGGGCTACTGCCTCCCAAGTGAACTCAGGGTTTAGCCTCTTTTCTCAATGTACATATTCAGCAGCCACAGATTCCCACAGTTCACCAAGGAGGCGCTCTAGCACCAGCCCAGGAATCACAATTCTGACGATTTCTAATCATCAGCCTCATGTCAGTGAATGAAAAAGCAGTCATAAGCCCAGCGGATAAATGATATTTTTATATCGGACTAAGTGATATAAACATATTCATTAAAAGACAGACACACCTTTCAGTTTTCCATCAAAGTTTGGATTGGTAGCTACTTTTAAGCCAGGATGAGGTAGCAGAAAACAGGAAATTTTGGTGAAACAGGAATGGATGTGTTTTCGAACATTCTGTAGTTCTTCATGCTGGTTCCCTGAGACCTGCAGTAGTAAATCATCCTGAAGTTTAAATGACTTTCAATATAAACTGAACTTCAAAGAAGTCTGTGGCATCTTATATTTTCTATCTTGGCCCACAATTATAAAAATGACATGTCAGGGCTGATATTAAAGAAAGAATAAAATCTTGGGTGAACCTGCCACACTGCCATACCTAAGTAACTGTATAGCATAAATATGGCATTATTATTACAGTTAACAAATGTCTATTCTTATGCCAACTCAGATGGGCCTTCCCCCCGCTTTTTTAGTACATATTAGTGGGGTTTTACTCTAGCTAATTCCTACAAATTCCTTTTTTAATTCAAAGTACTCACAGGAGACATGAATAGATCATAAAATATTCCTCCCTTCTTTTCAGGAGATACTCAAAACAGCTTCTTGTCACCTGGTAGGTATACATTCAAATTCTAGGAAAGCATCTGAATAGATAGGTGTTTATAAGCTAAGTTGCACTTTTTTTACATGTATTTGACAGTTAATAGTACGAATTACCCTAAAAGTAATTATAAACCTAAAAAGTTAAGCTCAGAAATTCCGATTATAAAGGAAATTTTTTTTTATCTTTTTTTTTCCGGACTTCTCAGTAGGTATTTTTGTGTGATATCTATTCAATGTAAATCAGTCAATATTAAACTATCATGACATTAAAAATGGAAAGTCTTCTAATTTTACTTTCTGTGAACTACTAGCAAAATGTTATAAGATTGGGGATTTCAAAATTAGATATTTTTGTTAAATTGACTTTTAAACCTCTGCTAAAACATGAATCCAGATATTTAAACTGTGGTCTTGAACTAACTTAATTCTTCAAATTAAAAGATTTGTTTTTTCGAATAAATCATTGTTTTATAGATACCTACAAAAGAACTCTTTATCTGTATCATAATTATTGAAAATATTTGAAAATTGTAATTCTGAAAGTATTTTGTTAAGTATCTGTCTTAGTTTATTCATAGAGATACTATGAGGGTCAAATGAGAATTTGGCTACTAAGTATTCAGCAAATCATTCAACAAAAATAATTCTAGATTACTAATGGTGAAATTTCATGCACCTAAATATCTAACAAACCTTGAGGCGTTTTTCCAAAAATTTGGAGCCACCATCAGATCCATATGAAAATTCGTATGGGAAACTCCAGTCTCGAACAAGAAATATCAGACTCTACGAAATAATTCAAAGAAAGAATTGATAAGGAGATTCTAAGTTGCCTCCCACTGCTTTTTAATTGAAACCAATTAAAGAATACTATTCAAATATTCTTTACCACATTGTGGAATTAAAGCAAACATAAAATCTTTGACAGTTTCTGAGTAGTCTTTCCTCTATTAGAGCATCCTACCTATTTCCACTAAGTGTAAACCAAAAGCTGCCCCAAAACTGATCATAGTTACATAGTGCCAATTTGAGAGCCAATTTGAGGGCAACTCTGTCTCATTTCTTGGTGGGATGCATTCAGCTTGGTGGTTTTCAAACAGCTTTTTATGAAGATTCAAGTTTTATTTGAGGAAAGTTTCCTCTATTACTCTCTAGATATTTTTCCTCTATTACATGTGTCCCACTCTCTTCTATAGGGGTTCTCATTATGCATAACTGGCATAAAAAGGGGTGGTAATCTGGGTTTTGTGGGGCCTGAATCTTACACAATCTGTAGGGGGAAGGCTCAATAAGAAAAAGTATACAAAATTGGGCTTAAAAGTGAATATTTATTTAGAATGAGAAAAATAAATTACTAATTCAAAAAAGCTGACGAGTCTCTCTCTTACACACACACACACACACACACACACACACACACACACACACACACACACTCCAGCAAAATAACATACCTTTATAATATATTTTGCCCTCTACAGTTTTTGGCTGCAAATGATTTTATCACTTCTTCATATGATGATTTTGAAATATTTTTTGTTAGAAAGCTAACTCAGTCTTTCTTCTAATGAAGCCAATTTCTTATTATAAAACATTTTTCATTATTGATAGTTTAGAAATGTTTCAGCTTCACAATTTTTATTTGTAATGTTACGTACATTTTTAGCCTCCTCATTTGTCAATTAGAGATAATAATAGACCCACCTCACAGGACTAATAAATGAGATAATATATAGGCATTTAGAATAGTGCCTGATACCTAGTTAGTGCTCTGTTAGCTATTTGATTTTTATTTTAATGGCAACATGGTATTTTAGCACATGGATAGACCATAATTTATTTTGCCCTTCTCATAAATATTTTCCAGTTTTTCCACTATTCTAAGAAAATCATAGATAATCATCCTTCAAGTTAAATATTTGTTCACATCCAGAAGGATTTTATCAGTGACTGTGTTTCCCAAATTAGAACAATCATTAAAATCATTTGGGAAGCTTTTTTAAAAGTACAGAATTCTTGAGCTCCACCCCAGACCTATTGAAACCAATTTAGTATTAGCTTTCATTTATTGAGTGCCTATAATATGCCAGCTTCAATACCAGGAATTGTACACATGATATTTCATATATTTCTATAGCAGCCCTAAGAGATTGGTTATACTTTATTATTCTTTTCAAAAGAGATATATAAAAATCACCTCCACCCTCATCTGACATTAAGTAACTTGCTCAAACTCACACAGCCAGAGATGAAAGAATTAGCAGTAAACTTGGGTCTTACTTCAAAATCCCTGCTGTACTGCTCCTCAAAGTTAAGTATAAAATATGTAGTTTACGATCTAAGGGCTGATTAAAATATGCTTTTTGTAAATTAGATTAAGAGATATTTCAATTTTTGTTTCTGAAAAAAATGTAGGTAATAAAGAAAAAATCATATTTTATAAAATTAGCTTATCTTTAAATGATCCTCCTAATAGTTTACATTTTCTGCACTGGCCAGTGTGGTCCATTGGTTAGAGCATTGTCTTGTACTAAGTGGTGGCCAGTACAATTTCCCAGTCAGGGCACACCCAGCCTATGGAAGGTAACCAAATCAATGTTCTCCCTCGCATCGATGTTTCTCTCTCTCCCTTCCTCTCTCTAAAATCAATGTTTTAAACAAAGTTTATATTTTCTGAGTTTCTAACTGAATCTTTCAGACTTGCCCATTAAAAATTATGTATTTTAATTCTCATTTAATTTACAGGTTCCTCTTCCACCCCTTTTCCCCTTTACAGTTCATCTGTTGAAGAACTTAGGAATTTGACCTGTAGAGTTTCCCATAACTGGGACCTTGCTGACTGCATATTTATGGAGCAGTTCAACATGTTCTTTTGTCCTCTGGGTTTCCTGCAAATTGGCAGCTAGAGACAGAGGCTTGGTCTGACACAGGTTTTATTTCTTTGGCAAGACTATGGGAAGCAGAGTGTCCTTTTATCAGGAGGCACGTAGTATATGATTATCTCTCATTTGATCGAAGTTATGTCATCTTTGCTTATCTGAAGTGCATTCTTTGGTAGAATTCTCATTAAGGGCTCATGGGAACACTATTTTTTGCATTCTTACATGTTGATAACAGTTTGTGCCATTTATACTTGAAAGTCAATTTTGCTGGATATAAAATTTTTGGCTCACATCTTCTTTCCTTAAAAATGAATGCTTCTTAGTTTGCCTTATGGATATTTCTTGTTTCACTAAGGTAGAGCCTCTCTTCTTGTTTTGTTTTGTGGATTCTTGTGGGGAAAGAAGATATTCTTATGGAGAGGAGAATTTAAAAGTACCTATATCCACTATCTTTAATTATATGCCAATTTCTGTCAAAATTTTTGTCAAAATAAAATATAACAACTAGTATTCAGAACAATTACACCTAAAACATGTATTTTGAAAATAGAGGTTAGCTATGAAGCAACTTTTACAAAATAGAAGTTCATGAACTAGGATAAATGAAACCAAATATGTGGATTTGGCTATATTTTGCATTTTTCTTGGGAGATTTTAGTTTCATTTCTTGGTCTTTTTCACTGGACACCTTCCCAAGTCGACATAATGAGGACCATGTGTAGAATATGATCAAATATGAAGTCTTATTTTTTCAAATCAAAAATCTATATTCTATTTATCTATCTACAGTGTCAAATTCCCTATTTCCATGCCTATTGTTCCCATCCAGTGATGTGCTAGTAAACTACCTCTCCAACAACAACACAACACCTTGATTTGTAGCATTCAACAATTTCTGTATGCACACTATGGCTGATTTCAAGCTACCAACTGTTTAATAATTGGCTTACATAATTCCTGAATGTTTACTAGTTAGCTCTTGTGAACTGGTATGAGCCAGCTAATAAAAGCACACCCATTGGCCCCACCCTCTCCCTGGACAATTTGTATGCTTTACATTTATCATGTACGGAATTCTATGAATCTCGGTCCTTATTTCAAAAGCCATCAGTTTTCAACATTGATGAATCTTGATTTGTTCACATATATATGTAGGTAGAGATAAAAATTAAGACTATAAATTACCTTGATTTTCTCAGATAAAAACATTTGAAGTCATAAATACTGTTTTTTGAATGAATTAAATTCAGGAAGGCAACTGGGGCAAGGGATGCTGGGTATATCCTATAAATGACCATATATATTTTTTAAAACATGAAAAATATAACCTTTGTTAACTTCCCTTTGGAGACTAATCCTTTAGGAAATTATTTAAAAAATCAGTGTTCTAGCACTACTATGAGTAACAGTGAAATAAACCCCAAATGCTCAACAATTGGGAAATGACTTTACAAATTATGGCATATTAATATGAAAATACATTACATAGCAATTAATATTACAAACATGTAGGATATATCAATACATGTTTTATGTGGGTTATAGAGGTGACACTGGTTCACAATAGAAAAAAACAGTGAATTTTCTGGAGTGAGGAAGATGACAGAAGTGAACTGCTAAGAAAGCTTGCTGAATTAACAACTTTTATTTCAAAATTACTTTATTTTAGATTTTTTCCTCCATGCTAATTTAAATGTGAATTATTTTGCTGCTATCTTACATGTTCTGAGATTTTAATATATTTGTATTTTATCTTTTAATTTCATGTTGTATAGTATTTTTTGGTTTGAATTTGGTTGTTTTAATCTTAAATATTATTAAATAGTGTTGGAAGCCATGTTTGCTACTTAATGAGTTTCTCAATTCAATTTCAGATACTTAGATTTACACGTCCAAACATGTTTAGGAGTTAGTTGACTCATTTAGTCATAATTTTTTCATTGACATTTCATAAGCCAACAGTTTACCAACAAGCAGTAACTCTATGACTTTCCCTCTCCCTCCCTCCCTCCCTCTCTCCCTCTCCCCCTCTCTCTCTCTCTCTCTCTCTCTCTCTCTCTCTCTCTCTCTCTCTCCTCCTGAGCATTGGTTGGTCTCTCTGACTTTAGTATATCTGGCAAAGTGTAAGAAGCAGTGATGCCTGCTGATAAGACTTAACATTCCTTTCCAGAATTTACAATGCAGTTCCCCAGTCTATTCCAATGGGTCCTGAGAGTAACAGGTTCAGAGAAGACAAAAGTCAAAACAAATAGCCTAATTACCATACAACACTTCAACTATCAGCCTGACAAATACTTTTTAAAAAGACAACAGAATCTAGTAGGTATTGTAAACCATACAGAAGATTGTAAGCTGCCAGAACTGGTTTGGCTCAGTGGATAGAGCGTCGGCCTGCGGACTCAAGGGTCCCAGGTTCAATTCCAGTCAAGGGCATGTACCTTGGTTGTGGGCACATCCCCAGTGGGGGGCGTGCAGGAGGCAGCTGATTGATGTTTCTCTCTCATCGATGTTTCTAACTCTCTATCCCTCTCTCTTCCTCTCTGTAAAAAATCAATAAAATATATTTTTTAAAAAAAAGATTGTAAGCAAGAACTGGTTTTATTCTACCTTACCCCACCTGCTTCCCCAGACCATGGGGGAGAGATTCATACTCTCACTCACAGCATACCATCATCTCTCCATGCGAAGGCCCCTTTTTCTTTATCATATTTTTCCCAGACCCCCATTCCCATCTCTCAATTTTCTGTTCTCAACTCTAATACATATATTTTGTTTATCTAGAGCAGTGGTTCTCAACCTTGGCTGCACATTAGAATCACCTGGGAATCTTTTTAAAATCCTGATTTCTGGGCCTCATCCTCCGGAAATTCTGTTTCTTTGTTAGTAATGTTGTGGCCTCACCCCATAACAAAGGTTGATAACCACTGATCTATAGTGTTTTAAATAATCATAAATAGTATGTTATAGATCTCAAATTTTTTTCTGCTTAATTCAGTATCAATTTAAACACTCTATTATTCATGCTACTCCGTATACTTCTGGTTCACTGCCTTTGGATGTTGCAAAATATTCCAGAGTATGCTCTTATGTATCCATTCTTCTAGTGATGGACACCTAAATTGCCTCCAACTTCCCACTACCACTACTCTATCAATGCTCCAGTCAATATCCTTACACATTTCCCCTGCTCCACAGAATGGCTGCTCCAATCTGCACTTTCACCAATAGGTCCTGGCTTTCCCATTTATCCAAATTGTAGCTATAATATGGTATTAACCCCATGTTCCACTTTTTGCCTACTTAAAGAGTATAAAGTGGTATCTCATTATTTTAATTTTTATCTGATTATCAATGAGACCTGACATCCTTCAAAAATGTGTTAACCAATCAGGTTTTCATTCTGTGAATTGTCTGCATATCTTTTGCCTGTTTTTTAAAAATTAAGTACAGTTTATCATTTTTAATGTTTTATAAGACTATTTTTAGAGCAGCTGTAGGTTTACAAGAAAAATGAGAGGACAGTGCAGAGTATTGGCAAGTATCACCTGTCCCCACACATGCACAGCCTCATTTATTAATATCACCCACCAGAATGGTGCATTCTTTTTTTTCATCAACAATGGACCTACATTGTCACATCATAATTACTCAAAATCCATAGGGTTCATTCTTAGTGTTGTACATGATATGGGCTTGGACAAAGGTATAATGACATATACCCATCGTTACAATATCATATAGAGTATTTTCATGGCCTTAAAAATCCTCTGTGCTCTGCCTATTCATTTCTCCACTCCTCGCTTCCCCCACCATCCTCTGATCTTTGTGTCCATTGTTTTGCCTCTGCCAGAATATCATATAGTTGGAATCATACAATATGTAGCCTTTTCAAATTGGCTTATTTCACTTAGTAATGTGCATTTAATGTTTCTCCATGTCTCTTTCATAGACTGATAACTCATTTCCTTTTTTACGCTGAATATTTCATTGTCTGGATATATGCAGTTTATCTATTAAAGGACATTTCGGCTGCTTCCAAGTTTTTGGAAATTATAAATAAAGCTGCTACAAACATTTGTGTGCCAGTTTTTGTGTGGATGTAAGTTTTCAACTTCTTTGAGTAAATACCAAAGAGTGCAATCACTGGTTCATATAAGAGAATGTTTAATTTTGTAAGAAACCACCAAACTATCTTCCAAAGTGACTGTACCATTTACATTCCCACCAGAAATGTATGAGAGTACCTGTTGCTCCACATCCTCTTTTGTGGAGCATTTGGTGTTGATGCTCTGAAATTTGGCCATTCTAATAGATGTGTCATGGTTCCTTTGCTTATTTTTAATTGGCAAAATGTCCTTACTTAATTGTAAACTGCCTTGTGTATTCTACATATTAAGTCCTTGTTGACTTTGACATTGTCAATATCTTCTACCAATCTGTTCACTTTGCTTCTTATAGAGCCCTCTGATAAATAGAAATACTCTATTTTAATGTAATAATACCCATCAATATTTCACTACATGGTTTATTTTGTGAGAATCCTAGTATATAAATGTTTCTTCACCCCAGTTCAGAAGGATATTTTCCAGTATTTTCTTCTATTAGTATAATTTTAACTTTCATATTTAGTTCTTTAATCCAATTGGAGCTTACTAATCTATATGGTGTTTAACAGAAATTCAACTTTTTCTTCAAATAGTGAATTAGTTTTTCCAAATCTCAGCTATTAATCCATCCATTTGCTACTGGTTTATGACACCACCTCTGTTGAATACCAGGTTTCTATATATACTAGCGACCTGATGCACAAAATTCATGCAAGAGTAGACCTTCCTTCCCCCCACTGCTGGTACCAGCTTCCCTCTGGCACCGGGGACCCAGGCTTCCCTCGCAGCCCCAGCTTTGTCCAGAAGGTCGTCCGGAAGGACGTCTGGTCTAATTAGCATATTACACTTTTATTATTATAGATAGGGATATATTTGGTGTCTGTTTAGTTCCATTGGGCTTTTTTCTTGTATCTGTGCAGGACCACACCATTTTCATTTTGTATGGTTTCTTAATGTGTATTCAATCCTCCAATTTTGATTTTCTTTTTAAAAACTGATTTAAATAAAAACAACTTAATTCTTCCATAGAAGTTATAGCACAATGTGTTGAGTTTCTTTAGAAATTCAGTGGTAATTTTAATTAAAATTGCACTGAGTTTATTGATTAATTTGGGGAGAATTAAATTCTCTACAACATTAAATCACCCTATCTAAAATATATCTGTTTCATACAAATTTCCCTTTATGATCTTTAATAAATATTTGCATTTTTCTCCATAAAAGTCTTTATATTATGGGAGTTAATTATCAAAGTTTTTGTATGTGTTTTTTGCTATTGTGAATTGTATACTTAAAAAACACTGCATACACACAAAATAACTTACATTTGTTAGTTGGTAATTGCTGTTTTGAGACATATTATTGACTTTTTAAGATTTAAAATTTTTATGATATGACACCTATAAAATAACTTATATGCATATTATTATGCACATTAGTAAAATGAACCCGTGAATCCACAAACCCACTTAAGTAATTGAACATACCAAAACAGTGAAGCTTCCTGTGTATCCCTCCCTGGTATATCCCTATTTCTCCTCTCCAGTGGTAATTACTACCTTAAATTTTGCTTTCAATATAGTTTTAACACATATGTATATGTATTCTTAAACAATATGCTATTAATTTAGTTATGCTCATTTTGGAGCTATATTAAAAATGCCATCATACTGTAGATAGTCTTTAAGAGGCAACTTTTCACTCCATAGTATGTTTATTTTTTTATGACATCTCTAGGGTTGGTTCAGGGGAGAAAACCTGATATTTTTGCAGGAACCAAAATATCATTCATTCTTTTATTTTTCCTTCCCCCTTTCTAAAAAAAGTTTGTTAAATTTTTATTTCCACATTTCTATCTTCTCCTTGCATCGAATAGCATTAAATGGGTATCCAAAAGTGCTTCTGAAGTGAAATTTTAAAACAGAGAAACAGACCCTCACAATTAATTAAAATACCTGTTATGGTCTTCAGGAAATTTTGATAGGAATTTATCATCAGTTAACCCCAACTTACCTGAAATGGCTTCAGGAATGTTTCCTCCATTGCCAGTCTGCCATACTCAGTGAAAAGCTAGAAGGAAAATCACACACACATACAAACACACACATACAAACACACATGCACAAAGAAAACTTCAGTATCTGCAAAGTTTTACTTTTTGGCTTTCTTCCATTCATATTTTTCCCCAAGCTATAAGATAATACTATATTCTTAAGATTACAATAATCATTTTAAGGAACTAAGTATTAGATAAAACAGTACAGTAATTAGATATTTTAAAAATAAAGTTTCCATTTTAAAGCTAACATCTTTTATATCTAGAATATAGGACAGTTTTTTGTAGGGACAATGGGGAGAAACATGTTAAATGACCTTTCAAAATAGAACTTGCTGCAGCAGTGGTGGCAGGAGCCTCTCCCACCTCTGCGGCAACACTAAGGACCCCTCGGGGGATGTCTGACTGCCGACTTAGGCAGATATCCCCTGAGGGGTCCCATACTGCAAGAGTGGGCAGGCTGGGCTGAGGGACCCCCCCCCCTCCAGTGCACAAATGTCATGCACTGGGCCTCTAGTTTGTAATATAATAGAGAAAAACTAAAAACAATCCACATGCTCATCAATACGGATAAAGTGTGATATATCTATGCACTGGAATGCGACATTGTAATGATGAAAGTACATACTATAAAGGTTCAAAAAAAACAAAAACAAAAACAAAAAAAAACACATACAAAAAAAATAGAACTTGCATAATTAGACCAGAAAGCAATAAATTATGTAGGATATATATGTGTTGTTGCCTGAGGACACACAATGGCCTGGATTATTACAAAGTCATATAGGTATTTGGCTTAAAAATCAAAACATCAAATACACTGCTGTCTAATATTTTTTATTGTGCCCAATTGAGAGGCACCATAGCAGTTTTTATGTTGCTAGAAATGGAAGGTTTTGGAGAACACAACCTAAGGGTGACTGTGATTGGGCCTCTGATGAGAGTTTCATCCAGAGTGGCTGAGTGGGTTTTCCCATGTGTGCACAGGAAATGCCACTAAATATACAAGATTAACAAGCCACAGTGACTTTTCAGAGTTGGGGAAGAAAGCTGACACAGAGGATTACCATCCTTTCCCCCTCTTCATGCAGGCTATGGGAATATAGAAAGCAAAGGGTAATTACTAGTTATTTGATTAGAGTGATTAATGAAAGTCTGGAATATCATATTTAAAAGGCAGCTGGCCCTAGCTGGTTTGGCTCAGTGGACAGAGCGTTGGCCTCTGGACTGAAGAGTCCTGGGTTCGATTCCAGTCAAAGGCACAGGCCCGGGTTACAGGCTCGATCCCCAGTAGGGGGCATGCAGGAGGCATCCAATCAATGATTCTCTCTCATCATTGATGTTTCTATCTCTCTCTCCCTCTCCCTTCCTCTTTGAGATCAATAAAAATATATTTAAAAAAATAAAAGGCAGCTGGTCAGGGATTAAACACTCTCATTAGAATTATCTACTAACATAAATTGAATTCACAATCTTTTTTGAGGAAGACTGAGATATTGTCATTTACAGGAAAATTTTTAAGTGATCTCAAAAAAGATAATTTACTCAATATAAAAATCCAAAATCAGTCCTTCTTTAAGAAATCCCTAAAACTGGTATTGAACAGTATATGCTTGAAGAAGTTATTGTACTTATTACTGTATAAGAAATATATAACACAAATAAAATCAAATAAAAACACAAATTAAAATAAAAAAGAGAGCAACAACAACAACAAAAATTTAACACTTACTCAGCATATTGCCTATTTGTCATAAATGGTCAGTGAGATGTACAAGAAATATATTTTAGCCCTGGCTGGTGTGCTGGTGTGACTCAGTTGGTTGGAATGTTGTCACCTACACCAAATGGTGGCAGGTTGATTCCCTGGTCAGGGCACATGACCTAGGTTTCCATGCATGGGAGGCAATAGATCAATGTTTCTCTCATACATTGATGTTTTCTCTCTCTCTCTCTCTCTCTCTCTCTCTCTTTCTCTCT
>NW_005359590.1:2172103-2199096 GCF_000412655.1 Myotis brandtii
AATAAAAAAATAAAATAATAAATAATAAAAAATTGATTTAAAAAGAAGAAAATAAATATATTTGGGAGTAATACTGGTTACCCTGTTTTATCATCTTGTTATCTGTTAAATTTGTACATGGCTCTTATTGCAAAAATTAAATAATATACTGAAAGCAAAACTTTCTACAAAATATACAGAGGGCAACTATCAGAGAAACAATAGGCTTTCCTATGTAACCAATATAACATGAATTGAAAGGGAGCAGAGTGTTACAGAGATCTAAAGTATCTTTAGGAATAGCTAATCTTTTACTTGAGATTTAAATGATGCTTGGAGAATAGAAGAAACACTAAGCCCAGTCAGATAACCATATTTTTACTCCCACTCTACCACTAATTAGCCACAAGAATTTAGGCAAGTCATTTATTTCTTTCAGCCTAATTTTCCTCATGTATAAAATATGAAGTACAAATTAGGTGTCACTGAGGTCTCTTTCAGATCTAAAATGTAATTCTATGAGTTATCATCAGGTAAACCCCTCATAGTTCTTAGGTATAAAATGGTCCACAGGGGGAAAAACTGGCATACAATTGATATCATACTAGCAATTATTAAATCCTTGATCTTACGACTTCTACTTCATATTTTGGGTCATTTTTAAACCAAAGATCATTTTTCTATTCTAACTTGCCACATAGTTTCATATGCAGGTCAATAGCAAGTAATTTTACAGAAACAAAGGAGTTTGGAAACTGAGTTAGACAGAATATAACCATACAAGGCTGGAACAAGAAACCTGGAACTAGGACAACCTCCATTTGGTTGTTTCTAAATCCTCCTGAAGTTCCACTATGCATGCTTAAAAGATTACCAGATATTAAAAAAGATTATAAATATTGTTACCTGGAGGTGCTGAAGATCATCCTCCTGGACATTTTGGGATAAGTTATATACCTTGATTAAGAAATAAAGTTAAAACGAGGAAATAATTAGCATCATCCTCAGCACTACTTTGTCATTCTCTATTTTTCTAAACATCAGTTATCACAAATGTGAACTCTCTAACATACACTCTTACATAATGATATTTATAAGACCATAATTGAGGAGTATAAAAAGCTTGAGAGACAATAAACAATGTACAATGATCATAAAATTGTTCTAGAAATGCAATAGCCACCTGTCTGGAGGCAAAATACTAAAAATACTTTATGAACTCAACAACTAGTCAATAAAACACTCCTTCATATAAATAATGGCAATCTAAATCTGAATAACCCACAAAGTTTTCTTAAAATTTTATGTTGACTTCTTCACAACTGGTTATCTGAGTTATGTCTACAGAAAGTTTCATCACATGGAAGTTAGGTTATGAATATTATGTCCACACCCATAAACATATGCATTATTACTTCATGAACAGATCACTGTATCAAAGTGACATTTTTTGAGGGGAATAAGTATCAGTAATGTCAAAGAAAACTTAAGGATATGTATATCTTTATGTATTATTACAGATAATATATTTTTAAATAGATCATTTCTCAGATAGTAAGAAATAGTCATTACTAAAAAGACTTACATTTTCAGTGAAAATATTGAATGTCTTCAGGTAAAATATACATAGTAAATAATAAATATTACAAAGGCAAAGTCAATCTGGTTTTAATTGGCTTGTGTAAATGGGTTATATTGTCAATTATGAAGAAATTAGGTAAGTCGGTATTTTAAAGGGTTACTCATTTAAGAAGTATAATTTTAAAAGCTAGTCAACTATAAGTTACAATCATGGCTTTTTATCTTAAAGTCCTTTATAAAAAAAAAATTTCAGTCTTCCTTCTATCAACCTTCTCACGGTTGTCCAACCCTTACACCATGTCTTTATTGCCAGTTCACTAGCTCCATTTTCTCTACTTGCTTATAATTTTAGCCTTCACTTACTCATCCTAACCACTTTGTCTTCCCTAACTTTTAAAACTATCTTACCTTTTTTTTTTAACTGTTTCTTGTCTACTATCTCTTCTTGGTCTTTACAGTAAATAGAAAATAATTTTAATTTGGTTTAAAATTTTTTATGCTATGTGTTCTATTACTATAGTAAAATTCTCCAAGTACTTTAGGACAACTTATAAAGCCTACAATATACCTCACAGAAAATACTTTTAAAAAAGGCAGAGAAAGAAAAAAGATAAATTTTTTTTACAAGAAGACAGTTACTTTCCTAAATGTATAGTAATATGTTTTTAAAAGCTATGAACACATATACATGTTTTTTACATTTAGAAATGTTTCTACTAGCTATGTAAAATAAAATTTTGCATTTATAAAATCTTGTTTTAATTAATATAACTTAACTAGGTGATCCCAATGTAACTGCATACATTATAAGATTTAATATTATTGAGTTTATTACATGCTTTAAACAGAAAAAATTATCAATAAGATAATATAATCTTTTCTGACTAAAGTAAGCAATTTGAAAACTTATCAGAAATTAGGTGACAATAATAAAAACAATTCTACTGTTACAGAAATCATTAGAACTGGTATGCTAATTAAGCCTATTAATATACATGATTTACCATTTCTGTTGCTTGTCTCACTAGCACACAGAAATACATATATTCATAATTTTTAGTGAAAGAAGCATCCATAAATATGGATTTATTTTATTCCATACCTGTATAGAGCTGATCATTGTGCTAAGGGCAAATACTGTGGCAGAATCTCTCAAAGTTGACTGACTATCAAAGGTTCCCTGAGTATCCATCAATAGCACTGCAACCTATCGGCAAGTAGAGAACATTACTGATATTTTATAGAACATGTAGAGTTTTAGGGTTAACACAAAGTTAACATCATAAGAACTAAAATAAATCATTAATAATGAATATTTTTATGTGTGCCATGAAGGCCACAGAAAATAAAAATGCAATTAGTTGCTGATACTGTAATGATAACTTTCACTGGTAATCCACCATAACAGAAACAGCACTGAAACAAAGTTTAGATGTTAGCTGAGCTTCTGTTCCATTGTTTCTACAATTTTGCTTACCCTGACCCCTAGAAAGGAAAATAGGAAACATGCAATAGAATGCTACCCACTTCCCTTTTAAATATCATGTCAAATGGCCAAAAATTAGTTTTCAAAAGAGAGTTTTTGAGGATCCTGAAAAGTGATAACTGTTGCAAGTGAAAAATCTATTTTCTTTAAGAAGTTCACATCATACCTTTTTACCATCAGGTTTATTGATAAGGAAGACTTCACTCCATATCTGGATTCCTGTAGTCTCTCGTTCAGATCCACCTCTCCATGAAAATCCAGTCAATGGTTCATTGTAATCTCCAACCCAATCAACTGATTCCTATAAAATTAAGAAAGTCTCTGATACAGAACTAGATATGTAGTATAGTATTTTCTACTCATCCATTAAGATTTGTATTCTCTTTCTAACTCTAGCCAAAAGGAAACAACATATGCACATCTACTGTACTGACACAATTTCTTTACTAATTAATCCAAAAAGAAATTACAGAGGAAGCAATCATCTGCCACATGTTATGCTAGGTCCTGGGGATACAAAGATATTCCAGACGAATGGAAGTTCATAACTTAACAGGGGATAGACATGCTAACTAATATAATATAATATATGCCTGTTAAAATGGGAGTATATATTAGGCATAAATGGAAACATAAGAAAAGAAATAACTAACTCTTGGTTATGTAATACTTTAAAGGAGAGGTGACATTTGAGCTAAACATTGAAGGATGTTTATGAATTTTCCAGGTGAGCAAACTTGGGGAGGGTATTCCAGAAACAAAGAAATAAAGATATGAGAGAATATAGTATATCAGGATATAAACAGTAACATACACAATGCTTTGGTATTGGGGGAGGAGGAAGTGAATAATAGCAGGAGGAAAGTTATCTAGTAGTAGGTGCAGAAAGACAAAAACAAAAACAAATCTGAGCTTTAATCTGAGAAAATGCTATTTAACACAAGCAACAAGTGTTATTGAGCATTTCATTCAAATGTTTAACAGTTAAAACTATGAATATGTATAAAACTGTATAATCCCAAATAATGTAAAGTATACTAATTTTGTTCATTCAATTTTCCCACCTGTGTTATAGCACACTAATGTTGGTATGCTAGAAATAGAGAATGGTAAGTTTTTCTTGCTTTCAAAGCCTGAGATTTTAGCAGTTTTGTTCTTGATTTGTTTGTACTGACACTAGACATAAGATATTAACGTTACAAAATTGTTCAAAAATAACCCAACTAGAAAAGATCAATCCAAAATGGATAATTATGGTATAAATACATAGAACCAAGTTTCTTGGGTAGTGTGTCTATTCTTCCCTCAAAATCCATATTTGCATCAGAATTGCTATGGATAAAAGGTAGAAAAAATACTGATATGCTCTCTACTACCAACCCTCTGTTCCCTAGCTCCAGTCTCCTATTTATCCCTCTGCTTTTGGTTTATCCTAGGTACCTTAAAGTCTCATTTCTGTGACATGCTGCTGATGCAAACGATACTGTTGCCTCTGGAGGTGGGGTAAGAAATGAGTTGGAAAAGATCAGAGAGAAATTTCTGGGGTAAAGGTGAGATATACTTGATAGGATTTGGGGATATAGAAGTATATGCATTTTCAAAAAAATAAGCAAAGGTACTCAAGATTTGTGCATGTAACTGTAAATTTTATAACAAGAGAAAAAAATAAATACTAAAATATATAATAATGATGTATATTGAGAAAATTTTGGGGGAAGTATACTGACATCAGCAATTTACTTTGACATGAATCAGTAAAATCAGAGGAAGTGATGGGTGGAAAGAAGAGTTAGAGACACATGGGATAATGCAAGAATATTAATGTTAATGGTAGAATCTCATTAGTGGATACCCGGGTATTCACTGCAAAATTCTCTTAACTTTGTTGCGTGCTTGAAAATTGTCATAATAAATGTTGGAGGAAATGATTACAATAAAATGTTATGACAAAAGTTATTTGACATTTTAAACCCTATAACATGTAAAGTTTATAATCATATTACTATGTGGTGTCTATTTTTAAGAGTAAAAAATAAGGTATGTTCTAAGGGTAATATAGCTAAGTGGCTTCAGGCAAAAGTGGCCTGTGTAGTTTGGTGCCCAAAGCACCAAAGTTGGAATGATTACAGTATAGCATTTTTAAACAAGTGCATATTTAGGATACATAATAATAGAAATAATGGACACTACTAAATAAAAGCACAAAGTGACAGCACAGAGACAGAAAATTAAAAAAAAACTCTTACATACCTGGCTGTACATGTATCTCAACATGAAGTCCATTAGGAATGATTTTCCTTTTCTAAATGCTCCAGCCACAGATACAGCAACAACCTCCTTGTCTCTGACAGCCTCTGAGAGAAGGATTCGATTTAGTGCAGTTTCATCTAACTCAAAAGAATGGTGGTCTTTGACAACAAGGACTTGGACTGGTCCTGCCTTTTTCACTGGTTCCTCCTCTTCTGAGCTCCATTCATTTGTCTTTTCTGAAAACCCACCTGTTGAATATAATAGCAATTGTGTCAGGTAATCATCTCAAAATACCAAGAAAGTATATGTACCTCTCAACTCTCAAACATTTGAAACAGGAACACAGTTGAATTAGAAATACTCCTTTTAAATGACATGTTAATGTCATTCACATCATATCTCAGAAACATTTACATCTGGTCTTTCTGATTATGTGACCAAATAAAACAATTTTAGTTTCAAAACAGTTCTACATCAGTGCAGAGATTTCTGTTTGCAGAGTGAGAAAATCAAAACAAAGGAGTCTACTTTTAAGAAAGAGGAATAAAATGGCTTTAGTAGATACTTTCTTCATCTCCTAGGAATAAGTTTAGTTATTCAGATGAAAGAGCCTTGTAAAATTTTTTAGAGCTACACATACATAGGAGAAAATACATAAAAGGACTCAGAATCACATATTCTTAAGTGAAATAAGCCAGTCAATGAAGGAAAAATACCACATGATCTCACTCATTCATGGATAATAAAGACCATTATAAACTTATGAACAATAATAGATACAGAGGCAGAGCTGCCTCAAACAGATTGTCAAACTGCAGCAGGAAGGCCGGGGAGGGTTGGGGGGCAGGAGGGAGGGGGGTAAGAGATCAACCGAAGGACTTGTATGCATGCATATAAGCATAACCAATGGACATAAGACACTGGGGGGGTAAGGGAGGCCAGGGGATTGTCAAGGGCGGGGGGAAAAAAGGACACATATGTAATATCCTTTGTAATACTTTAAGCAATAAAAAAAAATCACATATTCTTGAAACTGGAATAAATCTCTAATGCAACTAGTTCAGCTCCCTCCAATGTATGCATCCCATCTACAAAATCTCAGACTCTTAATTGTCTAAAGCAGTGGTTCTCAACCTTCTGGCCCTTTAAATACAGTTCCTCATGTTGTGACCCAACCATAAAATTATTTTCATTGCTACTTCATAACTGTAATGTTGCTACTGTTGTGAATCGTAATGTAAATATCTGATATGCAGGATGGTCTTAGGCGACCCCTGTGAAAGGGTCATTCGACCGCCAAAGGGGTCAAAACCCACAGGTTGAGAACCGCTGGTCTAAAGTTATACCTCATAGTAATGAAAATGACAGAGAATTGAATTGGGTAGGGCCAGATTACAGAAGATCTTCCATGGCAAAGAGGTCTGGAAATAATTCGATAAAAAATAAGAAACTTTTGAAAGTTACTTTATGTGGAAATCTTACAAAAAATGATGTGAACCTAGGAAATTACTAAATCTCTCAGTTTCTTCATCTGTAAAATGGAAACTACTCATAGTACCTATTCAATAGGGTTGTTATAAAGATCGAGGGAGTTACTACGTAAAGTGCTGAGAACAGTGCTTTCACATAGCAAGCTTTAAAGGCTGATAGCTCATTAGCTATCATCATCATCATCACCACTACTACCTTTGGACTACTGGCTGATTTAAGTATTCCTTCAAGAAGTTTGCATACTTTCTATAAATTTATGTGTGTGTGTATATGTCTGTATGCACTTTCGTGTTTTCTGAGTTTCTATTAAATGATCAGAAATGCTATTTTTGAGATTAACTTTTATAATTCATCCTTAATATACAAGAATTTTGGAACCCTGGGCCTTGGCATTTGTGGTAAATTACAAAACAACCTCAATGTGTCAAGTGACACATTCTTATATCCGCTGCCTTTGTGACTTTATAATGTGCTCCTGCTTTGACTCAGAGGTCAGCCACATGATTTCCTGTAGCAGGCATGCCTCTACCATGCACCATGAGAATATTCCTAGACTAATATGATTGTTGCAGGATGAGAGTCACTTGGAATAGGAGCAAATTGTCCAGTCCCAGCCACACCCTGCAACAAGCTAACCCTCATTGATGTGAGGTAGCAAGCCAACATCAACAGAGTTGCCTAACACACATTTCAACATGTGATCAATAAATACTGTTCTATGCCTCTGAGGTTTTGTGATTGTTTATCATGCAGCATAACAGGCAATAAACAACTAATACAGCCTACAACTCCTTCCTTTAGAAAGGCAGTACAGTGTGGTGATTAAAAACACAGGCTCTGGTTAAAAACACAGTCTGGTTAAAAACTGGACTGTTGAGATTCAAATCAAGGCCTCCCCACTTTTTAGCTGAGTAACCATAGGCAAGTTGTTTAACCTCTATGTGTCTACCTCATAAGGTTGTTGTAAATTAATATATGCATATAACACACTGAGACCAGTGGCTGGTACATAGTAAATGCTATTAGTATTATTGTAGATTTGGGAAAGTTAAAGCCAAAGATGTAACTGACCTTGCCCAGAAAAGGAAATAGAATTTCTGTATCAGGCAATCTACCATGGATGCCTTCTTGTGTTATTTGTTTATTCCTTTAAACAATTTATCAAGGTATTTATTATCTGTATTTTTGACACATGAGAAAATTAAGAATTAGATAAATAACTTTCCCAAGATCAGACCCACTAACAAATGATATATCCAAGTTCACATAGTTAATAGCTGTCAATTTAGGACTAGATCCCAGGTTTAAAAACACACAAATCTAAACACATAAGAAGACAGTAGTGCAAGAAATGAGGGACAAAATAGCTATAAGACATAAAGAAAACAAACAGTAAATGGCAGAAGTAAATCCCTCCTTATCAGTAATTACATTAAATGTAAATGGATTAAACTCTAATCAAAAGACAGAGAATGGCAGAATGGATAAAACAACAACAACAACATGATCCAACTACAGGCTGTCTACAAGAGATTCACTCTAGATCCAAAACACAAACAGGCTGAAAGTGAAAGAATGGAAAAATATATTCAATGCAAATGGTAACCAAAAGGAAATAGGAGTGGCTATACTTATATTAGACAAAATAGACTTTAAGTAAAAAAGGTTACAAGAAACAAAGAAGAACATTGTATATTAAAAGTTTCAACACAGCAAGAACATATAACAGTTATAAACATTTATACAGCCAATAGCAGGCCATCAAAATATGTGAAGCAAAAATTGGAGACTTCAATACCCCATGCTCAATAATGGATAGAAGGACAGGATAGGCAACAAGCAAGAAAATAGAATCAACTACATAATAATCAACTAGATCTAACAGACATATACAGGACAACAATGGAGTACACATTCTCCTCAAGTGCAAATGGGGCATTTTCCAGGATAGAATCTATGTTAGGTTCAAAATTAAGTCTCAACAGGTTTTTAAAAGATAGATATAATACAACATATCTTCTCTAACTGCAAAGAGATAAAGGTAGAAGTCAGTAATAGAAGTAAAACTGGAGAATTCACAAATTGTGGAACTAATGCAATAGACTCATAAACAATAAATGGATCAAAAGAGAAATCAGGATATGAAATGCAAATCAAGACCACAATAAGATACCATTTCACACCCATTAGGATGGCTACTATAAAAACAAAATAAAATCAGAAAATAAGACGTGTTGGCAATAATTTAGAAAAATTTCACTGTTAGTGGGAATGGAAAATGGGGCAATCACAATGGAATACAGTATGGTGGTTCCTCAAAAAAATTAAAAATAGAATTACCATGTGATTCAGCAATTCTACTTCTAAGCATATACTCAAAGAATTTAAAGCAGGGTCTCAAAGAGATATTTGTACACCTATGTTTATAACAGCATTATTCACAATTGCTAAAACATGGAAGCAACCCAAGTGTTTATCAACAGATAAATGGATAAGCAAAGTGGTGTGTGTGTGTGTGTGTGTGTGTGTGTGTGTGTGTAATGGAATGTTATTCAGCCTTAAAAAGGAAGAAAATTCTGACATATGCTACAACATGGATGAACTTTGAGGGCATTATGTTAAGTGAATTAACCCAGTCATAAAAAGACAAATACACTACTGTATGATTCTACTTATATGAGATTCTTAGAATGGTCAATATCATGGAGAGAGAAAATACAATGGAGGTTGCCAAAGTCTGGGAGAAAAAGGGAATGGGGACTTAGTGTTCCACGACATAGACGTTTTGTAAGATGAAAAGAGTTCTGGAGGGATGCTGGTAGCTGGCTGTACAACCACATGAATGTAGTTAATATCACTCAACTTTACACTTAAAAATGGTTAAGACGGTAAATGTCATGTTATGTGTATTTTACCACAATAAAAAATGTAAAAAAGATATATACAACTTTAAAACTAAGTATTATAGAATATTTTATAACTTTGAGGTAGGAGGAAGATTTGTTAAATTATAAAGAGTACAAGCCATAAAGGAAAATATTAAGTGGAGTACTTTTAAATAGAAAATTTCTGTTTCTTAAAATATACCATTAAGAGAGCAAAGTCAGCCCTAGCTGGTTTGGCTCAGTGGATAGAGCATTGGCCTGCAGACTGAAGGGTTCCAGGTTTGATTCCAGTCAAGGGCACATGCCCGGGTTGCAGGCTCCTCCCTGGCCCAGGCCCTGGTCAGGGCTCCTGCAGGAGGCTACCAATCCATGTGTTTCTCTCACATTGATATTTCTCTCTGTCTTTCCCTCTCTCTTCCACTCTCTCTTAAAATCAATGGAAATATCCTCAGGTGAGGATTAAAAAAAATAATAAAGAGGGGCACATAGTTATGTCAAAATATTGATAAAGTATATTTCTTCAGCCAGGGAAGGAGGATACAGGTGCTCACTATCATTCTTTTTAAAACTCAGCATCACCCTAACCGGTTTGGCTCAGTGGATAGAGCGTCGGCCTGCGGATTGAAGGGTCCCAGGTTCGATTCCGGTCAAGAACATGTACCTTGGCTGCGGGCACATCCGAAGTGGGGAGTGTGCAGGAGGCAGCTGATCGATGTTTCTCATTCATCGATGCTTCTAACTCTCTATCGCTCTCCCTTCCTCTCTGTAAAAAATCAATAAAATATATTTTTTTAAAAACCAAAAACTCAGCATCTATGTTTTATTTGTTCTTTTGTAAATAGATATTTTTCATAAGAATTTGTATGTAAAAGAGGAAGAGTTTCTAAATTTAAAAATATCCCAACTTTTTAGTGACTAAAAGTAACAGTGGATCATTTCCCTGAGGCTTACTTTCCTGATAATTACAGGTTCTACTTACAGTCTAGTCATTGGTTCTACAGATAATAAATACTGCAGGATTTGAAATAGAAAAGCTATAAGCCAGGAGACATCAAGACAATGTGTAAGCAAAAAGAAGAAAAAAAGAAAGGAGAGAGAGAGAGAGAGAGAGAGAGAGAAAGGAAGGAAGGAAGGAAGGAAGGAAGGAAGGAAGGAAGGAAGGAAGGAAGAGAGGGAGGGAGGGACAAGGCATAAGCAGATGCAAAGTATAATCTATATATATAAAAGCCTAATATGCAAATTATCCCCTCAGGAGTTTGACCAAGAGACTGGGAGTTCAATTGCTCGCTATGCCATGCGCCTCGCTATAGAGGCGTGGAACAAAGGAAGGCCCCAGCCAGCAGCCGGGGAAAGGAGGCCCCAGCTGGCAGTCAGAAGGCCTCAATGGCCCTGATTGCCAGCCAGGTCTAGGGACCCTACCCATGCCCAAATTTTGTGCACCGGGCCTCTAATACACACACACACACACACACACACACACACACACACACACACACGAAAATGTGTTTGAAAAAGAGGTAGAGAAAGAAAATTAAATTAGAAAAATGGGGAGGGAGAGTCTGTAGGGAAGAAGTACATATATAACCCATTAGAAATTTTATTTTGTTTCAGGAGGAATAGATATATAGAAAATGAGGCAAGTGAAAAGGAACAAGTAGTCTAATTTCATAAAAAAAATATAATATATCCAATGGGAAAAGAAAGATCAGAAGGTAGCTATACTATACTCCAGATTGTATTTATACTTTTCCCAAGGAAGATAAGCAAACAGGTACATGAAAGATGGTACTCAACATCACCAGTCATTAAGGAAATTAAAATGACAATGAAATACCACCTCTTGCCTATTAGAACAGTCATCATCAAAAAGATGAGAGATGCCCTAACCGGTTTGGCTCAGTGGATAGAGCGTCGCCTGCAGACTGAAGGGTCCCAGGTTCAATTCCAGTCAAGGGCATGTACCTTGGTTGCAGGCACATCCCCAGTAGGAGGTGTGCAGGAGGCAGCTGATCAATGTTTCTCTCCCATCAATGTTTCTAACTATCTCTCTTCCTTCTTCCCTATAAAAAAATCAATAAAATATATTTTTTTAAAAAAGATGAGAGATAACATGTGCTGGTGAGGAGATAGAGAAAAGGGAACCATGTGCACTGTAAGTGGAATTATACGTTGGTATAGCCACTATGAAAAACTGTATGGAGATTTCTCAAAAAAACTGAAAATAGATCTAGTTAAAAATATGATCCAGCAATTTTATTCTAGGACTATATCCTAAGGAAATGAAAACACTAACTCAAGAGATATCTGTTCTCCCATGTTCATATCACCATTATTTACAACAGTCAAGACATGGAAATAATCTTCTAAGTATCCATTGATGGATAAATGGATAAAAATGTTGCCATATACATGTGAATATTATTCAGTTATAGAAAACAAGGAGGGATCTTGAAAGCATTATGCTAGGTGAAATAAGTCAGACAAAGATAAATACTGTATCATCTCACTTATATGTGGAATCTAACCAACCAACCAACCAACCAACCAACCAACCAATACAACTACCAAATTCATAGAAAAAGCGATCAGATTTGTAATTACCAAAGGTGAGGGGTTTCGGGGAGGGGGTATTGGAGGAAGTTAGTCAAAAGGTACAAACTTCTATTTACAAGATAAATAAGTACTAGGGATGTGATGTATAACATGGTGACTATATTTAACACTGTTGTATGATATATGTATAACAAAGTTAAGAGAGTAGATACTAAGAGTTCTCATCACAAGGAGAACATGTTTTTCTTTTCTTGTTATTGTATCTATATGAGATGATGGATATGGTAATCATTTCATGATATATGTAAATAAAACCATCATACCGCACACCTTAAACCTATATAGTGATGTCAATTATTTCTCAATAAAACTGGAAAAAATGTTTTTAACTTTTCCTCAAAAAACAGAAACCTAAAAATTAATTGTAACAAATAGACATTTGCTACACATACTGTGCAGCTAAGATAGTTTTTTCTTCTTGGGCCAGGAAAAGCTGACTTTTTAAAAAATTATTTCTTAAAGTATTACAAAGAGTATTACACATGTCTCCCCCCCCCCCCCCTTGACATTCTCCCGACCTCCCCCACCTCCCAGTGTCTTGTGTCCATTGGTTATTCTTATATGCATGCATACAAGTCCTTCAGTTGATCTCCTACCCTCCCCCCCAACCCTCCCCAGGCTTCCCACAGTAGTTTGACAGTCTGCTCAATGCTGCTCTGCCTCTGTATCCATTTTTGTTCATCAGTCTATAATGGTCCTTATTATCCATAAATGAGTGAGTTCATGTGGTATTTTTCTCAGCTTCCCAGGGGCCATCTCAGCCTCACAGGGGCCGTTTCAGCCTCACAGGGGCCGTCTAACCTCACGGGGGCCGTTTCAACCTCACCGGGGCTGTTTCAACCTCACCGGGGCTGTTGCAAGCTCACCGGGGCCGAAAAGCTGACATTTTAGTGCAAATATTATTTTTCTAAAGCAATATTGCAGAGATGGTTTCTGTTACATTGTGGAAAACTCAAATTCCTATGTGGTATCCCAAGTTTTTAACCAACTGTAATTACAAAAGCAAATAAGCAAAAAAGGGTGCACTTCTGTTTTGTTTCTGGTAGTACTTAAGCTCTAAACCCAACACTGAAAGACTGCTTTCTGGGCTACTGCCTCCTGATATTCATCTGTTCCCTTTACTTTTCACACTAGCACATTCTTTGCTTTCTTTTCTAGTCCAAGGTGATCAAATTTATAGAGCCTTGATCTCTTATACCAGCTTACACCTGGATAGGCTTAGTGTGGCCCCTTTTGGCATACTATTTTAGTTCCTTGTCCCCATCACATGGATTGGAGAAGCAAACAACTTTCAATTTCTATCTTAGGTCTATAATTTATAAATTATGGAACCTCTGGCAAGTAACTCATGATGAGTCTCAGATTCCTTATATATTAAAAAAAGGATAATCCCTATCTTTGAAGAGTTAATTTTTAAAAGCTTATATTTATTCAAATTTTAGTTCAGTGTAGATTTAGGTACAGGTGGTGGGATTCTCAGTCCTACTCACAAACCTGCTTACCAGTTGTACCTGTGGATATGATCCTCAAATATCACCCCCAATTCTGAATGTCAGCAGAGATGTTTTTCTGCTTTCTAGCTCCCATGGCCCATGTAGACCTAACAGGTCTCTGACCACTCAGATAATAATAAACCTGTTACATGGTCCTACAGGATCCTTATCTAAATTTTAGGTCTCCTGTACGGATTTTACAAATATATCTCTTGCCTTTTTCTTAGAAATCACTATATTGTCCAATTCTGGATAGTCTACCTTTGCCCTCTGGTCTTGACTTTCTAACTTGTCTGGGAAATATTTATCTAGATAGATGATAAGGTCAGTCTTTTATAGCTATCACCTGAGTTTTTTCTCACCAGTGACCTCTGGCTTCTACAAAGACCTGTTCTCTCTATTCCCCTGACACCATGCCCAATATCTTATAAAACATTCCACAGCATCATGTTACAGAAAATAAATTAGAAGACAACCCTAGGTTCTAATCTTAGTCCTCCAATTTGCCAAACATGTGACTTTCACCAAGTTATTTACCCAATGGGAGACTCAATTTTTTCATTTGCAAAACAGGGAACATGTCCTGCAAACTTAAGAGACTAAAGATCAAATGCAATAATGCATTTGTGCCTTGAAAACTGTAGTTCTATATGATGCAGAAGGTATTATCTCAACAAAGAGGCAGTATAGCATAGTGGCAAAGATACTGAAGTCCAACTGCCAGAGTTGGAATCTTGGCTCCATCATTTACCTTTTCATATGTAACATAAGGATTATAGTACCTACCTCATTGATATTAGCTCAATGATATTAGCTATTATTGGTATTATTAAATGTCTACTATGTGTTAGGCATTCTACTAGGTGCTGGTAATAAAATGGAGTCAAGACAGATATGACTAATACTTTGCCAAAAACCTCTATCTCCTACTCCATATGTCACATTTTCTAAATCATTTATGTCATATATACTTTACAGCAAAGAAAAATCTGAGCAGTAAAGCATTTCTATGGAGCTTTAAGATAAGACTCCACAACTCCACTATTTCTTTTTTTAAAATATATTTTATTGATTTTTTACAGAGAGGAAGGGAGAGAGATAGAGAGTTAGAAACATCGATGAGAGAGAAACATCGATCTGCTGCCTCCTGCACATCTCCTACTGGAGATGTGCCCGCAACCCAGGTACATGCCCTTGACCGGAATCGAACCTGGGACCTTTCAGTCCACAGGCCGACACTCTATCCACTGAGCCAAACCGGTTTCGGCTCCACTATTTCTTTTATGTGAACATTTCCAATGAACACACAGTGACTCTAGTATTATTTTCCTAATTTATCACTTGAGTTGAAACTCTCGTGGTGTCTTCTGGGTGAACTGTTTGGGATATGTTTCTATCAAATATAAATAAACAATTATAGTGTTTCTGAGAGTAACATCCAAAGACCACCTACTTCTCAATCACCTAAGATGCTTATTAAAAGGCAGATTCTTGGACCCCATTTCAAAAGCTTTGGCTGGAAGATATGGGAATCTGCATGTCTAATAAGTTCCCAATGTGATTTTTATGAAAATCCCATTTGAGAAACACATTCCCAAGAGAGAAAAAAAACCTCCACTAAATAAGAAATCTGTAACCAAAGGAAATACTGAAGAATAATGATCCAAAGCTTCATGAAAGAGAAAAATTTTAATCCTCACCATAAATTTTCACATTTCTGTCTCCAAACAGGGTGGAGTCAACAATGCACGAAGATCAAGACCAAAACTGACTTGAACATACATACCTTAACTGTGAGTGTTCAAGCAAATCTTACTCTAGAAGCCAAGGGGAGGGAGGGTGGAAAGGGGACACTGAAAAAGCTTACCCGTATATCAGAAGAAGCAAAGAAAACAGTGTTATTGCAATGGTCACACCTACTAAATTAGGGTTTGGTGACCTCAGTAAAATGGAACCACTTTCTTTTAAACTCAGACAACTAAAGATAGACCTCCCTGCTACCAACTCCCCATATCTACCACAAACCTTGAATAATCTCTCATATGTAAACCTTTTCTACTGGGATTTAAGCTGGTCCTGTGACCAATCTGAGCAAGGAGAAATATGGCTTTTTTTTATAAAAGTACACTGAAATAACCAATTAAAATTAAAATTGATACCTCTTGGTCTGATTGACAGTTATAGATCTCACTGAGCTATGGAAGATAATCAAGAAGCTCTGAATATCTAGTGGGTATAAAGTTACCAAATAATAATTCAAAACTCATGAACAACATATGTCTCTACCCATCAAGCCACAGTAGCCTAAGATCTGCTCTGGTTCATATAATAAAATGCCCTATAAGGCTTTAGTTCCTAATGTGGTAGCGTGTTTAGTACCGAGACTGGAAGAAATTGGATGCCCAAGGCAGAAAAAGATGCCCAGCCTGCCCACACTAAGCATCTTAAATCAAGTCGAGCAGCAGAGCAGGCGGGCGGGGCCGAGATTTCTCCTGCATCACTGCGCTTGCTCTTCTCCGCTTGCGTGAGCACCGCCCACCCACTCACAGTGTGAACCCACTGGGCCTAGCCCTAGCCTCTCCTTCCCCCTCCCCTCGGCCTGGTGCTGAATCATGAGCCCAATCATGAGCCCAATATCTCCGAACGGTAAAATCAAAGAACAATGCCACTCTGAATGGGGTACCAGGTTGGGGTGGGGCAGAAGGCTGGAAACCACAACTTTCCTTTCCTCTCCCCAAATTCCCCACCCAACCCCCAAATTAAAAATGAGTACTGCAGCCTGGGGCACTCCCAAGCGGGCGTCCCTTCTCTGTTGCTCAGGTCTGCAACGCTCTCACTGGGCCGGCAAGCTCCCCGCTTCATTGTTCTAGTAGCCCCACAGCCCGCTGGGAGCCCGCGCCCCGGAGAGCTCCGCTCCCTGGAAGGGGGGGGTTGAGGATCCCCTATCCCTTACTCCTCTCCACGGAGTAACAACAGGCCCCTTCCCACCCTCATCTCCTTCCTGACAACCTATCGCTAAAGCGGAACCAGGCAGTCTCAGGGAGGCGAGGGGTGGGTGCTGTCCAAATGCTGGGAAGAGGTAGACTAGGGAGACGGGAGAAACAGGAGGCTCTGGCTGCTCGAAACCGCAGCCCTCACCTACGGCACGCAGTTACCTGGATACCGCTCTGCCATGGTTCCTCTGGCCCGACAAGGAGCAGCTCGGCCGACTCCCAGCCCTGGATGCTGGCGCCGGGTAGTCCTTGGCCCTCCTCCTCCCCAGAAGCGGAAAGTAGAGGGCCGGCCCCGTGCAGGCAGCAGAAGTCACCACATTCTACTCACCCCAACTATTTCTGTCCTTTTGGTTCTTGGCCATGGTGGTCCAGGGACTGGTGGCAGTGAGGCGCTGTCACCGCGCTCTTCTCCTGGGCCCCAGGTTGCTGGCAGTGGGAGGCTCTGTGCCCGCGCTGGGCGCAGTATGCTCAGACTCTGAGGATGTTGCTGTGGCGCTGGTGGGAAGGAGAAGGGAGGAGAAAACGGATGAACCAAGCTCAGCATCACAAGCCCGAAATCACACAAATATCAGCGTCACACCCTCCCTACCTCTGCCCACCCCCAGAGCGTGAAGACAGTGACAGACGATGTGCTGTAACATTTTCAATGGAAAACACACACAAACAGCACCCCCTCACATTCACTCTCAAAGAATTTAACAGCATTATCTAGTCACAGAAATACACAAACCAATATACTGTATTATGCTGGATGTTCAAATACCTGTTTTCTAGAACAGTTACACATTAGTACAAACATGGTGGCAACATTTATGTAGCTAAAAAAGTTAAAATAACCCTCATTTTTCTACCAGGTACCATTTCCCCCTATTTTAAAAGCAAGGTCATGTTAGTAAAGAGGGTATTATGCATTTTGTACCTGTCTACCGAACAGGCCTGTCTTTTAAAATTAGGATAGCAAAATTAGATCAAGAAGATCAAGATAAATGAAAGCTGAAAATTCATTATAATCTGTAACTAAATGTCTAGCAGGCAAAACTTCCCACTAGATTTGTAGAGATAACGTCTGGGTTTATATTGGCAAATACTTGAAGTCAAGTCACAGTACAGAGTCTGGGTGAGCCTTGGCAGCCACAAAGGTTGCAAACAATTTCAAAGGAAAAGCAAAAGGCAATAAATACTTAAAAATATACTTCAATCTCTCTTTTTCCTTTCTTCCTCTCTGCCTACAAACTTAGTTTTCAGTATCTTAGACACACTGTGCCTTCGTGCTACTTGACCCTTGAGAGACCATCATCCCATTCCTACCTTCTCACAGTCTTCTCCTGCATTTGGTTGTTGGCATGTCAGTTTTGACCAGGAGATTGCTGCTGGCCTCTTAATTACCAGGTCCTTAGTTTCTGCTTGTTCCTCATCAGCAACTCCTCACTCTATGTTCTCTCAACATAATTTACTGTGGTGTCCTTCAGACAGGACCTCCATGCTGATGATTCCCAAATGTATACTTCCGGTCTTAAACTCTTTTGAGAGAGGATCATCACAACAGAGCTGAATTTATAACCGCCTGAGGTCATCTTCACTTTTTTTACTAACACATCAAAATCAACTTGTCAAAAAACAGCCTTACCTACTACTGCCAAATTTTATGCATTCCATATTTCAGTTAATGGTTCTAGTGACCTCAGAACTGTGAACACTAGAAACCAAGTTTACATTATAGTTTTAACGGGAACTGTGTTCATTAGAATTGCATTCCCTGAACACTAATAAAACAATATAGGAAGACAGAAATTATCTCATTGCTGAACCTACAAACCAAATTCACAGTACAAAAAGAAGTGTTCTGTACTTCTTTTTGTATTATTATTATTTTATTATTATTATTATTATTTTGCTATAATTCCCAGCTCACATTCTAGCATAATTATCCCTTTCAGGTGAATCCTATTTTTAAAAAAGGGTACAGCCCTGGATGGTGTTTCTCAGTGGTTAGAGCATCAGCCTGAGAACCCAAAAGTGGCAGGTTTGAATCCAGTCAAGGGCATGTTCCTGGGTTGTAGGTTCCCTGCCCCAATTGGGGCACATGCAGGAGGCAACCAATTGATGTGTCTCCCTCATATTGATGTTTCTCTCTCTCTCTCCTCTAACCCCTTCTTTCCACTCTCTCTAAAATCAATGGGGAAAAATTACCCTCCAGTGAGGATTAACCAAAACAAAGAGTACAGTAGATCTACAAAAATAATTGTTCTATAATATCTATTCCTAATTGAAAAAGAAATTAATTTTTTTTAAAAAAACCCTTTACCCATTGTAATTAATAAGTAATCTGTGGGATGTACTTGGTGACTGTGTGAATAACTTGGCCAAGAATCTTTCATTCCATGGCTGTTAGCTTTCATTGATTATCCTTACCTAGATCAATTTACATTAGTAATTTAAAATGGTGTTTTTAAAATAATTACATCATTTATTCTACATTTTATATTTAGGGGAAAATATTTTAGAAGTAATCCTATTTGCAGATTTTTAATATTTCCTACAACTTTTGTGATATTATACTATGTTAGTATAGTTTTGGTAATATTATTATATTTAAAATCGTATTTCTTGAAATGTTAATGTTTATTGCATATAACATTATTATATTTAAAATCGTTTTTCTTGAAATATTGTATTTTGCATGTAAAAAATAAAAATACTTAAAAATATATTGCTGCAAGAGATATCTGATATTTTACTGCCTATGTTTTCTTCTCAAATTTTTATGGTTTCCCAGCTTATATGTAAGTCTTTTATCCATTTTAAGTTTATTCTTGTGTATGGTATAAGCTGGTGGTCTAATTTCATTTTTTTTATGTCCAATTTTCCCAACACCATTTATTAAAGAGACTGTCTTTAACACATTGTTTGCTCTTGCCTCCTCTGTCAAATATTAACTGACCATATGGCATGGGTTGATTTCTGGGCTTTCTGTTCTTTTCCATTTATCTATTTTTCTGTTCTTATGCCAGTACCAGGCTATTTTGATTACAATGGCTTTATAGTATAGTTTAATATCAGTTATTGTGATCCTTCCAACTTTGTTCCTCTTTCTCAAGATTGCTGAGGCTATTTGGATCTTTCTTGGTTTCAAATAAATTTTTGGAATATTTGTAGATCTATGAAATATACCGTAGGTATTTTAATGGAATTGCATTGAAGCTATAGATTACTTTGGGTAGTGTGGAGATTTTAATTATGTTAATTCTTCCAATCCATTAATACAGTATATGCTTCCACTTATTTCTATCTTCCTCAATTTCATTCTTCAAAGTCCTATAATTTTTCGGAGTACAAGTTTTTAACCTCCTTGGTTAAATTTATTCTTAGGTACCTTATTAATTTTGTTGCAATAGGAAATGGGATTGTTTGTTTAGTTTCTCTTTCTGATAGTTAATTATTGGTGTATAGAAATGCCACTCAATTTCTGAATGTTAATTCTGTATCCAGCTACTTTGCTGAATTTATTAGATCTAATAGCTTTTGGGTGGAGTCTTTGGGGTTTTCTATGTATAATATCATGTCATCTGTGAATAAAGGCATTTTATGCCCTCCTTTCCAATTTGTATGCCTTTTATTTCTTCTTCTTGTCTGATTGCTGTGGCTAGTACTTCCAGTATTATGTTGAATAAAAGTAGTGAAAGCAGCATCACCGTCTTATTTCTGATCTTAAGGGTAATGCTTTTAATTTCTGCCCATTGATTATGATGTTTGCTGTAGGGTTTTCACATATGGCCTTTATTATGTTGAGGTATGTTCCCTCTATTCCCACTTTGCTGAGAGATTTTATCATAAACTAGTGGCCTGGTGCATGGATCCGTGCACATTGAAAGGAAATTAATTAGAATAAATATTTTAATATTGCTATTCACCCTTTCTCTATAATAGAAGTGTCAGAGATGAAAGAAAATTAGTAAAATGTATATGAAAATAATATATATCAGCCAGGTGGTAGATTAAGCTTCTTATTTAATAGAACTATGACCATGTTATCAGGAAATAGTATCTGTGCCCTGGGCATTAGGGCCTTCAGATCCACCAAAGTCGATTTAAAGACAAAATTATAGAGACAAAGTTGTAGAGACAAAAATTCTTCAAGTGAGTTCTTAGGAATAATAGAAGAGCCACTCCTATATCCGCCTCTTGGCTCCTAGGCCCATATACAGGGATATTCCCACTGAATTATGGATCCCAATTTCATTATGCCATCTCCGTCATCATCTCCAACCAACCAGAGAATTTTTCAGGGATATCTGTGGCTCTTTACTCAATGCACTAATAAAAGTAAATTTGATGGCCACGCCTAGGGATGGTATGGATAGAGCATAACTAAACAGGATGCACATAATACAGCAAGTCCAACATTCCCATCTTCCTGAATCTCAGATTCCTTCCTCTACAGTATGACAGGAAAGTTCTGGCATCTCAGCATATAAACTACCAGCTTCAAACAACCAATTTAGAAGGACTACCAGTTGCTCAAGTCAACAAATCAAATCCAAACCTCAGGTAAGTATTTGGCAAAATCCTGTAATTTTTTCAGTACATAAACTCTCTTCTTCAAGAATAGGTCTTGTCCTTCTCCATCAGGGCTATGCTGAAATCTAACTCTTATTAAAAGTTCTCAACCTCGTTCATATTTGTCCAAATGCCCCCATTTCATGCAACAGGGTCCAGTTCTCCACCAGTGCTCTGACCTTGGCATAACAGATCCAGATCACATTTAATTGACATTGCAACTCTGTAGCCTTTACCATTAGGCTCTGGGCTTGATTCTCAGCCACATCTGCCTTGTAGCTATAAGAGATAATAGGTTTCTTCCAAGCTGTCAAAGAAGCTTTCAGGTTTTCTACTCATGCCTGAAGTTTGAAATTCAAGGCTCTCTTGTCTTTTTTCCTATGTATTCTCAAAGAAGCAGTCAGAGCAAATGACACCACAGTTTTTAGTAATCATCACTATCAAAGCAGTTAAGTGCTAGAGGTTGGTCTTCCAATGCTATGCTTCCCATCAGCATTCCATCACATGCCACTATTGATAATTATGTGAGTAATTGTAATGCCACTCCGTGCTACGAAATAACACTGTTCCACTTTCCCGGACAAATAGTTTATAAAGGTAATCATCAGATATGTGAGTAATGCCATACCAGAAGCAAGGATTTCTTTCCTGAGGTTACTTTCAATTCCTCTAGCAATCAGGGTTCTGGCAATAAAAGGGTAGCACAGAAAGAGAAGCCAATAAAAGGACTATTTATAAAATGAGGACAGGGTTAAAGGAACCAACAAGGATAGTGAAGCACCCTGAAACTAGCAACAGTGAGGAGCTATTATTCTTAGCTTAAAGGATCAAGGGAAAAAAGAGCTTATTAGAATCCTGCAAGAGCTGTATACTATAGGATAGGGCCACAGCCAGGCATTGTGGGCTCTTCTGCATTAGTTGCTCAAAATACTAGTCTAAATGAGGTGTAAGCAAACTTTAGGCACCCCTTCTGAACATTATACTCATGTTTTGAGAAAATTGTTAAGGAACAACATAAGGTTATTTGTAATATGTATCTTTTCTTAGTTACTGAATTTGCAGACAGGACCAATTTGTGAGTTGAATACAGGAGCCCTGTTACCAATTCTCACATAAACCATAAAACTACCATGTCAGGATCAGGGAAATAGAAACAGCCTTTTAACATATCAGATGAGCAAGTCAAGCTGGATAAAATGGGTTGCGCACTGCCTTCCTCAACTCTTCTTCTTTTAAATATTTTTATTGATTCTAGAGAGGAAGAGGAAGAGAGAGAAAGAAACATAAATCAGCTGCCCTCCATACATGCCCTGACCTGGGACCAAACTGGCAACCTTTTGGTGCACATGATAATGCTCAACCAACTGAGCCATTCTGGCCAGGCTCAACTCTTGTGTTTAAAACTTCCATCCTAATGACTTGTTACTAATTCTGAATGAGATACATGTTCTACCGCTATCCAGTAGAAAATAGAATTTTCCTATATGTACTTTGAGAACATGGTTTTTACCTCATAGAAAACTGGACATAATTAGTAAGAGAAATAATAGGGCTCTTTAAAAAATTTATTGACTTTAGAGAAAGGGAGAGAGGGAGAGAGAGAGAGAGAGAAAAAAAGAAACACCAATTTGTTGTTCCATTTATTTATGCATTCACTGGTTAATTCTTGTATGTGCCCTGCCTGGGATTAAACCCACAAGCTTGATGTATCAGGATGACGCTCTAACCGATTGAGATATCCTGTTGGGGCCAAGAAAACATAGGTTAAGATTTGAAAGCCCAAATCATAGTTATGACAGATGTCTTCCAACATTTAATTAATTTATATTTAACAAACCTATAGAACAACCAATTCAATCACGTAGAGTTATACTTTGCAACTAGTTTAGGTTGCAAGATTCATCAGGAGATTACATTGCTTAAACCTATATGTTCTATAGACTAAAATACTGTCCTTACGTTTTATGTTAGTCATTCTGTCTTGCATAGAAAATTGTGAACCTTACCTATATAGAAGTTAAAAATTTTTATGTCTCCAATTTTTAAAAATTCAGCCTTGGCTAAAGTTGAAACCCGAGGCCACAGTTTACAATTAGCCTTTTATTAAAAAAATTTTTTTGAAAGAAGGGAAAAACACTGCAAAGCATAGAACAAACCATTATGGGTTATTTATAGAGTAAAAGCAGGAATATACCATATGTTTCCATGTATAAGATGCCCCCATGTATAAGATGCCTCCCACTTTTCCAACACAAAATTAAGAAATCAATATTTTAAACATAAAACAGAACACATTTTTATTTAGTAATTACTGCAGGTAATTTTTACATACAGTACTATGATATTAGGCAGCATATCATTTATTCAGCCTCTGTTGCATCGCTGCTCTCTTCTTTATCACTATTAGTTCCAGACATATCAATTTCTTCAACTTCTATTGTATCACTGCTATCTTCTGAGTCATTGTCTATATATGTGAGATCACCCTCAAAAACTGGTAGCATTTTCTGAGCTTTGTTCGTGTTCTCATGGACAACCCTTCTCTCCTCATGAAATTGAAGCACCATTTTGCCTTTCCTGTAAAATCAACAATGTTCATTTTGCTTGCAAACATTCTTGCTTGACATTGAGTAAGCTTGGTTGACACACATAAGCCACTCTGGCAGTACTCCATAATCTAAGTCTTAAGCCTCTGCTCCAAGTTTGCCCATTTTGCTGGTTTTCCTCTTAAGGCCTTCTTCTTTTTGGCATCTTACGGAGTTGTTCTTCCTGTTTTCTCCACTGTCTGATCAGACACTCAGTGGGAGGAGGTCCAAATTGTCTCTCTGCAGCTCTATCTCCATGCTCTTTTGCATACTTGGTTACATTCAGTTTGAATTTTGCAGAGTAAGACAATCACTTACCAGTTTTTATCTTTTTATTTTTTGACATCTTTATGGGCTCAGAACGCTCCAGTCCCTGTTGCATCTGTGCACTCTCCACCTCTACCTCCAATTACGATATCAGCTGACATCACTAACAATAAGGCTCGTGATTGGAGGAAGCCTGTTTGACAAGGTATGGGCAGCTAGGCACCCGTGCAGCTCCCTCCTTGACAGACTTCCATGTATAAGATGCCCCTCGATTTTCAGTCTAATGATTTTAGGGAAAAAATAGCATCTTATACACAGAAAAATATCGTAGTTACATAACAGATATTATGAAGACACTAAGAATATAAAATAATTAGGTTGGGATGAAGGGCTTATCAAGCCATATATATTCTTATTCTATACCATATCATCAAATTGGGTAGTTTGTAAAAAACTTACCTGTTAGCTACAATTTTTTTGTTACATAATTATTATGTAACAGTCAACCTTGAAACTATATGCTTAATTGCTTAGCATGTAAAATTAAATTTATGCACTGTATGTTTATTTTATGGAAAATGAACTTGAATTTCTTTACCAACCATGTAATATTTAACCACTAGCTATGACTTCACCAATCTAAAATTTACTCAACCAGTAGGAATTTTAAAATCCCGAAAATTCTTTGGAGTTAGTATAAAGCAAATGCTTTCCTCTTTGCATCAATTGTGGTACAAGTAAAATAATGATTATAGCAGACACACTTTTTAACCACCACGTAGAATCCCAACTTTTTCCATGCTAACCACCTCTGAGTTGATGGTCAAAGCATATGGACCTGCCATTACTGGCAACATAAAATATCTTCACTCCAGGGTCATATTGAAACCTCTGACCTCAAATTTTCTATTGCTTAATTCATATCAAACACTGTTTCAAGAATAACATGCTTGGAGGATTATCAGAAGGAAATTATCCTCGTTTCAAACTGGGAATTCCAAGTTTCCACTTTATGAATGCTCATGAGGTAAATTTTTCTGAAGTCTTAGTATCAGGAAAAAATATGCCTCTCTCTTGACTGATCTCACAAAACACTATAAAACTCTACTTTGGCTAATTTGTTACATTGTTCCACTACCCTATTTTCCCTCTCTTTAACATCATACCTGTTGCCTCATTTATTTATTTTTGTCTTGTGTTATAGTATGTATTTTCTGTATGATGTCTTAAATTTTCTGTAGAATAATGCAGGTATAAATAAGTAAGAATACATAATTTTCAGACTACAGAAAGGATCAATGCTTATAGGGTCAGAGGTGAAAAAAGAAAAGAGAATCTATGACAGCAAACAAGTACAAGGACACCAACAGAACATTTGAAAAGATTTTGAGTCATTGAAGCCAAAAGTATGTGCCCACCAAAACAAGTGCCAAGAAGTTCTGAAAGGACGAACTGTTCTTCAACAATTTTTTCAATACAGCAAACACATAAGCTTTGTCCATAAAGCACTTAAGTCTGAGCTTGCTTATGTTCCCTAAATAAGTGCCCTTTGTGCATGGAGCACAAGAAAATACATATATTCCCTGTCCTGTTAAGGTGTGGACTTAATTTCTACATTATACAACTGATTACAATGATCAACAAGGAGCCTACTGCCCAAGAACGGAATTGAATTGGATGTTCAAAGCCACAAGCCAACGCCTGCAACTTGTTCTTTTACTTTTCAGCCCCTCAATGTGTTGTGTGTCATCTGGCTTTCCTGTTCAGAACTTCTATTGGGCTCTAGGAATAATTTTGCCAGTATACATAAGTCCAGCAAAGTTATTTCTACCTTCATAACAAGACTGGAACTGAAACTGCAAAACAGCTTGTGAAATATCAAATTACTTCCCGGAACTCCTGTTTGATAGCCTGTACACTGTGAAGTTATTTTTGCTTTTTTTTTTTGGTTTGTTAATCCTCACTTGAGGATATTTATTCCATTGCTTTTCAGAGTGAGTGGGAGGGGAGGGAGGGAGAGAGAGAGAAACATCAATGTGAGAGAGACACATGGATTCGTTGGCCCCCGTGGGCGCCTGGAGGGGGTGGGGTGGCAGGCCAACGCTCTAACCATTGAGCCACTGGCCAGGCCTTACACCTCTTCTATTTGACCAGCCTCTTCATAATCCTGCGAAATGCTTTACAAACACTTTCTTGGAGGTCAGATGCAAAACTGGATCCCTTTCAAGCTACAGATAAGGAGAGTGAGATATTGCCTAATACAATGGCCTGTCCCAGATGACATGCCGAGGAAGTGGTAGAACCAGAACCAGGCTGTGGTCCCTGCCACTGTGTCCCTGATTCTGCAGAACCCATGATCCCATCCAAGGGGCGATACCCGCGGTGAGACAGCGCGTGTGTCCAACAGGAACGACAGTCACCGGCATTTCCGAGGAACTCGGGTTTTTAGAAATGTCTCGGGGAAAACTCCGCAGAAGACAGGTTGTGCAGGTGTGCGGTGCGGCCTCAAACTGGTCCCACCGGGAAGAGTTTGCAAAACAGGAAGGTGCAGCAGGGTGTGCCGCGACTCAGCTCACCTGGCACTCCCCCACCTCTCTCCCGGCGCCCCGGTGCCAGGTCCCTGCTGGCCCGGGGCCCGCAACGTCCCTTTTCCGTGACCGGCGACGGTGCGTTCCCTTCGCCCTCGCGCCCCCCCTCCTCCCTCTACCCGTCGCTACGTTTACCTGACACGTCTGGGGGCCGTGGAGCCGAGGCCGGCCGGCCCACGAATGAACGCCCAGGGCGCCCCTACTCTCTGCAGCGGGTAACAGAGT
>NW_005359590.1:2199844-2205312 GCF_000412655.1 Myotis brandtii
ACATCCTGAGGCGGAACCCGCAGCAGGACTACGAGCTGGTCCAGCGGGTCGGCAGCGGCACCTACGGGGACGTCTACAAGGTGAGGCCGGCCGGCCCGAGCCCGGCTCTTTCTCTCTGCGGGCGCGGGCCCCCGGGAAGAGGGTTTTGGGGTGCAGAGGGAGGACCGGAGAGGATGCTTTTATTGTTGCGTCTTGGAGATGAAAGCGGCCGGGGTCCCGTTTCCTCGGCTCGGAGCACCCAGTGTGCATGGCTTGCTCAGATCGCTACCGAGAAGCAGAACTAACCGCACACCTTGGCAAACCGCCGTTGTGCTTTTTTGTGGTGTGAAGGCGTGCTGACGCTTGTTTGTGGTATTGAGGGGAGCTCAGATCTGCTCCGGAGTCGCACTTGAGGATGTTTGAGCTTCAGCCTGGAAAAACGCTTCATGGGCGACAGGAAAGACTATTGACATTCCGACATTTGCACTTAAAAAACAACAACACCTTTTAAAACGGATGGGCTTAATATAAAAAGTCGTATGAGAAGCCGTCTCTCGGTTATAACTGTACACAATCTAACACTGGGTCAGAATGACGTGAGCACAAACATCCTTTGTAGAAAGATGCTTTTCCTGGCAGAAGTTTCACCCTTTGTATCTGGTTGATGATTGTTTGTGTGTTTTTTTTTTTCTACTTTCTGGGATTCATAACATCCCATGACCAAGAGTGGATAAGAGCTGCTGTGTTGTTTTTAATTGTGCTCTTTTGCATCACTTGAGACCAGTGAGGGTGAGTTACTCTTCGTTTGGGGTTTACGAAAACATCGAGAAGCAACCCCAATTCCCTCCATCCGCCGAGTTCTTCAAGGATCAGGAGGAAGGAGATTGTTTTAGATTGCCTCATGCGTTGCGTTCTCTGTCCCAGAAAGGGAGCATTAATGCAACTCATATGGGTATAGGAAGGGAGATTTCCTTTGATTTTGCAACAGCTCTCTTCATGGGATTTAATCACGACATGTAATCTCATTGTTCCAAACAACACTCTTGCTGAAAGGGCCGTGTATGCCATATGGAAAGTAACCCGTAGGCTCCTCTGGGGTATGTGGTGGTTTTGCACAGGTGGCAGTATGGAAGGAAAGCATTCTTTCTTCCTATTTTTTCTGCTTTTGTTTAATATGCTCCCTGTTAATACTAACAATTTAAGGTGGTGCTATGACAGCTCTAGCGCTGTTTTATTCTCCTGGGATGGACTGTAAAGTGTAGGCTTTCTATTCCTTAAACAGGCACTTGAATTTTCTGTGCGAGGCACTGTTCTAGATATGTATGGGGTGTTGAATTGTGAGGTAGGTCCCAGCTCTTGCCTTGTATACCTTTGAATTCAAAGTGGGTAATTATAACAGGATCCTCTTTTGCTTTATGTAGAATTAATAGGTAATTAACTCAGCTGTTTACCCGTGGATTAGTCATTTTGTGGAATGCTCTTTAAAAAATTGAAATTCCTGTTTGCCTTCTCAGTCTTCCCTTTTAGTCATCTTTGTCTTATGATTCACTATGTATATAAGTGCTTTTCCCCACAAAAATCCGAAGACCTCTACTTTTTTTCTTTATAACAATTAAAGCAGCTCTCTGGAGTAGGATTTTATTCTTGACAAGGAAAGCAAAGGGTTATATTAAAGGGGCAGTAAACACTTGCCTTTCCTCCCAGTACTCTGTGTCCCTCTTCCACAGTTTCTAAACTGAGGATCAAAGAATGAATATTTATCATATACCACCTTCACCACCCCTCCCCCACGACCCCCTTCCCTCACCTTTACATGTATACTCATACACTAGGCCAGCTTCTGACTCCTAAACATCTTCAACTCTGGTTCCTTGTCTTTTGTTTTTCCTTGTTCTCATTACCCGGCATCACCTACCACCCTCATTTCAACCTGTCTCTATCCTACCTGTCCATGAAAGCCTTACTGAAATGCTCCTCCAGGAGCTTCACCACCCCCACCCCCTTCTCTCCAACCACATCTACAGCTCGCCCCTTTGCTTCATTCTGTTCTAGCCACACTGGCCTGCTGGCTGTTCCTTAAACATACATAATAAGCATATTATGGGCCTTTGGGCCTTGGTTCTTTCAGAATGTCTTGCTCAGAATGTCTTTCCTCAGCCCACATGACTTGCTTTTACACCCTCTCCATCTGTTTTTGCCTACTTTATTTTTTCATGTGCACTTATACCAATTTAGTTTTACTTATTTTTTTTTCTTTATTATCTATCTCAACCCACTATCCTACTCCAGGAGGGCAGGAGTCTTATCTGTTTTGTTCACTGCTCTATGTCTAATAGCTCCTAGGATTACAACTAGGAACAGAGTAAGTGCTTTCTAAAAATCTGCTGAGTGAATGAATAAGTATCAATAATCCTATCACCTAGTTCTGTGGGCATGTGCTTTTGACATAAGAACACTAAGTTAGCATTTAGTACTCTGTATTCCTGCAATGCCTATTGTAATGTCTTGCATATGTACTTTTATTACAAATTTCAATTACTTGAGTTCTCTAGGAAAAATATGTATTTCTGGAAAACTATTTCATAGCCTATCTATTTCAGCGCTCTAAGTCCTACAGAATTTTGCCAGTTTATATTTAATCTTTAATATGCCTAAAAATGTGTACCATTCTGCTGTAGTGCTGAAGTTTTTAAAGCTCAGAGCAGTTAGAGTAATTTTGCTATTCATCACTGTGTTTCTGATGAGCTGAAAACCATAGGAAGTTTTAGAAGTATTTCCAATCAGTGATATAAACTAGGAACATTATTACAGTGAAGAATAATGAAGGTAAATTAGTCACTGTTCTAATCAGGTATTATCTCTCTCTCTCTCTCTTTTTTTTTTTACACCTGAGATACCTTATAGAGCAGCTCTAAAAGAATTACAACTTTCAGATTCTTGATGAATTATTTTTATGTTCTTCAAAACTGTAGATCCCCTCTGAAACACCTCTTTCCCGAAAATCTCCAAGATGGGAGAGCTCAATCTTAAACTGGCTATTCCCTTGTTTAAAAAAAGAGGAATATAAAGCTTCATTTAAAATGAAGCTTCAGTGGTTCTCAATCTTCCTAATGCCGCGACCCTTTAATACAGTTCCTCATGTTGTGGTGACCCCCAACCATAAAATTATTTTCGTTGCTACTTCATAACTGTAATTTTGCTACTGTTATGAATCGTAATGTAAATATCTGATATGCAGGATGTATTTTCAGTTACAAATTGAACATAATTAAAGCATAGTGATTAATCACAAAAACAATATGTAATTATATATGTGTTTTCCGATGGTCTTAGGCGACCCCTGTGAAAGGGTCGTTAGACCCCGAAGGGGTCGCGACCCACAGGTTGAGAATCGCTGATGTAGAGAATGGATTAGACAAAGTTGCTGGAAGTATAAGGACCAGTCACTGAGTAATCGAGATGAAAATTTATGCAAGTATACATTTAGGCACTGGTATTAGAGACAAAAGGAAAGGATGGGTTTGAGTCATGTTTAGAAGATGATCAAAATTCCCTGGTAGTTGATAGTAGAAAAACAGGTCATTAAAGGCATTTAGAATTTCTGGCTTGGGTGACTACATTAGTGCCATCAACAGAATTAGGAAATACCAGATTTATGTGGTCTGCATCTTGTTTTTAGTTTTGGACGTAGGGCATTGCGTAGATGGATATGTCTAATAAATGGTAGGAAATGCAGCTCTGGCTTTCAGACATCTGGACTGGAGATACAGGTTTGGAAGTTATCAGATGGGTTGTACCTGTGAAGTATAGGTGAGGTCACCCTGGAGAATTTGTAGTGGAGTTGAGGAAAGGCTGTAGTATTAAAGTGGCAGAAGAAAATAATGTATATTGAAAGTATCTGAGAAGAAAGAAAGGTATAAGGAAATTATTTTCATAGATATCAAGAGTTTCAAGAGCCCATCTATATCATCTGCATCCATTTTTGTTGCCTTCCATTCTGATGGCAGTAGGAAAATATTGATTTCTCAAAAAATATAAATCTGAGGTTTTGTGTCATTCCCCTTTTCCATAGAATAAAGTCTTAGACTAATATGCCTTTAAGGCCCTGCCTATACCAAAAGCCTCGCCATTCTAGAGTAAACTTCTTCAGCTTCTTATGTGCACTGTACTCTCTGTTCTTCCTTCTGGTTTTTGCAGGTACTATTTCCTTTTCCTTAGAACACTCTTCCTCTTCTTCTCGTTCATCTGTTTATCTTCTACTCTTTGGGTTTCCTTTTAAACATTGTACTTTTAGAAAGGCCTTTTCTGTCTCTTCCAGGTCATATCTATCTGTGTGATTTCTTGCCATAATACTCATCATTTGTCACTCATAAGTGTTGCCGACAGTCTTCCTGCTCTACTCAGAGTGCATGAGAACAGGGACCTGTGTTTACCACTGAATCAGGTAGCCTAGCATAGTGCGTATAACATAGTATGTGTTCAATAAATGTTTTGAAGGAGTGAGCCACAAAGTGGTCATATAAGTAAGAAGTTTGAAAGGGTTAAGATCAAAAGAGTTGAGGTGTGAATGGTAAATAAGGAAGTAGAGGGAATGTAGATCACTCCTTGATGCAGTTTAGCTATGAAGAGAAAAAGAAATGAAACACACAAATGTTTTTTTTCCACAGTTTCTGTGTTTTCCACAGTTCCTTTCATTGAAACTGATTACAGCTTTCAGTTATTATCCTTTAAATTTTGTTTTATCACCTAAGTGAGCAGAAGTGTTGCTGAGTTTACAAAAGGAAATCAGACAATTTGGGAATTTAGAAAGGAGATTAAAGGCAAAAACTTAGGATGAGGTTGTTAGGAACTAATGTAGGGGGTAAATTTAAAGCCTTCTTTTTTCCCTCCCTCCCTTCCTCCCCCTTCCCTTCTCTTCCTCTCTGATGTAGAGACTCAATTGATTTCCAGCCCCAGTTATTCCCCTGTCAGTTTGATTAGGATGAGGCACATTGATAAATGGGGAGCTGAGATGCAACAGGGTGGGTGACAGGATGAAAAGGAGTATTTAACATTTAATCAATATTTATAGAGGGTCGCTTATGTGCTAGATGCTAGACACTGTTCTGGGTGAACAAAGTAGAGAAAGATTCTTGCCATCAAGAATCTGGGAGGAGAAAGATAATAAGCAATAAACATAAGTTGTATGAAATGTTAGCAGATGATTAAAGATATGGAATGAAGAAAAAGTTGAACCAATATGTTACTTCTCACACACATGCGCCCCCTTTTTAGGTGCCCTGTGCCTTCTTGCCCCCTTTTTTAACCCCTCTTCTTACCAATATCGGGACTGCCAATGAGAGCATGACTTAATGTATTTTAATAGACATAACTTTTGATAAATTAGTAACAATTTTTGCATTTTAAGCTTTTTAGCTCCTGTCTTAATTGTAATAGACAGTGGAGATGCTTGGGTCCCTTACCATTCCCTCCCTCCCCCCCCCCCCCCC
>NW_005359590.1:2205338-2220449 GCF_000412655.1 Myotis brandtii
TTTCCTATTGTTCTTTCTGAAATAGCATTGATCCATGAGTAGGACTTGCCTTCCTATTTTGCCTCTCTTCCTTGCCTCAGCATAGGTAGCCTTCTACGTAATGTGTTCATTTTAGAAAAATTTGATATGTGAATAAATGAAAAATTACCTCTATCTCCTTTGCCACAATATAAGCATTGTTGTATATATCTTTCTAGACTTTTAAAAACTCATATTAAGGATATAAACAGCCCAGCAGGGTGTGGCTCAGTGGTTGAGCATCAACCTATGAACCAGGAGGTCACGGTTCAAAACCCAATGTCTGGGTTTCTGGCTCCATCCCCAGTAGGGGGCGTGCACGATGCAGCCAATCAATGATTCTCTTTCATCATTGATGTTTCTATCTCTCCCTTTCCTTTCCTCTCTGAAATCAATAAAAATTTATTTAAAAGATATATACATATATCAGACATTATATATAAGCATATACATAATTAAATATACAATTTTTATTCTGTAGTATTTATTATGTATTTGATAATGTACTTTTGTTTAACAGTACATTGTTAATTCCATACTGGTATTGAATAGCTAAATGGCCCAGCCTGCGTGGCTCAGTGGTTGAGCATCAACCTATGAACCAGCAGGTCACGGTTCAATTTCCGGTCAGGGCACATGCTTGGGTTGCAGGCTCAATTCCAGTGTGGGGCGAGCAGGAGGCAGCTGATCAATGATTCTCTCTCATCATTGATGTTTCTCTCCCTCCCTCCCTCCTTCCCTCCCTGTTCCTCTCTGAAACCAACAAAAATATATATTTTTAAAGATCATGCTAACTGGTTTTAATTTCCAATCATAATACAAATCTAACTACAGCTTCTCCACTAGATTTGATTTTTCCATTCTTCAACTCTTCATAAAAACTATTTTGCTCCTCTGTTTTCAAACCTCCAATAATGCCTCACCCTCTCTTTTACTCCCTCCTCTCTAACCTGTCCTGACTGATGATGATAGAATTTCACCTTTTCTTTATCTAATATTCGTCTTTAGCAACAAATCTCTTTTCAGTGAGTTCCAGATTCCTAAATCCATGGAAACCTGACAGGCATCTCAACCTTAACATGTCTAACACAGAACACTCAGTGATACCTGCTCCACAAAGCCATTCATTCCAACACCTTCCCAATCTAAATAAAATTTATGGCATCCACCCAGTTGCTTAAGTCCAAAACCCAAGGTCATTAATTTTTATGGAATTAGTGGGTAATAGGGCTTAATCAGATTAGGATTTTGCCAGGTTATTATGATAGAGGGAAAGAAGGGTGAGAAAGTTAAGGATGTTTCAAGAGAGTGATTATAAATAGCTTGATGGATCATGGAACCCTTAAGCAAGAGTGTGAGGAATTGAGAGGTAATTGGTTGTCATAGGAGAATGCATTGGGTTCGTGAGGAGGAAGAATTGCTGGAATGGGAGGACTAGAGTATAAGTGAGCTGAAAGGATAGAAGGTTATGATCAGGAAGTACAGTGTTTGAAATCAAGATTCAGATCGGATGTCAAGGAGATCCGGATGTTGAAGTTTGTAAGGATGGTGGCAGGAGAGAGGTGGAGAGGAAGACTGTGAGCCAGGGGCCATGAAGTCTTAACATGAACAAGGAGCTATGACCAAGTTAGTAGATGATAGCTACAAGAGGATGGTGGTTGATAGCCTGCACCCTTTTGCAGTATGGGAGCCCTAGGGGGATATCTGACTGATGACTTAGGGCTGCTTGCCAGCCATCAGCCTGGCTTGGGGCTGAGTGGTGCTCCCCCTGGGGAGCACACTGACCACCAGGGGCAGCTCCTGCGTTGAGCATCTGCCCCCTGGTGGTCAGTGCGCATCATAGCAACCGGTCATAGTACCGATCGTTCCGCCATTCAGTCGATTTGCATGTTACCCTTTTATTATATAGGATAGGATAGAATAGGATGTTCCCTAATACAAGGCAGTTTTACTTCTTTGAAATGCCCATGCTTTTTTCTTTCTTACGACCTTTGCCTGGAATTCTGCCACAGTCCCTTACCCCCCACTCCTCCCAGGAAAGTCTCATCAAGTCTCAGCTTAGGTTTACTTCTTTCTGGAAGCTTTCTCCAGTCAACTTTGACTGGGCTCAGAATCCTACTAAGTTGTCTTATATCACCTTGGGAACATTTTTTACACTTTATTGTATTTACTATTCACTTCTCTGTCTCTCTAAGTGATAAAAGCTCCTTGAAGACAAAAACTATTTTATTTCATTACATGCCTAGTATCAACAACAGTGCCTGGCACATAATAAGTATTCAGTAATATTTGTTGAATGAATGAACCAGTCAAAAATAATGTTCCATAAAGAAATCAAGTATAGAGGTTTTACAGGTTATGAAATAATTGACTGTGTTCTTCTTTTGTGGACAAATGAGCTACTTTGCATTCCTTCAAACCTTATAGGTCTTGTATTGCCACTTTTGTATTGAAGTTCATATTCTTTAATCTGTGGTGTATAATTCTGACTCTGAGTAGTAGTCACTAGCCACTAGAGATTGCTTGTTAAATATTTAGACATCTGGATTTTCTCTTGTTATGTTAAAGATTATTTTTAGTGGAGGGGGGCATATTTAAAACTGATGTCCCTGGTTGGCTTCCTGGAAAAGTTTTGTGACTCTAAAACTATGCTAAGAGAAAGTTATTAGGGGATAGGATAAGGGGCCTCATGTGAACAACAGTAAAGTGGAATATAAGAGCTGAAGGGAGGGCGGGGGAAGGGTGAGAGGAAGAAGAAGAAGAGGAGGGGGAGGAGAAGATGGAGGGAGAGGGGGGAGGGGTGGGGAGAGGAAGAGAAAAAGAAACATTGGATGTGAGATACAAACATCCATTGGTTGCCTTCCTTACCCAGACGGGGAGGAGGGATCAAACTCACAACCCAGGTGTGTGCCTTAACCCGGGATCAGTGTGCCTTGACCTGGAATCAATGTGCCTTGACCTGGAATCAATGTGCCTTGACCCAGGATCAATATGCCTTGACCTGGAATCAAACTGGCAACCTTTCAGTGCACAGGACAATGCTATCACCATGGAACCAAACTGGCCACGGCACCGGTTTCATTTTTTTTAACCTTAGTTTTGAAAAATTGCCCTGGCTATTGTGGCTCAGTTAATTGGGCATCGTCCCATGCACCAAAAGATCACCAGTTCATTTCCTGACCAGGCACATGCCTTGGTTGTGGGGCTCATGCAGGAGGTAGCTGATGGATGTTTCTCTCTCTCCCTCCCTCTCCCTCTCCTTCTCCCTTTCTCTCTCTCTCTAAAAATCAGTAAAAACATTTTAAAAAATTATCTTCTGACTTTATGGCTACTAAGATTTAATGTGTGTATCTTCTTATTCTTCCTTGAAAATTTGTAGTTAAAATGTATAAACATAAAACTTTCCTTTAATTATTTATCAAATTAAAATTTTCACAGCATGTAGGAAAGTTCATGGCTGATAAAACAGCAACTGGATAGTATTGTTGAAATAGAAATGGCTTAGTTAGAAAGATCAGCATCTTTAATTTTTTTTCTTGGTGCAAGTGGAAATCTAAGGCTAACTTTTTACTGGAAATTTAAAAATCCAAGACAGGAGAGTTTGAGTTAAAATACTTCCACAGTAGAATATTGACTTGAAAATGTTACTTAGGAAATTAAAGAGAACTGCATTGGCAATGAGAATAGAAACAATTAAGTGGAAAGGCTTTTTTATTGATTTATGGTGATATTGATCTTATTGGTTAAACTTTTCCACTCAATAATTCCAGTTCCTGATTAATAAGAGTTAAACAAGAGATTTACTATAGTAAAATATTTTATTAGATTTCTGGGTGTTTAGTATACTCTTATGCACAATATTAGTGTATACCAGTAATCTACGAAAATGGATAGGAATCAGAAATATATTTAGATCGTTTTTGTAGAAGTGCTGTAGTACTTCTATTAGTTCCTTCTGTAACTATAATGCAGGATCTTCAAATTCTTATGGTTTAAAAACAAAAATGCTTGAGACTGTCACATTTAACTTGTTGCAGGGAAATGTTGGGTTTCAAACACCAGTATTACGTATGACTACTTTGGATTTTAGTGTGAAATTGAATATTTAAATACCTGAAAGATCTCTTTAGTACATTGAATCTGTAAAGTCTCTATTTAGAATATCTTTTTTTTCTGAAAGCCTCTTTGCTTTCATTATAAAAGAGCCTGGTACTGCTTTCTGTTTTAAAAATGCAGCTGGAAAATTACAGAATAAAAACATTTGCCCATCAGTTGTTCACTTGGAGAGAACAGAAATATGTCTTCAAAGTAGAGACTGACATTTACATATTTATTCTATCAATGAGAGTTAGGGTTATGGTATTTTCTTTACTTTTTACTTAATTACATATATTTTGAAAACCTCTGCATGTTGTAGCTGAATTTTATTTTTATTTTTTATTAAATTTTATTGGGGTGACATTGGTCAACATGAATATAGAGATTTCACGTGTGGATTTCTAAATTACAAAATATGTGTATAGCACTATGTGCCCACTACCCAAAGTCAAATATTCTGTCACCTCATATTAGGACCTCTCCTCTCCCCTCTACCCGCTTCCCTCTGGCAACCACCACACTGCTGTTTGTGTTCATAAGTTTCAGTTTTATATCCCACATATGGGTGAACCATATGAGTGAAACCATGTGGTTCTTAGCTTTTTCTGTCTGACTTATTTCACTTAGCATAATGTTTTCAAGGTCCATCCATGTTGTTGCAAATGGCACTATTTCATCCTTGCTTATGGCTGAGTAGTATTCCATTGTGTATATCAGGGGTCCTCAAACTACGGCCCGCGGGCCACATGCAAATACAAATATTGTATTTGTTCCCGTTTTGGTTTTTTACTTCAAAATAAGATATGTGCAGTGTGCATAGGAATTTGTTCATAGTTTTTTTTAAAACTATAGTCCGGCCCTCCAACGGTCTGAGGGACAGTGAACTGGCCCCCTGTTTAAAAAGTTTGAGGACCCCTGGTGTATATGTACCACAATATCTTTATCCAGTCCTCTATCACAGAACACTTTGGTTGTTTCCATGTCTTGGCCACCGTGAATAATGCTACAGTGAACATAGGGGTGCATATATCTTTGAGAATACATGATTTGAGTTTTTTGGGTATACTATACCCAGGAGTGGGGTTGCTGGGTCATATGGTAGCTCAATTCTTAATTTTTTGAGGGATCGCTAGACTGCTTTCCATACTGGTTTGTACCAGTATACATTCCCACTAGCAGTGAATGAGGGTTCCCTTTTTTCCACAACCTCTCCAACACTTGTTATTGCTTGTCTTGTTGATAATGGCAACTCCTAATAGGTGTAAGGTGGTATATCGTTTTAATTTGCATTTTCCTAATTGCCAGTGAAGTTGAACATCTTTTCATATATCTATTGGCTGTTCGTATGTCTTCTTGGAAGAGGTGTATTTCAGGTCTTCTGCCCATTTTTTGATTGGGTTGTTTGGTGTTGAGTTTTATGAGTTCTTTATATATTTTGGAAATTAACATTGTTTGCGGGTAGTTTTTATCGCGTGCTAACAGGTGGCGCGGGCCATTTTTGCTAATTTTTTTGTGCAAATGCCAACGTTCAGTAAAATTACGATAACTTTAGTTTACGTATTTATACGTTACCCGCATTCTACCCCTAGTCTATAAAAAACGTATTAATACGTGTCCCGCGCTCTACTACACTGGTAGAACGTATAAATACGTAAAACGTATAAATACGTTTCCCGCATACAATGTGTTAAACCTTTGTCAGAGTTACTATTTGCAAGTATCAGCTACCATCTGGTTGGCTGCCTATTTGTTTTGTTATCCTTTTCTTTTGTAGTGCAGAAGCTCTTCAGTTTGAAATAGGTCCCATTCATTTATTTTTTTTACCTTTACCTCCCTTGCCTTTGGGGTCAAGTCCATAAAATGTTCTTTACCACTCAGGTCCATAAGTTTGGTACCTATATTTTCTTCTATGTAACTTATAGGTTCGGATCTTATATTTAGGTCTTCAATCCATTTTGAATTAATTTTTATACATGGGGACAAACCATAATCCAGTTTTATTTGTTTGCATGTGGTTTTCCAGTTTTTCCAGCACCATTAATTGAAGAGATTATCCACCATCTTTATTTTATATAGTTCTGTGATTGTTGTTCAAATCCTCCAATGGTATGTTTCTTTCTGAACCCATCAGAAACTCTAAAAAAATAAATAAGTAAAGGTGTCTTTGGTCCTTGCAATATTTTGGTTCAAATACATTGAAACAATGTATTTGTGTTGATTCTAATTTGTGTTGACTTGAATGAGTCTGAAAGTATATACTTAAAGTAATTTTATATGTGTTATTTTAAAAATAATTAATAGACTTAATTTTTAGTACAGTATAGATTTACAGAATAATTGAGCAAAGAGTACATAGAGTTATATGCATCCACACCTCCCCCACCCACCCACACACATTTTCTCCTTTTATTAATATCTTGTATGAGTGGTACATTTATTATAATTATTGAACCAATATTGATATTATTATAGTCCATAGTTTACATTAACGTTCACTCTTTGTGGTGTACAGTTCTATGGATTTTGACAGAGATATAATGACATGTATCCACCATTAAGTTTCATACAGAATAGTTTCAGCATGCTAAAAATTCCCTGTGCTTCACCTGTTCATCACTCTCCACTCCCTGGCAGCCATTGTTCTTTTTACTCTTTCTACAGTTACGTCTTTTCCAGAATGTCATATAGTTGGAATCGTACTATGTGGCCTTCTCAGACTGGCTTCTTTAACTTAACAGTATGCATTTAAGATTTCTCCATATCTTTTGATGGTTTGATGGCTCAGTTATTTTTATTACTGAATAATATTTCAATGTATGGATGTACAGCTTATCCATTTACCTATTGGAGGACATCTTGATTGCTCCAGTATTGGCAAGTATGAATAAAGCCTGCTATAAACATTGTTGTGCAGGTTTTTGTGTGGACATAGGTCTTTAACTTAATTGGGTAAATGCCTAGAAGTGGGGAATTGCTGCATCATATGGTAACAGTAGCTTTGTAAGAAGCTATCAAACTGTCAGTGTATGTGTTTTTAAGAGTTAATGTTTGGAAGAATATACTCTAAATTATTCATAGGAGTTAACTCTGGGATGAGATTAGGAGGGAGGGGGATTATAATCTTTTATTTATATTATTTGAGTTTTTAAAAACAATGTTTTGTAGTATTTTTTACGAGTACATTTTTCTCCAAATGCTTTATTTAATTATTAGTAATAAAAATGGAAAATAAATCAACATAAATGAAAACTAGTAGATCATTTAAAACAGTATATGATCAGTTTCATAGCACTTCTAAGTTGTAGAGGATTTTAATATTTTATTCTTATTTTTTAAGTAAAGAGAATAATAACCTTCCTACAATCATAATTGTGCATTCAACAAATTAATAGAGCATCTACCTCATAGACCTTCAAAGAATCATGGTGAAGGCCTGGGGTGGGAGAGGGGTGCCAGGTGGGGAACATGGGTCAATGGGGAAATAAGAGGGACATCTGTAATACTTTCAACAATAAAGATTTTTTTTAAAAAAAGAATTTTGCCTAGAGTTAAGAAGAGAACACACTTAATCTAGCCTTGGGATATTAGGCAAGACTCCCTAGAAGAGGTGATACCTAAATTGCATTCTGAAATATAATCTAGATTAACTGGGCTAAAGGGGCAGGGAAGAGGGCAGGGGAAGTGAATATACCAAAAGGAGGACAGTGTTTTCAAAACAGGTCATTTGCTTCTGATTAATCTGACTGAAACTGGAATTAATTGTTCCAAACTCTCAGAGAAGCTTATTAGATCTTTTAATGTTGTTAGCACTTGTTTGATAATCTGTAATTGAAAAGTATAGACTCATATTTTCTTTTGGTTTCCAGTGACAGGCAAAGTATATTGCTCGAATGCCTGTTATGCTTAGAAAATTATTTAATTGCATTTCCACATACGGAGTGCACTAGGTGCAGTGAAAATGAGCACCCATATTAGTGATGACAGTATAATGGTGCAACCCTTTTAAGCTACTAGTATTTAACAGTATGTGTTAATGGCCTTTTAAATGTTCATATTCATACCCTTTGACCTAGTAATTTCATACTTTAGAATCTGAAAGAAATAATTTTAAAAAATGAAAAGACTGTAACATCCTTTATGTCTAGCAGTAAAGGAAAACGTTTATATGGACTATTATATAGCCATTTAAAATTATGTATAGCATGGAGAAAGTACATAACTTTAAAAACAATAAAAATTTGTGCTTACAGTAGAACTTGACAGATTTAACATCCAAGGTTGGTGAAAATATACATTCACATAATTTATTTTAGAGCAGTATGGCGATATATCCCTTTTAAATCCACATACCTTTTTACCTAACAATTATTCTTGTACTGATAAATTACTATATGCTAAAATATTTGCAGTGTGATTATTTGAAGCACTAATTATAATAAGTCTGTCTCTAATATTTTAAGTGGTAGTTTTTCTTCTAGGAATTAGTCTGAAGAAAATAAAGCTGTGGATAGGTATAAATCTAAGATATATTTATCCCTCTGTTTATAATTACAAGATAATATTAAAATCCTAAATGTCCAACAATAACATATTAATTAAATTATATGTTCCATTAATGGAAAATTAGGCAGTATTGCAAATCATATTTAGAAGGCTGATGACATCATCCTCTTCTACAACATATATATACCCTCATGCATTAAATATATCATATATTCCATTAATGGAAAATTAAGCAGCATTGCAAAGCATGTTGTAGAAGATTGTGATGACATCATTGTCTTCTACAACACATACACACTGTCATGCACACATGCACATATGCATGCACACACGGACCAGAAAAAGAAACACATACACTAAATGTTTTTGTATTTTTTTTTATATTTTATTGATTTTTTACAGAGAGGAAGGGAGAGAGATAGAGAGTTAGAAACATCGATGAGAGAGAAACATCGATCAGCCGCCTCCTGCACACCTCCTACTGGGGATGTGCCCACAACCAAGGTACATGCCCTTGACCGGGATCGAACCTGGGACTTTTCAGTCCGCAGGCCTACACTCTACCCACTGAGCCAAACCGGTTTCGGCTAAATGTTAACTTTTAAACTTTTCCCCTCCAAATTGTAAGATACAGATGATTTGTGTGTGTGTTTGATTTTAATCCTCCCCTGAGGGTATGTTTTTATTGTCTTTGGGGGAGGAAGGGAGGGCGGGAGGGAGGGAGGGAGAAAGAGAAAGAAACATCCATCACTTGCCTCCTGTATACACCTGACCTGGGAACAAACCCACAACCTAGTATGTGTCCTGACCAGAAATCAAGTCTGCAACCTTTTGGTACACACGGTGAGGCTCCAACAAACTTAGCCATCCAGCAGGGATTTATTTTTATTTATTTTATTTTTATTTTCCTTTAATGACCTGTGACTATATTTATCAAATATATAACAACCATGAGTATTTTTCCTTGCTTTTATTTTTTTAAGTTAACTTTAAGAATTTTTAAAAATATATTTTTATTGATTTCAGAGAGGAAGGGAGAGGAAGAGTGATATAGAAACATCAGTGATGAGAGAAAATTATTGATTGGCTGCCTTTTGCATGCCTTTTACTGGAGATGGTGCATATGCCCTAACTGGGAATCAAACCATGACCTCCTGCTTCATAAGTCAACACTCAATCACTGAGACACGCCCCAGTGGACTAAGTTAAATTTATTGAAGTAACATTTGTTACCAGTGTTGGGGTTCTTGGGTTCCCCAAGATAGAAATCGAGAGGAAGCCCCAGAGAATTTTCCAGACATATTTTATTAAGCTTATGCTGGAGCACAAGAGAGGCAGCACAGAGGGGAAAAAAGGTCCTCTGAACTGGCTTAGGGGCTGGATCTGCTTAGCTGTTTATAAGTTGGGGGCAAAGCAGACTTGTGTGAAAAGGTAGACTTAAAAAAAAAAGCGGCCTTGGGAATTTTCTGTGTCAGGGTATGAAAAGCAAAAGTTTAGAAGGGGGAAATAAGACATTTCAGTAGGGAGTGGAGGAATGGTTGCATTCTTGTGGTGGGCCTATTTGTGTGTTTTTTTCTGGACATCAGGAAGCCTTGGAATCCCAGCGAGGGGCCATGGGGTAATGGCAGCTCTGTGGGGTTTTTTGGTGTGGTGTCCTTGGGATCTCAGGCCCAGGTCCCTATGCTCCTCACATTGGTTAATGACAATATGTAAATTTCAGGTGTACAACATTATAATTCAACATCTGTATACTCTATTGCATGCTCACCACCCAAAGTCCAGTTTCCTCATGAGTATTTTTTTTTAATTAAGAAAAATATTGAGGAATGGGGTTGGTGAAGGAGAGGACATCTGTAATACTTTCAACAGTAAAGATAAAAATACAAAATAGAAAAATATTAACTCAAGTATAAAGAAAAGACTTGGAGGAAGTACACCAACATTTTAAACAGTAATTGTTTTTAAATGATGGGAGTAAAGGTAATATTTTGTATATTTTCCTTTAATGGAAAAATTAGTATACTCATTAAAATTTTGTTTTTTAGCTTTATTAAAAGCATGATTGATAAGCAACAGTTAACATAATACAAGTAACTTTTATATAGTTAACAAACTTTTAAAACATTTTATTTTCATTTTAGGCCAGAAATATACATACGGGAGAGTTGGCTGCAGTAAAAATTATCAAATTGGAGCCTGGTATGTATTAAAACACTCATGACAATTTTTTAATACTTTTCTGGTGCCATTCACAAATATAGAACTTAAAAGCATTTTCCATATTTTCTTGTTTCCCTTCTTCCAAAAGAAATGTTTATATATTGTCAGGGCAATTAGGATGTCTCAAATATGGCTACATTAAATTGCATTGGAGGTTATTAGTTAAAGACAAGTTTGATGTAGTAGTTTTGTTACTAAATAAAAGTTCAAATGTGCACATTCAAAAATTGGAAGACACATTGACAATGTTAAAGTAATTGTCTTCTAAGTTATAGTGAAATAATTGAGCTTCGGTATTAACTTCTATGAGAATTTGATTAGGAAAATATTCATTGATTTGGGGGGATATTTGGTAATATTTGGCATAATGATATTTTATATATTAGCTGTTGTTTGGCTGATTGATTTAGGTTTAATAATTCAGTCTTAGACTAATGCTTATTTTTTTTAACACTTTTTTTCTGTCAGAAGGCTGTTTGTTTTAAAACATACTGAGTGATTTGCTTTGAAAACAAAAGTACTATATAAGACCTGAAACAATTTTATTATTTTGATATCCTCAAAGTTTTCTTTTCTTAGTAATGGGATCTTTAAAAAAAGTATTCAATTGGTATTGTGCCCAGGTATACCACAAAAATTAGAAAATTCAGAAATGTGTAAAGAAGAAAATAAAAATAATCCATTTGTCACCCAGAGACAACTATTATTGCCTTTTAGTGTATTTCCTCTTATTTTCCTCCTGTGTATACATGTAAACATTTTACAGTATAAACTACATGTACTATATGCTGTTCTTCACCTACATTACATAAAGGACATTACATAATTTTTACATAGGTCAGTAAATATTCTTTTTTTTTAATTGAGTTATAAGTGACATACAACATTATGTTAGTTTCAGGTGTATAGCATAATGATTCAATATTTGTCTATATTGTGAAAGGATCACAATAAGTCTAGTTAATATCTGTCACCATACATAGTTACTTTTTTTTTTTTTCCTGTGATGAGAACTTTTAAGATTTGCTCTCTTGCCTGGCCGGCATGGCTTGGTGGTTGAGCGTTGACCTATGAACCAGGAGATTGGAGATTGGAGTTTGGTTCCCGGTCACAGCATATGCCCGGGTTACGGGCTTGATCCCCAGTGGGGCCCATGCAGGAGGTGGCCAATCACTGATTCTCTCTCACCATTGATGTTTCTGTCTCTCCCTCTTCCTCTCCTCTCTGAAATCAATACAGATATATTTTTTTAAGATTTTACTCTCTTATCAACTTTCAAATATGCAATATAATATTATTAACTACTAGAGGCTCGGTGCATGAATTCGTGCACAGGTGGGGTCCCTCGGCCTGGCTAGTGATCGGGGCTGATCGGGCCTTCTCGCCCAGTCCCAATCGGGGCTAATTGGGGCGGCCGGCCACGGGGAGGGACCACGGGAGGTTGGCTGGCCAGGGGGAGGGACTGCGGGAGGTTGGCCGGCCACAGGAGGTTGGCTGTGGGAGTGCACTGACCACCAGGGGACAGCTTCTGCATTGAACGTCTGCCCCCTGGTGCTCAGTGTGCGTCATAGTGACCGGTTGACCAGCCGTTTGGTCGTTCAGCTGCTTAGGTTTTTATATATGTAGATAGTCACCATGCTGTACATTACATCCCATGACTTATTTATTTTATAGCTGGAAGTTCCTACCTTTTGTATTATTTCACTCATTTTGCCCAACCATTCACCTCCTATCTGTTCTCTGTATCCATGAGCTTGTTTTTTTGGTGTGTGTTTTTTAAAAGATTCTACACATAAGTGAGATCTGTTATACTAGTACTTATAATGCCCTCAAGATCCATCCATATTGTCAAAATTAAAAGTTTCTAATGAGAGCAGTAGTAGCTTTTTTTTCCTCCAAGTTTTTTTTTTTTTTTTACTGTGGTAAAATAAACATTACATAAAATTTACCATCTAAACCTTTTTTTTTTTTTTTAATCCTCATCCAAGGATTTTTTTTCCATTGATCTTTAGAGAGTGAGTGGAAGGGAGGGAGGATGGGGAAAGAGAGAGAAACATCTATGGGAGAGAAACACATTGACTGGTTGCCTCCCACACGCCCTGACCAGGGCCAGAGATCAAACCTGCAACCGAGGTACATGCTCTTGACTGGGAATCAAACCCAAGACCCTTTGGTCTGTGGGCCAATGCTCTAACCATTGAGAAAACTGGCCAGGGCTAAACCATGTTTAAGTATACAGTTTAGTTTGGTCTAAATTACATTGACAATGTGCTACCATCACCACCATCCAACTCCTGAACTCTTTTCATTTGAAACTCTATAGCCAGTTAACAGTAACTTCCCATTCCCCTCTTCCCCCCAGCCCCTGTTGTCAACCACCATTCTATTTTCTGTCTCTGATTTTGACTACTTTAGGTACTGCATATACAATATTTGTCTTTCTGTTACTGGTTTATTTCACTTACCATAATGTCCTCAAGCTTCATCCATGTTGCCACATCAGTTTCCTTTCTTTTTAGGACTGAATAATGTTCCATTGTGTATATATATGCCACATTTTACTTATCCAGTCATCTGTTGGACACTTGGGTTGCTTTCAACTTTAGCTATTGTGAATAATATTGCTATGAACATAAGCTACAAGTATTTCTTTGAGACCCTGCTTTCAGTCTTTTGGGTATATACCAGAAGTGGAATTGCTAGATCATATGATATTTCTATTTTTAATTTTTTAGGGACCGCCATACTATTTTCCACAGTGCCTGTGCAATTTTACATTCCTTCCAACAGTGCACAAGGGTTCCAATTTCTCTGTATTCTTGCCAACAGTTATTTTTCTATTTTGGTTTGTTTGTTATAGCAGCAATCTTAATGGGTATGAATAGATGGTGTGTAGTTTTTATTTGTATTTCCTAATAATTAGTAATGTTGGTATCTTTTCATGTGCTTATTGGTCATTTGTATATCTGCTTTGGAGAAATATTTATTATAAGTCCTTTTTTTAATCTGGTTGTTTTTTGGTGGTGTTCTGTATATAGTCTAGATCAGTGGTTCTCAACCTTCCTAATGCCGCAACCCTTTAATACAGTTCCTCATGTTGTGGTGACCCCCATAAGTATTATTTCTGGGCTTTCTATTCCATTGGTCTGTATGTCTTTCTTTATGCTAATATCACACTATTTTGATACCGTAGCTTTGTAGTAAGTTTTCAAATCAGGAAATGCAAGTCATCCAGCTTTATTCTTTTTCAAGATTGTTTTGGCTATTTTGGGGTCTCTTGAGAGTCCATATAAATTTTAGGATGTGTTTTTCTCATTCTGCAAAAAATGTTATTGAGATGAGAAGTAGTAATTTTTGACCAGTAGGTATATAGTTGATGATCTGTTTGTTTGCTGCTTCATAAACCTAGACATGTAGAGTAAATTGTGTGACCAGTAATTATGCCAACAGTTTCTTAATTTTAGCAGTTAAAATAGTTTTGCTTTTCAAATACAATATTTTGACCATTATGTATGACTAGAGGCCCGGTGCATGAAAGTCGTGCATGGGGGAGGGTCCCCTCAGCCCGGCCTGCACCCTCTCGCAATCCACCCTCGGACGTCCCTCTCACAATCTGGGACACTGCATGCACCAGTGACCATACTTTTCATATACGTGAAAGGCATCTTGCTGTTGTATGGGCAGCTACATTTTTTTGCCCTGATTATAAAAAGTAGTACATAACATGATCCTTCTGAGGCAGTAGTATCATTTCCCCCATCTTATGGGTGGAAAACCTGAAGCAGAGAGAAGTTAAGTAATTGGCTTTGTCACACAGTTATAAGTGTCAGAATCAGGGCTGACCACAAAATACAAAATGTACAAGCCAGAGTCCATGCATGTCATCGCTGCATCATCCTGTTTTTTCAGTGTTAGAGTAGCCTTGCCAGGTTTTAATTTTTAAATCTAAAAGACTGTTCCCAATATATAGGGCAGGGTCCCTAGGCCTGGCCGGCGATCAGGGCCAATCTGTGGGACAACCGGTGGAGCAATTGGGGGGCCCTTGCTGGCACCTGCCTCGGCTGGCAGCCTGGTGATGCCCGTTCACCGGTCCTGGCCTGGGGCAGCTCCCGTGTTGAGCATCTGCCCCCTGGTGGTCAGTGTGCATCATTGCGACCAGTCGACTGGTCACTTAGGCTCTTAGATATATAGACTAGAGCAGGGGTCCTCAAACTACGGCCCATGGGCCACATGCAAATACAAATATTGTATTTGTTCCCGTTTTTTTTTTTT
>NW_005359590.1:2220936-2233703 GCF_000412655.1 Myotis brandtii
CCTCCCCGTGTGGGGGGGGGGGGGGGGTTCCCCCAGCCTGGCCTGTGCCCTCTCACAGTGTGGGAGCCCCGAAATCGATTGCCCCAAAGAGGTAGGCCCCACCCACCCATAAGGGGTTCCTTGATGGATTGCCCCAAAGAGGTAGGCTGGAGCCACGGGCCCACCTCCGCGCCGCACACACAGCGTCAAGCCCTTGTCAACTCACATGTACACGCAGCCCCGCCCACCCGCGCATGCCCACTGCGCACGCAGCTTCCTGGTGATCGCTTGTTGTGGTGTGAGGGCATCATGGAGTGAGGGCGTGACGAACACATAGGCTTTTATTAATAGTATAGAAGATATATACATATATAAGATAGGTTAGCTGTTGATGGGATGGATCATGTAAGTGTTAGGGATAATATAATTTGTGTGTGTGTGTGTGTGTGTGTGTGTGTGTGTGTGTGTGTGTGTGTGTGTGTGTATCCTATATAATAAAAGGGTAATATGCAAATTGACTGAAAGGCAGAACTACTGGTCGCTATTACACACACTGACCACCAGGGGGCAGACACTCAATGCAGGAGCTGCCCCCTGATGGTCAGTGCGCTCCCACAAGGGGAGTGCTGCTCAGCCCGAGGCCAGGTTCACAGCTGGCGAGCGCAGCGACCGTGGCAGGAGCCTCTCCCGCCTCTCCGGCAGTGCTAAGGATGTCCGACTGATCGGACATCCCCTGAGGGCTCCCAGATTGTGAGAGGGTGCAGGCCGGGCTGAGGGACCGCTTCCCCACCCACTGAGTGCACAAATTTCGTGCACCGGGCCTCTAGACACACACACACATATACATGGTAGGTTAGCTGTTGATGGGATGGATCATGTAAGTGTTAGGGATAATATAATTTGAATCCACAAATTGATCTTCCCAAACCTGCTTTTCCTCGATCAGTCTTCCCCATTTTGCTAGGCAGTTAGCCAAGCCATTGCCTTGATTTCTCTCTTTTGTTTGCACTCCAGGGTCAGTCTGTCAGCAAGTTCCTTCAACTCCACTTCCAAAACATATCCTGAATCCAACTACTTCTCATTATTACCATCTCCACTCTCTTGGCCTCCCTGTTTCCTCTCCCACACTTCCCATCTACCACCATCTAGTTTCCATAAAACTACCAGAGTGGTCTTTTTAAAACACAAATTTTTGTGCTCTCCTGCTTTAAAACATTTGTGGTGTTTCCAAATCCACTTAGAATAATATTCAGACTTTGAACCTTGCTTATAAAACCCTATATGAGCTGCCCTGTCTACTATTCTGAGCTCATCATGTATCGTTTCCACTTCCTTACTCTGCCTCTGCTTTCTTTTTATTGGAACAGCCTCGTTGATTGGAGTGTTGTCCCATACACCAAAAGGTTGCGGATTTCATCCCCAATCAAGGCAACTGATGGATGTTTCTCTTACATGGATGTTTCTATCTTTCTAAAAATACCAATAAAAACATCCTCGGGTGAGGATTAAAATGAAATAAAACAGTCCAAGATTAAACTAGGTCTTCTACTTGAAGTACTACTTTTCATGATCTTTGCTCAGGAGATTCTTGGTCATTCAGATTTCAATTTAAATGTTGTGTCCTCAGAGAGACCCATTTCTGACTACCTAATTTAAAGTAGACACCCAGGCGCTGGTTATTTTAGTTCTCTGCATAGGACATGTGACTGCTTGATACTTATTTATTTATATATATTTGTTTGTTTAAGGTCAGTCTCTCCTACAGTGTAAGATCCATGAGAATAGTGATCTGTCTTCACTGCCATATTTCAACACCTGGAACAGTATATTCTTTGTACAGATGAATATTATAATTGTCTTTGTATAAGAATGACAAATTAATATCTATATAATTATTGTATTATACATTCTTTTCCCACAACCAAAAAACCTATAGACATTTTCTCCCTTGAATACTGTTAGAGAAAATTGTAAGGCCAGCCTGATATTTTTCTTCTTACAGGTAGGTGACTTGTTGCTTCTGCCTGATTGTTTGTGGCACCAAGTGCTGCCTGCATATCTTCTCTAAGCTCTGATGTGCAGAAAATACAGCCTTAATCTTTATTATACCTTTAGATTTTTATTCATGGTTAGTAGTGATTTTAATTTTAAAAATTAGTCACCTGAGAAATAAAATGCCAGGTTCTAAATTAGTTTAAGTGTATATACTTTTCTTTTCAGAAAACAGTTTCATTTATTTTCATCATCTGTGCTTTAGAATTGAGGAATTGATCTTCTGTTTGTGATGGTGATTTTATTTATTTGGGTTGTTTCATTACTTTTTTTGATATATTTTTATTGATTTCAGAGAGGAAGGGAGAGGGAGAGAGAAATATCAATGATGAGAGATAATCATCGATTGGCTGCCTCCTGCACACGCCACACTGGGGATCGAGCCTGCAACCTGGGCCTGTGCCCTTGACCGGAATCAAACCTGGGACCCTTCAGTCTGCAGGCTGACCCTCTATCCACTGAGCCAAACCAGCTAGGGTATTACATTTTAATTGTGGAGTTTTTTTCCTTTTGTCTCTTGCCTTTAAAAGAAATGTTTTCTGTATGACCATAGATTTTTACAGCATGGTGTTTTAGCATTTTCAGTAAAGCCAGAGTAGATGGTGTTTTTCACATTTCACAATAGACCTAAGGGAATGTTTAGATAAAAAATCTGACGGTATGCTAAAGAATTATTTCATCATTCAGTTCAGATATGTCAGATAATTCTGGAGACAGCTGTATTTCAGAAATGAATTCAGCTTTTTAAAAAATTGCACTTAAGCCAGTACATTACAAAAGTGCTTCCTTATATTGATTTAACAGATGAGCTGGTTTAGAATTGTTTTTAGACATGAAAAGATAATTATTTGCCAGTATGACTTACAAAAAGCCTTATGTCTGATTCATTATAAACAAAACTTTTTTTTTAAGTAAATGAAATTGCAGCTATAAACTCAATAATACTTTTCACTCCAGTTAAAAATAATTAAAGTTTATAGTAATTTTAGAGCCTTGAATTTTATTACTGATTTACTGACTTAACCCCTGGCAATTTACATTTATATTATATTTAAAATTTTACTGAAAATTTGCCTTTGAGGCTTTTCCTAATACTCATAAAAATTCTAAAGTGAACATTAGCGTTAACAATAAAAATAAATTGGCACAGAGTGTTGGTTTTTTAATTAGTCACAAAAACAATTGAAAAAGATAAGTCAGCATTCCTTCCTAGGTCCTCATGTTTTTCTTATTCTTTTTATACACAGACAAGTGATTATTTTTTTAAAAATATATTTTAGTGATTTTTTACAGAGAGGCAGGGAGTGGAATAGAGAGTTAGAAACATCGATGAGAAACATCGATCAGCTGCCTCCTGCACGCCCCCTACTTGGGATGTGCCCGCAACCAAGGTACATGCCCTTGACCAGAATCGAACCTGGGACCCTTCAGTCCGCAGGCCGACTCTCTATCCACTGAGCCAAACCGGTTAGGGCCAAATGATTATTTCTAAGAATGATTTAACCATTTCTGTATTACATTTTAATAGTAGCTGCTTATTAAATATGATACCATATTACAGATAAAGTTTGACATACCAGTGATTAGTATTGAAAGTAAATAATGTAGGGAGAGACCAAGATGGCGGCATAGGTAAACACCGGAGACTGCTGCCGCAAACAACCACTTCAAAAATACAACTAAAAGACGGAACGGACATCACCCAGAACCACAGGAAGGCTGGCTGAGGAGAGACTCTTCAACTAGAAGGAAAAACAACAGCACAACGAGGCTCAGAGGAGGCGCAGTGTGGAAAAAACTCAGGTGCGGAGGTGCGCGCGCAAAGCGGGCTGGTGGCTGAGAGCGCGGTTGTCGTTTTCGGTCAGGGGGGAGTCTCAGACTCTGAGCTCCAGATACGGGCGAATCGCTGGGGACTCGGACCCAAACGGGAGAAGCGGGAGTGTCTGGCATCAGTTGGAAGGCAGCTTTCCCTCCGAGGTTTGCAGCGGTTCCGGGGGTTCTGAGAAGCAGAGCCTCTGGGAACGGGACTGAGAGGGGCCATAACCGCTCCCTCCGCCCGCCCGCCCTGTTGAGCCCGCCCCGCCCAAGCCCTGCGCAGAGCCATTTGCCAGATCGCCTCAGGCAAAGGCTAGATTAGCACCTCCCCAGAGGACAGAAGTTTTCCGCGGCAGACACAGCTGATTCACACAGCCAGTCGGCCTGGTGGTCAAATCCCTCTAGTATTAACTACAACAATCAAGGCTCAACTAGAACAAGACTGCGCACAAAGACCACTAGGGGGTGCACCAAGAAAGCATAAAAAATGCGGAGACAAAAAAACATGACAGAAATGGAGGATATAGAGCTAAAAATCGCAATTTTGAGGGCTTGCAAAAATGTGCTAGAAGCTGTCAATAAACTTGAGGAGAGAGTCACGAAAACTAATGAGACCCTCGATGCTATGATAAAGAACCAACTAGAAATTAAGCATACACGGACTGAAATAAAGAATATTATACAGACACCCAATAGCAGACCAGAGGAGCGCAAGAATCAAGCCAAAGATTTGAAATGCGAAGAAGCAAAAAACACCCAACCGGAAAAGCAAAATGAAAAAAGAATCCGAAAATACGAAGATAGTGTAAGGAGCCTCTGGGACAGCTTCAAGCGTACAAACATCAGAATAATTGGGGTGCCAGAAGATGAGAGACAGCAAGATATTGAAAACCTATTTGAAGAAATAATGGCAGAAAACTTCCCCCACCTGGTGAAAGAAATGGACTTACAGGTCCAAGAAGCGCAGAGAACCCCAAACAAAAGGAATCCAAAGAGGACCACACCAAGACACATCATAATTAAAATGCCAAGAGCAAAAGACAAAGAGAGAATCTTAAAAGCAGCAAGAGAAAGAGACTCAATTACCTACAAGGGAATACCCATACGACTGTCAGCTGATTTCTCAACAGAAACTTGGCAGGCCAGAAGGGAATGGCAAGAAATATTCAAAGTGATGAATACCAAGAACCTACAACCAAGATTACTTTATCCAGCAAAGCTATCATTCAGAATTGAAGGTCAGATAAAGAGCTTCACAGATAAGGAAAAGCTAAAGGAGTTCATCACCACTAAACCAGTATTATACGAAATGCTGAAAGGTATCCTTTAAGAAGAGGAAGAAGAAAAAGGTAAAGATACAAATTGTGAACAACAAACATGCATCTATCAACAAGTGAATCTAAGAACCAAGTGAATAAATAATCTGATGTACAGAATGAACTGGTGATTATAATGAATCAGGGACATAGAAAGGGAATGGACTGACTATTCTTGGGGGGGAAAGGGAAATGGGAGATGCAGGAAGAGACTGGACAAAAAATAAAAATTTTATTTAAAAAAAAAAAAAAAGAAAGAAAATAATGTATATTAGTGATACTGTTTTGATTTTTAGTTGCATTTTCCATCTCTTTGTTCAGGCATCAGAACTACCCCAGAACAGGAGGCAGGTATTATGATGATGTTTATCACCATGTTTTCCTGTCCTTGTCTGAATTTCAGCTAGACCTCTAACTCAATTTACAGATGTTCATTTGCTCAAACAAGTTTGTAGTTAGTAGCAGCCAATAGCCAGAATAGGAGCAAGATTCTTAGGACAGTTAATCATCAGAATCCTACTTTCCCTTCCCCTCTCTCCTCTCTTCTAATTATCCTTCTGTTATGGTGAAACTATATGATAATATTTTAAAGTTATGCAAATTATAGTTTGTTGAAAACTGTAAGTCTTACTTACAGGGATGGGATTTAATAAAATTACCACCCAGAGTCATTAATGCAGTATACTTTTGCTTGCTTGTTTTTTTAAATGCTAAATTGAAGTAATCATGAAATAGTTCAGTATGTTTAAATAAAATAACAGTTTTTTAAAAATAAGTAAGAATCTTTAAGTATCTTTTAATAGATGTTTAAAACGTTTCTCACTTTTGTCTTGTTTTCTGGATAAGCACAGAAAGAAGAACAAATTTTTAAAAAGTCAATGTCTATAAAGATTTAAACAGCTGTTAGTTTGCCTTGTTAATGTTCTTCAAAGAAATTCCAAAGTAGGGGCTTTGGCCAAATGGGACAAATGTCAGCTATCCTAGTTAAGTGTTACGTTCTTGCTATTCACTATTTGCTCTTATTTTCAAATCTAATAATTTCGATTTTTAAAAATAATCTGTAGAGTAAAACATTAGTATACTATCTTCAGTATTTGGAAAGCTCAAGCCTGAATTGGTGGAAAATGTTAATTTGAGGTCACAAAAGCCCCCAAATATGTTCTTTTACATAATAGATATAGAAAACTAATACGGTTAGATATTTCCTGCTATTTAAATAGGTAAAAATCACTTAATTCTAGGGTACTCTTTTTCAGTTAGATTCCAGTTTGTTTTTGAACACAAGATAAAGTTGAAATGTAAATATTTTCTGTTACTAATAAATAAGGTGAACTACAATGCCAGGTTCTAAATTAGTGAATTTAAAATGGATAGGATTTTTCTCTTTAGTTGAATTTTCAGAGTCTAAGATTGGCATCCCAAAGAAATTGTTTTGTTAGAATTGACTGTCCTATTTATTTGCATTCTTCATTCATTTTGCTCAATTGAAAAATTATTCTTTTTCAGTATTGCTTTGGCTGTTTGGGGTATATCCTTCCATTTGTTTGTATTGTCTTTGATTTTTTTCTTCAGTGTCTGAGAGTTTTCTGAGTACAGGTCTTTTATTTCCTTAGTTAAATTTATTCCTAGGCAATTTTTAATTTTGATGGAATTGTTTTCTTAATTTTTTCTGATTGTTCGTTACTGGTATATAAAAATGTATTCTTTTTATACACAGACAAATGATTATTTCTAAAAATGATTAACCATTTCTGTAGCTCAGAATGCAATCGATTTCTTTATTAATTTTACATCCTGATACTTTACCAAATTTATTTATTAGTTCTAATGCTTTTTGGAGGAGTCTTTAGGGTTTTCTATAATTGTACTTCGTCATCTGCAAACAACAACAATAAATATTGCTTGTCTTGAATTGGAATCGCACTGTGTGTGTTGCTTTAAAAACCTCGGGGTTTTTTTGCCCTGGCCAGTGTTGCGCATTGGCCTGTGCACCCAAGGGTGTCCAGGGCTGGGGTGTGTTCAAGAGGCAGCCAGTCTATTTGTCTCTCTCTCTCTCTTTCCTTTACCCTTTCCCCCTTTTCCTCTTCCTCCCTCCCTCCCTTCCACTCTCTCCAAAAATCAATGGTCAAAATATCCTCTGGTGGGGATTAGCAAAAACAAACAAAAACTCTTGGATTAATAGTTGCAAATGTGTCCTTGGGTGGCACACCCAGTCACATAGCAGAAGGTAAGATAGTCTCTCACTTTAACTCAAGCTTGAAAGAATTCCCACACATAAAGCTCCAAGAAATATTAGCTCAAGAGTCAAAAATCACAGAAGACACAAGGAATTAAGGTGCTTTGAGCAAGAGCTAGCAGAAACAACAAGCAGAACAGAACTATTAAGACATCAGATTTTGGAATTACATACGATATGATTAGAAAAATAAAAGAATGGTTTGAAACTATGAGTAAAAAGTAATAAATTGCTAAAAGAAAGACAAGCAGATTTGAAAAATAACCAAATTGATGTTCTGAAAATGAAAAATAATTATATATTTAAAATTCAATAGATGTAACAAAGTTAGATATAGATTGAATGAAGAAACTATGCAAAACATAGCTCAAAGAAGCAAAAATATGGAAGAATATAAAATAAGTGCAAGATAGAGTGAAAAGATCTAACTTAGGTCTAATTAAGGATACAATTTGACAAAGGCATTTGGAGCATTTCTATTGAAAATTTTTCAGAACTCAGAGAAAACACCAAATATTTAAGAATTTCAACCAGAATAAATAATAAGAAATGCCCATGTGCAAATGTAGTGGTGAAACTGCAGAATATTTAAGACGAAATATCTTTTTTTTATTTTAATGTGTTTTTATTGATTTTAGAGAGAGAAGAAAATCGCCAGGAGGGGCAAGAGCCCCAAATGGTTCATAATGGAGTGCCAGAATGTATCTAACAACTATAAATTCCCATAAATAATATTTCATGTTAATATAACTTTTTCTTGTTAACTCATATAGGTTTGTGATAGACAGATTGGAAAATGCAAATCAAAAGAAGAAAGCAAAGTTACTTTTAATTTTACTACCCAGACATAAATATGGTGTATGTTTTTAAAACGTTTTTTCTATATACATATGTACTTACATAATTATATAAACTATCCCTACACTTAATATAACATGAACATATTTTCATATCAAAACCTGTTTTTAACTATATTATATCTATAACTATACCATAAGTTATTTAATCATTCTCTAATTGTTAAGTCACACTGTAGAGAACATTTATCTGCATATCTCAAGAAAAAAATTTTTGAAGCAAAATTATGAGTTCAAAGATTTTGTACATTATTATAGCTTCTGGTTTTATAGAAAGAATGTACCAGTTTACATTCCCTTTGAAGTAGTAAGAATTCCTCATCTCTAATATTTATTGTAAAGTTTTCCATCCTTCCCATATATAGAGACTCAAAATCTAACATGATGACCAAGCTATTATTTTGTTTTTCAGGAGATGATTTTTCTTTGATTCAGCAAGAAATATTTATGGTTAAAGAATGTAAACATTGCAACATTGTTGCCTACTTTGGGAGCTATCTCAGGTAAAAAAAAAAAAAAAAGCTTCTAATCTCTCTTTGTATTTCTTTGCTACCACTCTCCCTCCCTTTTATGTCAGTGCTGTTATACATATAAATTTTAAAAATTATATTGTCTAAAGTTCTAAAATTTCTCAGGTTCTCTTATTGTTTCCCTCTATATTAATAGTAACACCTCCATTTATGCAATTATGCCTTATCTGGCCACCTTAATGAAATATTATGAATGATTACAAGTAAGTGTTTTAGCTTATAAAAGTTGTCATATTCCAAACTATGTAAGATGGGAACAATGCTGAAGTCAGTATGTTTTCTGTAGCTTGAAGAGAGATTGCCATACCCCAATTAATTCAGTAAAAAGGAAAAATAAAAATAAAAGAGAGAGACTGCCAGGGCAATTTTCTGTTGTAATAATTCATCCTAAATCTTGGTGTGCTGAGCCTTCACAGTTGTGAGTGGTTGAGAATTACTAGCTAATATACTTTTCTTTTTCTTTCATATTAGTCGGGAAAAACTGTGGATTTGTATGGAATACTGTGGTGGCGGATCACTTCAAGATATTTACCATGGTACTATTAATTTGTTTTTATATTTTGAGACTGACTCTGATTTTAATGGTTGTTATTTGACATGTCTAGTTAACCAGGGATATTAACAGGTAGATTTACTGTTTTATACTCATCTGTTCTGTTTTTGGAGTATTGCATAAAAGAAATTTAAATTTAATTTTTTGTTTATTCAGTTAAATTTGCTGGAGCCTGAACTGAGAAAGTCAAATGTACTTGAACAATCCAAATTTTACTTTTTAGATGTAGTCTTTTAGGAAAGTATTTTTTCTACCAATAAAACTGCCTAAACTTCCTTGTAAGTAGGAATTAAAATGCAAAGGGTAATTCTCTCATAAAATAAATGATGTATCTGTCTTAATATTTTAACCTGCTATCTAGGAAAGCAATTTAGTTGTTGCTATAATATTTTTGTTTAGCATTCTGTTAATTTAGACAGTTTTTTTCAGTTGAATTTGATTTTGTCTCATAATATTATATAGAAATAGTTTTTCTTTTGTCTCTACAGTTTAGCTTCCAGTTTGTTTTGTTGTTGACAATTTCCTGAATTTCTAGAGTTTATGAGACTAAGCATAGATCTTTATAAAATAACTTTAACTGGATATAGAATAGTAAAACTATTGCAACCATGTGTTGTATAATTTATTATGTATTTTTAAATATTTAAGGAGTCTTTTTTAATGTTTCTATGCTGAAATCTTTATATTGAAAGCCTTATCAAATTTCATGCAATTTACAGATGCAGTTTACAAATGAAACCGTAGTACTTCTAAAAACAAGTGCTATAGCCATTGAAATAATATATGTAGATTGTAGAGGTCAAATTTTTAATTGTCAGTCAATAGAGCAGTGTTAAATATATACTGCATCTATAATATGGAATACTATGAAGCAGTTAAAAAGATGCAGTAGTTCCACTTATATTGTCTGGGGTATATTGCCCCAAGGACATTTTTTAAAATATATTTTATTGATTTTTTACAGAGAGGAAGGGAGAGGGATAGAGAGTTAGAAACATCGATGACAGAGAAACATCGATCAGCTGCCTCCTGCACACTCCCTACTGGGTATGTGCCCGCAGCCAAGGTACATGCCCTTGACCGAAATCGAACCTGAGACCCTTCAGTCCGCAGGCCGATGCTCTCTCCACTGAGCCAAACCAGCCAGGGCAAGGACATTTTTTTAAATGGAAAAAATGAATCATGAAAAAATTTGTATAACATAATCAATCATACTTAGACTTTTTAAAAGTATACGTACGAATGTCAATGCACACCAAAATAAAAGGAAACATATCCAATTGATAAGTCATTACCTCTAGGGAGGAGAAGTGGGACTCATAAGTAAAAATTTGAATTATAATATAAATGTATTGATGTCTTATTTAATTATACATTAATAAATATAATAATCTAATTTTATCACAACAAATAAGCCATGACAAAAAAAGGTTGTGATGTCTAAACTCTGGCAACTGCCTCTTTTTTTTTATTTTTTATTTTTTAGAGAGGGAGAAAAGGGGAAAGAGAGAGAGAAAGAGAGGTAACATCGATAGGTTGCCTTCTATACATGCCCTGAGTGGGGATTGACTCTTTTTATTTAAAATAATATTTAATACCACATAGTTGCAAATATACAAAATAATTAAGTGTTTAAAGCAAAAACTAATCTCATGTTTTAAAAGAGAAAAATAAGGTTTATTTTCTTATTTAGTAGTCTTTTATTTTCTTATGTATTATATCATACTAGAATGACTATTCTCTTTTATTTTACCCTGTTGTTGATTTTAAAGAATTATTGATAGAAAATAGCTTATGCCACTTGATTTAAAAGTATTTTCTGTGGCCATGACTGGGTAGCTCAGTTGCTTAGAGTGTCATCCCGATACGCCAAGGTTGTGGGTTTGATCCCCAGTCAGGGCACATACAAGAATCAACCAATGAATGCATTTTATAAGTGGAACAACAGATTGATGTCTTCCTCTCTCTCTCCCCATCTCCCTCTCTCCTTCTCTCCCTCTCTCCTTCTCTCTCTCTCTCTCTCTCTTCCCTCTCCCTCTCCCTCTCCCTCTCCCTCTCCCTCTCCCTCTCTCTTTCCCTCTCTCCCTCTCCCTTTCCGTTTTCCCTTCCTCTCACTCTCTAAAAATCAATAAAAACAAAAACTAAAAAAGTATTTTCTATGATTTTATGAAGAATTATTATCTTTCATATAGAGTTTTTATACAGTAATTATAATTTTTATTCATTGCACTATTACAGAATGAGAACCCAAGAATATGGATAAATAAAACTATATAGTTGGCATTTTTTCATTACTTCTTGTGTTCAATTAAAGAATTGTTTTGAGACATTAATTTTATCTTCATGAAGTTTCTACTTTCCATTATTAAAATCTGGTATTTGTTGAATTGAATCGTATCTTAAGTAGTATTCATTTCTGTAAATAGTGTATTAACATAGTAATCAAGAGCCTCTACACCAGTGGTTCCCAAACTTATTTGGCCTACCGCCCCCTTTCCAGAAAAAATATTACTCAGCCCCTGGAAATTAATTTTTTTTTAATTTTAATAGCAGTTACTCATCGCCCCCAAATGCACCTGTGGCCATCACCGCCCCCCTGGATCGCTGCAGCGCCTACCAGGGGGCGGTAGCGCCCACTTTGGGAATCACTGCTCTACACTTATAATAAACTGTTAATAAAGTGGCTTTTCTTTTACTATGATTTCCCAGGTTACTAAGAATCAAAAGTTTATGTTTCAGAGTAGGTGTAGAGAATCAGTGATTAAAATGTGCAGTAAAATATTTCTCTTAAGATTAAAAGGAAGTACCTCATTTGGTTTCACTGTCAGCACACACCACTCTAGATTTCAAATATTGGGTACATGCAGAAGGATTTTGTATTTCATAATAGGGAGAGATCTGGTTGCCAGAAGTGATCTGCCTGCTTTTTTAAACTCTTAGATAAGGTCCTGGATCAAGCCTCTCTATTTTGACAGCTGTAGTAAAGAATTATACTAAAGAAATAATATCTTACCATGGCCTTTGTGGCTCAGTTGGTTGGGTATTGTCCTGTGCACTGAAAGGTTGGCTTCAATTCCTGGTCAGGGCACATGCCTGGGTTGCCAGCTTGATCCACAGTAGGGGCATGCAGGAGGCAGCCGATTAATGATATGCTCTCATCATTAATGTTTCTATCTCTCTCTCACCCTTCCTTTCTCTGAAATCAATTAAAAAATTAATAGTAGCCAAAACCGGTTTGGCTCAGTGGATAGAGCGTCGGCCTGCGGACTAAAAGGTCCCAGGTTCGATTCTGGTCAAGGGCATGTACCTGGGTTGCGGGCGTGTGCAGGAGGCAGCTGATCGATGTTTCTCTCTCATTGATGTTTCTAGCTCTCTAGCTCTCTCCCTTCCTCTCTGTAAAAAATCAATAAAATATATTTTAAAAATAAA
>NW_005359590.1:2233737-2236481 GCF_000412655.1 Myotis brandtii
CCCTACTGGGGATGTGCCCGCAACCAAGGTACATGCCCTTGACCGGAATCGAACCTGGGACCCTTGAGTCCGCAGGCTGACGCTCTATCCACTGAGCCAAACCGGTTAGGGCAATAGTAGACTATTTTTAATCTGATGTATTCAAATGTATTACAATGTGGTCTTTTTTTTTTTTCTTTCTAGTTACTGGACCATTATCAGAATTGCAAATAGCCTATGTATGCAGAGAAACTTTACAGGTACTACATTTACTTATGTAGCTAATAGGCAGTTCTCCTTTTACAATTGAAAACTATAAAATGGTGATGTGCACAAAAAAGTTTGAAAACCAATCTTTTTCTGTTAACTTCTCATATTGTAATTCTGTAAGCGTAGTTATTTCTTTCATGAATGATTGATAGGAATTCTTTTAAGCTGATGCTGATATACACAGTGGTCTTTGCCATTTTTTCCCCAAAAGAAAATAAATTAGCATAACAATTACCCAGAATGGTATCTGGAAATCCTAGTTCTGTGTGATATTAATAAGAATCATTGATAGCTAAATCTATTTTTATTTTTTGTAAAGAATTTTTGTGAGTTTATTTGAGCAGAATCTTTTTTCTAAAAGCTTGGGAAATATCGTATTATGCAGACGTTTCTTTATTTCAAATCTGTGAGTGCTTTTAATATGTTAAAGTAGGTTGTGAATCTTCCATAGTATACAGTATGCAGCATTTATCCCAGTATATCTATCTTTTCAGTGTCCTGAAAGACTACTCATTGAGAAAATTAGCAATTCACAGTTTTGTTCATATACTTTAAAGCATTTAAAAAAGGAAGAGGGTTATTAAGTTGTAGTGCTTGTGTTTTTTATTTTGTTAATTTACAACTGATCATTATTAATTGATGCTTCTATCCTTACATTTCCTAGATTATATAGTTTGTTCAGAATGTAATAAATGGTTCTGTGTGTTCTTCCATATAGAGGAGATTGACCTGATTTCAGAGAAAGCTCTAGTCATTTTAAAAAGATTTGGTTTCCACATGCTTTAAAAGACATACCATGTTAAATCTTACTGTTAGATATATGAAAGAAATATATATATATATATATATATATATTTCTTTTATATATCTAACAGTAAGATTTAACATGGTATGTCTTTTAAAGCATGTGGAAACCAAATCTTTTTAAAATGACTAGAGCTTTCTCTGAAATCAGGTCAATCTCCTCTATATGGAAGAACACACAGAACCATTTATTACATTCTGAACTATTTCTTAACATTCACATAACATAGAAATCTCTTTGTATCCACATACAGTACAAAGCTAATCATATACTCATAGCAAAGAATTATTGACAGAATAAATTTTTTATATTTTAATTTGCAAAGGTCATTGCTTGTATAGTAATGGACAGAGTACAGAATGGAAACAGTAACTTGCATTTGCATTCTTGCTCTGGTTTATGACCATAATTTCTTCTATAGTTCTAGTTCCTCAAGGATAAAATGACTCTGGAAGAAATGGCCTCCAAGATTAGTTCCAATTTTAAAATTTTATTATTTTCACAAATTTTCACCTCTGTCTGAATGGTTAAAGAAGGTGTGACACACACACACACACACACACACACAATATTATCCTATCTAATAAAGAGGGAATATGCTAATTGACTGCCCCGCCCTCAAAGATGGCAGCACCCACAGCCAATAAGGAGGGAATATGCTAATTGACTGCCCCACCCTCAACGATGCTAATTGACTGCCCTGCCCTCAAAGATGGTGGCACCCACAGCCAATAAGGAGGGAATATGCTAATTGAATGCCCCACCCTCAAAGATGCTAATTGACTGCCCTGCCTTCAAAGATGGCAGCGCCCACAGCCAATAAGGAGGGAATATGCTAATTGACTGCCATGCCCTCAAAGATGGTGGTGCCCACAGCCACAAGATGGCTGCGCCCAGTCCCCTCAGCCCTGCTGGGGCGGCAGGCACATGGCAAGGCCGAGCTTGCCCCCAGGCAGGCCCGGCTACTCCGCGTGCCTGCCTCCAGAATCCCCCAGTCCCCTCAGCCCCCCATTCCCCTGATCAGCGGGTCACCTCCTGCCCCTGAGGGCTCCTGGACTATGAGAGGGGGCAGGCCGGGCCGAGGGACACCCCCCCCCCCCAGTGCATGAATTTTCATGCACTGGGCCTCTAGTTCAATCATAAAAAGAGGGAATCCTGTCATTTGTGACAACACGAATGAAATTGGAGAACATTTTGCTAAGTGAAATAAGCCAGGAACAGAAAGACAAATAATACTACATGATCTTACTTATCTGTAGAACCTAGTTGAACTTACAGATACAGAAAGTAGAATGGTGGTTACCAGGGTCTGGGCAAAGTTGGGGAAGAAAAATGGGGAGATGTTGATCAAAGAGTATAAAGTTGCAATAATATAGATTGATTAATTACTAATGTATAGCGTGATGACTAAGGTTAATACTGCTATACTGAAAATACGCTAAGAATAGATTTCGGGTGCTCTCTTCACAAACATAGCAACTATGTGAGGAGATGATATGTTAACTACTTTGACTCAAGTAATCAAGTTATCATGTACACCTTAAATATAGGTGTCCAAAAAATGTATACACACACTTTGAATAATTACAAAGGCAGTTTTTATTAAAATACATTTTATTTTCAAAATTGAGCCATTAGCTGTTAAAATGTGTATACATTTTTGGGGGACACCCTGTATATACAGTTTTAT
>NW_005359590.1:2237432-2243510 GCF_000412655.1 Myotis brandtii
AGAGAGAGTGAAGGGAAAGGGAGAGACACATTGATTGGTTGCCTCCTGCACATGCTTTGATAGGGACTGGGGATCAAGCCAGCAACTGAGGTACATGTCCTTGACTGGAATCGAACCTGGGACCCTTCAGTCCACGGGCTAATGCTCTATCCACTGAGCAAAACAGGCTGCAGCTTAATTCATTTACTTTTAATCTATATGTGTCTTTATATTTAAAGTGGGTTTTGTTTTTGATTCACCCTCATAATCTGTCTTTTAATTGGTGCATTTATGCCACTGACTTTCAGGGTGCTTACTGATAGAGTTACTGCCATATTAGGCGGCTTCTGGGTCTGCCTGCCTTGCCGCCCGTGACCTGCTGGATGGCAGCGCGCTGGCGGCTCGCGCTGTCCCACCCTGCCTGCAGCATGCAAATTAGCCGCCATCTTTGTTGGCGGTTAATTTGCAAAAGAAAAAAAGACAGAAGTTGTCAGAATGGAATAAAGCAAAACATAACTAGATGCTGCCTACAAGAAAATACTTTTATAATGACAAATAGATCGAAAGTTAAAAGAAAATAAATAGATATACCATACTGACTATTCAAAACAATGCTGAGTGGCCATATTAATTTCAGAGAAAGTAGATAGACTTCAGAGCAAAAACTATTACTAAAGAAGGTAATTTTATCAAAAAGCATAACAATCCTAAATATTTATGTTCCTAATAAAACACAGCTTCAAAATAAATAAGCAAAAACCATAGCACTGCAAGGAAAAATAGATTAATGCACAGTCCGGTACCCCTGTCAAAATAATTTTGTAGAACAAATAGGCAGAAAATCAGTAAATATATGAAAATTTGAACAACGCAATCAACCAACTTGACCTTACTGACATTTTAGTCCAACAGCAGTGGGATACATGTGCTTTTCTAAGTGTCCATAGAGCATTTACCAAAATAGACTATATTCTGGGCCATAAAATATGTCTCAATACATTTAAAAGGATTTAAGTAATACAAAGTATTTTCTCTGACCACATGCAATTAAATTAGAAATCAAACTAAATAAAGCACTAATAAATAACATAAGAGTCAAAGAAGAAATCAAAAGAGAAACTAAAAAGTATTTTAAAACCAATGAAATGAAAGCACAACTCATCAAAATTTGGGATGCTGCTAAGGCAGTACTTAGAGGAATGTTTATAACACTAAAAAGGTGTTTTAAGCTCTTTTAGAAAGAAGGAAAAATCTGAAAACAACATCCTCAATTTCCATCTTAAGAAACTGGAAAAAGATGAGCAAATTAAACCCAAAGTAAGCAGAGAAAGAAAATAATGAAGATTAGAGTGCAAATCATTTAAATAGGAAGCAGGAAGCCGAAACCGGTTTGGCTCAGTGGATAGAGCGTCGGCCTGCGGACTGAAAGGTCCCAGGTTCGATTCCGGTCAAGGGCATGTACCTGAGTTGCGGGCACATCCCCAGTAGGAGATGTGCAGGAGGCAGCTGGTCGATGTTTCTCTCTCATCGATGTTTCTAACTCTCTATCTCTCTCCCTTCCTCTCTGTAAAAAATCAATAAAATATATTTTTTTAAAAAAAAATAAATAAATAGGAAGCAGGAAACATGAGCAAAGCATTGAAACAGAAATATGATTCTTTGAGATTAATAAAACTGATAAACCTCTAGCCACAGTGATTAAGAAAAATAAAAAGGGGGGACACAAATTACTAATATTATGAGAATTTACAAATATTAAGAGAATAATAGGATAATCAATACCCAAGGAATATTAAGAACAGCTTTATGCCAATAAAGCCTACAACTTAGATAAAATAGAAAATTTCCTAACAAACTACCAAAGCTCAGTCAGTTAGAAATCATCTGAATAGTTTATATCTATTCCCACAAATAAATCTCCAAGTTAGATGATGTCATGGATAAATTCTGTCAAACATTTAAGGAAGAAATACTGCCAATTCTATATGAAATCTTCTAGAAAACTGAAGAGTAGAGAATACCTCCCTAATCATTTTATGGGCCAGCATTGATTTGAAGCCAAAGTTAGACATTACAAGAGAACAAAACTGCAGACTAATATCCTATATAATAAAAGGCCAGGGACCATAAGCGTAATGACTGCTCGACCAGTCGCCATGAGGTGCCTTGACCACCTCTTGGTCGTCCCCCCCCCCCCCGGCGAACAGGGAACCACAGGGAAGCAGGTGGGTGGCAGCTGGGTGGGAAGGGACTGGCGAGTGGGCAGAATAGCTGACCTCTTGGTCCCTCCCCCCGGCCCACAGGCTCCGATGGATCAGCAATGGGGAACCGGGGAACTGGGGTGGGTGGCAGGAGGACCTGGCTGGCTGTCAGGCCGCTGAGATCCCCAGCTCATCCCCGGCTGCTCGGGGGCTCAGGCCGGCGGGAAAGCCGGCACTGGACTTCACCTCCATGTGCGTGCGCCAGGCCGGCCACTGATGGAGCGTCCTGCCCACTCAGGGCCGTTCACATGGGTGCTGCCGCTGGCTACCGCCGCTGCTACTGGGGTTTGCGGCACTGACGGAAGCTGCAGGGCGCGCCTGTGACCTACCCGCCCCAGCGGCCGATGGGGCGTTCTGCCTGGGGACTGGCAAATGGGCAGAAGATGGCCCTGATTACAGGCTAGGGCTAGGCCTAGCCCAGGGGTGGGCAAACTTTTTGACTCGAGGGCCACAATGGGTTCTTAAACTGGACCGGAGGGCCGGAACAAAAGCATGGATGGAGTGTTTGTGTGAACTAATATAAATTCAAAGTAAACATCATTACATAAAAGGGTATGGTCTTTTTTTTTTTTTAGTTTTATTCATTTCAAACGGGCCGGATCCGGCCCGCGGGCCGTAGTTTGCCCACGGCTGCCCTAGACCCTACCCGCACAATTTCGTGCGCTGGGCCTCTAGTCCTTCATAAACATAGATGCAGAAATTAAAAAGGAAAATAAAATGTTAACAAAGGCAATTCATGTATATAAAAAGGATAGTACATCATGAATAAGGCGGGGTGGAGGGCAGTATCCTAGAATGCAATGTTGTTTTAACATTCAAAAATCATTTCAAGTAATTGTCCATATTAGCAAGCAAAAAGAAAAACCACATGATTGTCTAGACACAGAAAAAGCATTTAGCAAAATAAAACATTCATTTGTGATAAAAGTTCTCAGTATACTGGGAATAGAATGGAACTTGTTTAACTTGATAAAGAGCAGCTATGAAAAACCTACAACTGTGTCATTCTGAATGGTAAAGATTAGATGCTTTTACACCAAGGTCAATCCAGGCAATGTGTCTGTTCTCACAACTTCTTTTCAACATTGTGCTAGAGATTTTGGCCATTGCAAAAAGAAAAAACAATGAAATTAAAGGCATCCATATTAGAAAGTAAGAAGTAAAACTGTTTTTATTCACTATAAAATTATCTATGTAGAAAATGGAATTGAATCTACAAAGTAGCTACTAGAGCTAATAAGTATAGCTAGAAAGGTTGTAGGATTCAAGATCAATATACAAAATCAGTTGGATTTCTATACACTAGAAATTCTAGAAGTGAAAGGAAAAAATATTTTTATAATGAATTTGTACTTTAATAAATAAATGCTCAGGCACAAAGTAGAAGATATAATAAGACAGGCAGATGCTTGTACCTATTTGTAATGAATAAGATTGGATTTAAGAAAAGTAAGAAAGTATTTACCTGAATACTGTTGAACTTTTATCTTTGTAGTTGACATTTAGAAATAAAGGTTAAACAAATATGCTTATATATATCCTTAAAATCCTGTAAATTGAATAAACACAAATGCAGGCTGAGACAGATGTGTTGACTCAAATACCACGACAGAGGAGAAAATTTTGCAATGTTGAGTTAAGCAAAGCCTTTTCAGACATAACAGGAAAAGCATGATCCATAAAATAAAAACTTGCTAAATTATACTTTGTCAAAACTAAAACTCTCTTCTTCAAGAGGCACTGTTAAAAGAATAAAAGGACAATACTAAAAGTAGAAATTTGCAAATAATATACCTGACCAGGGACTTATATCCACAGTATATAAAGAACTCTCAAAACTCAATAAGAAAACAACAACCCAGTAGCCAAATGGACAAAAGACTTAACCAGACACTTCACCAAAGAAGATATATGGATGGAAAATATGCTCAATATCATTAGTTATTAAAAAGTGTGCATTAAAGCCACAGTGAAATACCACTACACACCAATTAGAATGGCTAAAATAAAAAATAAAAAAACTGACTTAGGAAGGTTGGTGAGGATGTGGATTAACGGGAACTCTCATGCACTTCTGGTTTCAATGTAAAATTGTATAGCTGCTTTGAAAGACAGTTTGGCATTCACCAGAAGTTTAACTTGTACCACTGTATGATCCAGTTGTTAACTCTGCTAGGTATTTACCCATGAGGGAAAAAATCATGCAACAACTGTACATGAATCTTCACAGCAGATTTATTTATAACTATAGGCCTGATGCACAAAATTTATGCAAAAGTAGGCCTTCCTTCCCCCGACTGCCGGCACTGGCTTCCCTCTGGCACCTGGGACCCGGGCCTCCCTCGTTTGGAAGATTGTCCAGTCTAATTAGCATATTATGCTTATATTATTATAGATAGCCAAAACCTGGAAACAACCCAAATGTCTGTCAATAGGTAAATGGATAAACAAATTTTGGTATATCTGTATAATGGACTACAACTCAGTAATGAAGAATGAAGTATTGATGTATACATTACAAGGAATGTCATATTAATTATTATGAAAGCCAGACAAAAAAGAATATGCTGAATGATTTCTTTTACATAAATTCTAGAAAATTCAGAAATGATCTATTATGACAGAAATCAGATCAGTATCAGTGGCTGTTAATATCACTAAAAGACAGCCAGACATTGTGTAATTTCTAGTGGACATTAGCACCTTCTCAGATATCTCAATTTCAGTTCTACAGGACTCTTTGTCCAGGCTTCTAAGTATTAATAATTCCAGCCTCTTCTCTACCCTGCTCCCCCAGGTCCTAGAGTTTTGGTAGCAGCTTCCTGCAGTTGCTGCTGCTGTAATATTTGTTGGCTCTCATTGTTCCTTTTTAGTTCTATAGTTCAAATTACTTACTTTTTTTTAGTCTCCTGACTAAACTCTGACTAATATAGCACCACCCATGAAGTAATTTTACCAAAATAATTCAATCTTGGGTCTCATCAAGACCCTAGATATAAGTGCTCATTTAGTAGTAATACAGGGGTCAGAGAAACATGTAAAACAGCATCATTAGGATGTAATTAGCAAAATCCAAATCCTGAGAGACTGCACATGATAAACAGCACTTTCTTTAACAAAAACTTACAAGGTAACAGTAATAAGATAAGGCACAGGATTCTATAGATTAAAAGAGAAGTAGGAGTCATTTCAACAAATTGTAGTGTACAAACATTGTTTGAATCCCACTTTAAATTGTGAATACTGAATATTTGATAGTATTAAATAATTGTTCATTATGAGGGTATAATAATATCATTGTGGTTATGTATGTTTTTTTAAAGACACTGTCTTAGTTGATGAAATAAGAAATCTGAGACTTCAGAATAATGTGGTGGTGGAGGGGGAGTGTGTGGTATGTGAGGGTCAGGATGAAACAAGATTGACCTTGAGCCCTAGCTGGTTTGGCTCAGTGGATAGAGCGTCAGCCTGTGGACCAAAGGTTCCCAGGTTCGATTCCGGTCAAGGGAATCCTGATTGCAGGCTCCTCCCCAGCCCAGACCCTGGTCAGGGCTAGTGCAGGAGGCAACCACTCGATGTGTTTTTTTCACATCAATGTTTCTCTCTCTCTTTCCCTCTCTCTTCCACTCTCCCTAAAATTCAATGGAAAAATATCCTCAGGTGAGGATTAACAACAACAAAAAATCCTATATAATCTATACTAATAAAAAGATAATATGCTAATTAGACTGGGAGACCTTCCGGATGTCCTTCCAGACAAAGCCATGGTGGTGGGGCCGAGGCAGAGGGGGTTAGGTGTGATCAGGTCAGGAGGGGAGGGAAGTTGGGGGTGATCAGG
>NW_005359590.1:2244463-2250990 GCF_000412655.1 Myotis brandtii
TTGGGGTTGGGGCCCCCCCCCCCATGCACGAATTTCATGCACCGGGCCACTAGTATATAATAAAAGGCTGATATGCAAATAAACTGAATGGCGGAACAACCAGTTACTATGATGTGCACTGACCACCAGGGGGCAGATACTCAATGCAGGAGCTGCCCCCTGGTGGTCAGTGCACTCCCACAGGGGGAGCGCCACTCAGCCAGAAGCCAGGCTCACTGCTGGCGAGCACAGCAGCAGTGGCTGGAGCCTCTCCTGCCTCCACGGCTTAAGCCTTAAGCCATCAGTCAGACATCCCCCGAGTGCACGACATGCATCAGGCCTCTAGTAGTAAAATAGTTCTGATTTTTTTATCAGAAATGAATTTGAAATCTTAAAGTATAGTAAACATTGACTAGTAAAAATAACAAGTATGAAATCATGATCAATCATTTTTATGTTTTTATTATTACTAGAATGTTGTGCACGGGTGTGTGGGGGGGTCCCCTCAGCCCGGCCTGTGCCCTCTCACAGTTAGAAACTCATTGGGGGTTTTTAGCCACCAGAAAGACATTTTCGTTTTTCTTATTCAATAAGAATTCAAGCAGGAAGTTTAGGCATCAGTTTTGCAATTTTGCTAATGCTACCTTTTATTTTTTTAATTTTAGGGTCTTGCCTATTTGCATACTAAAGGCAAAATGCATAGAGATATCAAAGTAAGTATATTTAATATGTTTAAATTGATGATTTTATTGGAATGAATTTTATGATACTAATTAAATAGTATTTGTATTTTTGTTTTAGGGTGCAAATATTTTATTGACAGATCATGGTGATGTAAAATTAGGTATGTTATTTCAAGTTTCTAACATTTTTCCAAAATTTTAATAAATTTTAAATTTAACATTAGACAAGTTTAATAATCATGTCAAGAACCATGTTCATTGTTTGACCCTGCAGTTTTACTCCTGAGACTCAGTTTAAGGAGATTAATTCTAAAGATAAAAAAATCCATATTCACAGAAGGGTTAATCATAATATTATCTGTAATAGAAGAAAATAAGAGCATAGTTTTAGCAATAGAAAAACTGTTAAATTGTGATAAATCCACTTAAGAAACATTATTCAGTCAGTCATCTTGGCCAGGTGGCTTAGTTGGTTGGAGCGTCAACCTGTGCACCGGAAAGTTTCGGGTTCCATCCCTGTCAGGGTGTGTACAGGAGGTGATCAATTGATGTTTCTCTCTCCCTTCCTCTCTCTCTAAAATCAATAAGAGCATATCCTTGGGTGAGGATTTAAAACAAATTAATAGTTAAGAAGAGTAAGAGTAAAATCCCATGATCTGTTACATGACAAAAATGAACTATATTTGTATTTAGTTTTTTACAACCATGTTTAGCAACAACAATAACAAAGTTTATACATAGAAGAAGAACTTTTTTGCTTGGCCAAAGCTCACCAACTTCCCTCCCACCAGGGTACACTCAAAAAACATTTTTTTTAATAATAGCACCAAAATACTAACCTGGTTGTGTTAGAATAAAAGGAATTCAGGTGGGTGTTTTATTTTTTGCTATATTTTTCAAATTAACTTAAAAAAACATATGTTCTTATTGATTTCAGAGAGAGGAAGGGAGAGGGAGAGAGATTAAAACATCAGTGATGAGAGAGAATCATCAATGGGCTGTATCTTGCACACCCCAACTGAGGATCAAGTCCTTAACCCCCAGCATGTGTCCTGACTTGGAATCAAGCCGTAGCTTCCTGGTTCATGGGTCAATGCTCAACCACTGAGCCACACCGGTCGGGCTCAAATTAACTTTAATGTGCTTGTCATAAAAATATTTTTATTAACTTTGTCCTTAATAATGTACATTTTCATTCTAGTAAAGCACCAGTAAATTATTTTCTTTTAATGGGTGTGTTATAAATCAAGCAAGAAGGAATTTAGGTATTCAATTTTTATATATTTCCCTAGCATTACTATCTGAATTATTAATAATGTCAAGCCTAAGGATGAAACTTAGAAATGTTAATGCTTTTATTGAAAAGAACTAAAATTTTCTGTTTTATTTTTTCCCCCACCAGCTGACTTTGGTGTAGCTGCAAAAATAACAGCTACCATTGCAAAGAGAAAATCTTTCATTGGCACCCCTTACTGGTAAGACAAATTTATATTATAATTGAATTTTATGCATTTTCATTTCTTTAGGAAGTCTGAAGGCTTGTATGCTCCTTGATACTATCATAATTCTAATTGGGTCGGGAAATTTTGATACTCAAAATTTCCCGACCCAATGTTAAAATTCTAATAATTTCTGCCATCTCTGGGATCTTGTATTGAGAGCACTCATATGTATGAGAGTTTCAAAAGAAAGACTCATATTACAATCTCTTGTCATTTTGTTACCCTTTCTTTTGGTATTGCTTCTATTTTAATCTTGGACTTTGCTATCTATCTGTTTGTTAAAACTCATGCATCCTACCCTACTCATAATGCATCCTACCAATTACTGACAAAATAATCTTTCTAAAACACTGCGTTCAGCCCTGGCCGCTGTGACTTGGTTGAGCATCGTTCTGTGCGCTGAAAGGTTTCTGTTCAATTTCCAGTCAGGGCACATACCCAGGTTGCGGGTACCATCCCCGGTCAGGGTGTTTGCAGAAGGCAACTTAACCGATTGATGTTTCTCTCTCACATTGATGTTTCTCTCTCTCTCTCCCTCTCTAAAATCAATTTTAAAAAATTAAAAAATAAATTCATTAAACACTGCTTTCATTAGTGAAGACAGATAATTGAAATATAATAAAAAGCCTAGTAATAAATTTCAATATGTAAAATCATTTAATGAATATTATAAATGGTGCCATTTAATGTTTGATGAAATTTTGGATATTTTACTGGTATTATTTGGATAATTTTTTATTTGGAAAGAAATTTAAGTACCTCTATACCTCATATTAATATCAAAATAAATTGTATATGGAAATAGTCAAATATAAAACTAAAACCAAAAGAAGTATCAATGACTAGAGTTGAGTAGCCCATGCCCAGCCCATATGGCTCTCATGGTTGAGCATTGACCCATGAACCAGGAGGTCAAGGTTTGATTGTCAGGGCACATTCCCGTCATGGGTTGTGGGCTCAATGTCCAGTACGGGGTGTGCAGGAGGCAGCCAATCGATGATTCTCATCATTGATGCTTTTGTCACTCTCTCCCTCCCTCTCTGAAATTAACAAAAATAAATTTAAAGAGTTGTATAAGCCTTTCTTGGCATAAAATGTTAAAGGGAAAAATTGATAGATTTAACTACATGAAAATTTCAAGTTATTATATGTCCACCCACTTAAAAGGGAACAGCAAGTAACAAACCAGGAAGTAATGGCTAAAATATGACAAACTAGGTTTTAATATCTTTAATATGTAAGTTTTTTTTTTCAATATTCACCCAAGGATATATTTTTCCATTGCTTTCTAGAGAGAGTGGGAGGGAAGGAGGAGATGGGAGTGGGGGAGGGAATAGAGAGAGAAACATCAATGTGATGTGAGAGAGACACATTGATTGTCTCCCACATGCGCCCCTACCCAGGCTGGGGAACTTGCAACTGAGGTATGTGCCCTTGACCAGGAATCTAACCCAGGCCTCTAGTCCGCAGGCCGACACTTTAACCATTGAGAAAAACTGGCTAGGACAATATGTAAGTTCTTCATAAGACAATAAAGAGTGTTTCCTTAGAAGCAGAGTTATTAAAATCATACATATAAGATATCATAAAATATGAAAAAAATTTCCCCCAATGATGACAAAAAATGCAAATTAAATAAACAATTACATTCTTTTCTATCAAATTGGAAAATATTTGGAATCATGGGTAATATCTATCACTATCACTAAATATTTGATAATGAAAGTAGAAATTGGTTGAACAGTTTTGAAAGATAATTTGGCAACAATTTTTTTCATAAACCTTAAGTAATTTTTATGTTCTAGTCTCAATTCTGCTTGTATTAATTTATCAGAGACATACAGATTTACATATTAAGAACTTTATCAAATACTTTAATAATGAAAAATAGAGGGAATAGATGCATATCCAGTAGAAATTAGTTAAGGAAATTATGGACATTCATTCAAATTAATGGAATAAATTGCTGGTATTAAAAATCCTGTTGTAAAAGATGAATGATTAGTGTATAGGCTCATGATATAATGTTAATTTAAAAAGGAAGATTAAAAGCATATGCAATATTATACCATTTTATAGAAGGTATGTGTGTGTTTTAAATTTATGGATAAAATGTGTGAAACAGTGGTTCTCTTTGGATGGTATAATTGTTAACTTGTTTTCTTCCATATTTTGTCATATATTCCAAATTCTCTTCAGTCAACACATATTACTTTTAACCACAGAAACAAGCCCCGATTTAAATAAAGTTAAAAGAAAATAGGTGAGTTAGATTACCTATAAAATTTCATTCTTCACATGCCTATTTCCTCTTTAATCTCTTTTCTGTAGCTGTCCTTCCCAGTCAACACTCTTCTTTAGTCAAAATTATCAGTTTTTTGTACCCTGACTATTCTGGATATTGGTTATTACCTCCCTAGTATAGTTGTCTTAAGTCCTATTCTGTCTGAAGAGTGGCATACTCTCTGCCTTACTTCACCAATGGCTGAGTGATTGGTCACATCTCTGTTTTCCACTGAACCAGGAAGTGCAACAGTCCTGGTCAGCTTGGTGCTGCAATTAGCCACTAACACCTGACTCCAGTGGGCAGAGGAGATGAAACCCACAAGCTTTTTCTGGGATCTAGCTCAGCTTCTTTCCTCTATGAAATTTGCCTTCAGTCACCTTGCTCCATGGTGATCATTTTCTTCTCTTTGTTTCTATACCCATTATTACTATCTAGTACTTGCAGAGAGCATGTACATGTTGGCATTTTCAGTATATGTATTTTATATCCTTAACCACATTTTAGTTGAGAGACATTTGTTATATAACTTTTTGAAACCTAAGTGCATATAAAAGCAACTTCTACCTTGTGGGTATTCAATATAAATATAAATTAATTTTAAGATAGTAAACATCCTATCTAATAATAGACAAACATGCTGATTAACCGTAACTTCGCTACCCTTCCCATTGGCTAATCAGGGCGATATGCAAATTAACTGCCAACTAAGATGACGGTTAACCGCCAACAAAGATGGCGGCTAATTTGCATACTGCAGGCAGATCCCGCTGCCGCCCAAGGTGAGATCCTGGCCTGCCGTGTCTTGGGCAGTGTCTTGGGCCGGGTGGGCAGGGCAGGCGGCAGCAGGATCTGAGCAGCTGCTACTCCCATCGCGGGATCTGGGCCTGCCATGTCTTGGGCGGGGTGGGCAGGGCGGATGGCAACGTGATCTGAGCTGCTGTCCGCCCCAGCGCAGGATCCGGGCCTGCTGTGTCTTGGGCGGGGTGGGCGGCAGCAGATCTGAGCGGTCGCTCGCCCCAGCGCGGGATCCGAGCCTGCGGTTTCTTGGGCGGGGTGGGCAGGGTGAGCGGCAGCGTGATCCGTGAGAGGGCACAGGTTGGGCTGAGGGACCCCCCTTCCCTGCCAGTGCACAAATTTTTGTGCACGGGCCTTCTAGTCCTATATAATAAAAGAGAAACATGTAAATTGACCATCCCTCCACTATGTTCACCAGCCAATCCGGAGAGTATGCAAATTAACCCGACAAAGATGGCGGGTTAATTTGCATATGCAGGCGCTGAGTGGCCTGGGAACATCCTTGGGAGGCCGCTCCTGGCCTGTAGGCCCGCGCATAGGCCCTGAGCAGCCAGGGTCCCAGAATGCCCCTGGCCACTCTGGGCCTACGGGCGCAGGCGCCAAGCAGATGTTCCCGCCCCATGGCTGCTTGCGCGTGCACCGGCACCAAGCAGCGGCCCGGGTCCACGCCCCCAAGCCCGGTGCCCATCACGGGGCGAACAGGCCAGGCCAGGCCTCCCCGTGATCCCAGGCGAAGAAGCTGCTCCGCTGACCAGCCTGCACTATGGACCTGTTTGGGTGGGTGGCGCGGAGTCTGGAGCCTCTAGCCTGCAGCCACGGGAAGTCTCCCTCTCCCGAGAGTTAGGAGTACCAGCCCAGGTCCACCCAGAGGCCCGGTCCTGACTGAGGGGGTGAGTTCCTGCAGGCTGGGGTTTGATCCCTAGGCATTAGCAGTAGGAGACCAGTGCCTATGTTATTGCTGTGTGTCCGGGTTTTAATTGGACAAATGCCTGGCGGTCCTGGGCGCCAGCTTAGCCAAATCTTTTAGGCGGAGAATTCTGTCTGGGTTTCCTCAGATTCCCTCAGCCACTACTCACCTCTCTGTAAAGGCGCAGAACAAGTGAGGCCCCTTAAATAAAAATCAGAGGTCTCCAGCAACAGTGGGCCTCTCTCATCACAGTCATTTGGACTGGATGACATTTGAGTATTTATCTAGGCACCATGACAGGGAACACACAAGCTCAAGTCATGATCTCTGCCCTTAAATAATTCACAATCTTATTAGAGCGAGTGGATGATAAA
>NW_005359590.1:2251193-2265990 GCF_000412655.1 Myotis brandtii
GAGTCACAGGACAAGGGAGGCCCTAAGTGTACTATGCTTTGATATTTGAGTCATTCTTTATTGTTCAATGTGATTTATTTCTGCACGCCTCAGTTTTGTAATAGTTAAATTACTAGAAGATCAGATGATCAGGTGACATTTATTGTTATTTTCTATAAATGAACACAATCTCTGGTATGCTAAAGTGATAGGTATTATAGAAATATTCAGATAGGGAGACCTACAGGCTTGATTACAAGTGAGGCTTACTATCACAACCCAAATTTATTGCTTAAACAAAAAGGCAGGGAGCCAACTAGAAACTGAACCAAATATAAGCCCTTGAGGGGCAAATGTAAATTGGATAAGCTTTGCTATTACAAGAGCAAGAGGAAAAAATTCAGATGCAAGAATGAGAACCACATTGCATCCACTTTAAGTTGCTGTTAAAGGAAAAGAATGACATACTATGAAAATACTTAATACAGATTGTAAAGAGATTTGTTCAAAGAGGATTTCCTAGAGTAGGTGGCATTTCAGTTATTTTTTTTTAAATGTGAAGAAGTTAGCTAGATAAGAAAAAGGTGTAGGGGTCCCGAATTGCAGAGGGTGCAGGCGGTGCTCAGGGACACTCCACCCCCATGCACAAATTTTGTGGGCCTCTAGTTAAAAAATAAAAGAATATTTCTCCTGAGCAATATCATCTATGCTTTATAACTTCAGATACCATCATTATACATCACTGACTGCCAAGTAGATAACTCCAATTCCACTACTCAGTTGACCTTCAGTCTTGTATATATTCAAAACAGCTGTTTGATAATAGCTACACTTGTATATGCATAAGCATTTTATACTCACATCATTCTCTATAGCCAACCCCTTTTATTCTGTCCCCTCTGCCACTGCCTTCAAAAAATCCTTTGTTTTTTCCCTTGTGTTTTTGAAATAATCTAATTCAACTGCATAATGCTGGTTTCACCTCCTCTCACACTGTCCTTCATGTTGCCATGAGTTTTAGATCAAGCTTACCCCCATAATTAACCTTTCATTTTCACAGTAAAGTCTGAATTTCTTATATAATCACTAGGCCATTCATGGTCCATCTAGCACCATCTCTGATGTTCATTTTTCAAATACTTTATTGTCCCACTCAAACTGTCTGTAATGAATGACCTTTCAGTAAAATAAATTAAAAATGACAAACTAAAAAATGATTATGTATTTGATGAGAGTAAGTGCTTACTCTGAATTTCTATACTTATTACAGACTCATAGCAAGCAATTTATGCCCCATATCATACATTGAGTAGAACTGTCCTATCACTTCTCCAGATACTGCATGCTCTTTTTTTGTCTCCCTTCATTTACACTTGTTTCATCTGATTAAAATGTCCCAACTCCCTACTGCTCTTAGCTCCCTGATGATTCATTCTTTAAGTCTCACCTCCTTTGGGAACTTTTCTCTGACCTTCACAGGGATTTAGGTGTTCTTTTTCTTTTCCCATATTACATAACAAGATTTACAAAACAGAAACTGAAATAAGACAACATGATTTTTTCCTCAGAGCACTAGTATTCAGAGGAGAGGATTCAAGATTTTTAAATAATGAATTTAAAGAATGTGTGTGTCTGTGTATGTATGAGGTCTTTATAAGTCTTTTAAAATAAAGTTTCTGCCGAAACCGGTTTGGCTCAGTGGATAGAGCGTCGGCCTGCGGACTGAAAGGTCCCAGGTTTGATTCCAGTCACGGGCATGTACCTGGGTTGCGGGCACATCCCCAGTAGGAGATGTGCAGGATGCAGCTAATCGATGTTTCTCTCTCATCGATGTTTCTAGCTCTCTGTCTCTCTCCCTTCCTCTCTGTAAAAAATCAATAAAATATATTTAAAAAAATAAAATAAAATAAAATAAAGTTTCTTCTTAGCAAATGTCTCTTAGTTCCTTTTCCTCCAGGAAGTCTAGTGAATAAGACAAAAGTAGCAGATTTCATATCATATTTAAAAAATGAAAATGATATATTCACTGATTCCTTCTAGGATGGCCCCAGAAGTTGCAGCAGTAGAAAAGAATGGTGGCTACAACCAACTCTGTGATATCTGGGCAGTAGGAATAACAGCAATTGAACTTGGAGAACTTCAACCACCTATGTTTGATCTTCATCCAATGAGGTGTTGTCACTATTTAAGATTATGCACTTATTAATAAGTCTTCTGGGAAGTGAGATACTGATAAGTTGAATATTCCAAGCTAATTTTCAAGTATGTTAAAATGGTAAAGGTTTATAAGGGACTTAAGGATAATCTCATCTAAACCCTGCTCGTTTGTATTACTATTCCTAAAACAACAAGGAGCAAACAGTACTGTCTGAAATCTTTTTTAAGTCATTACATTCATTCTTCTGTCCGTTGAACTTGTTTCTTTTTTTTTTGTCTTAAGTAGATTCATAAACATATGAAAGACTGCAGATGAGATTTTTTTGTTCTTCATTTCAGCATGTTTTTTGTTGTTTTTTACTTTTCCTAGACATAAAGAGTTGTGCTTAGTATAATTGTCATTTGCATTTAGGTTAAATTGTCTGAGAAAAAAAATTTGAGGGCCTTTGAAAGGGTTTTTAATATTTTTAATGAAAAGATAAATTGGACTAAAATTTAAACTTTTAAAGTAAATAGTATAAAGTTAAAAAGAAAATCAACAGAATGGGTATTTTGTTTTCCTCACATGATAGAATAATATATATTTCATAAGGAACTCATTCAAAGACTTTATAGGCAAAATATATATTGTTTATGAGCAAGTACTAAAGAAACATGGAGAACTATTTGACCTCACAAGTAATATTTAAAAAAATAAAATAAAATAAAATAAAGTTTCTTCTTAGCAAATGTCTCTTAGTTCCTTTTCCTCCAGGAAGTCTAGTGAATAAGACAAAAGTAGCAGATTTCATATCATATTTAAAAAATGAAAATGATATATTCACTGATTCCTTCTAGGATGGCCCCAGAAGTTGCAGCAGTAGAAAAGAATGGTGGCTACAACCAACTCTGTGATATCTGGGCAGTAGGAATAACAGCAATTGAACTTGGAGAACTTCAACCACCTATGTTTGATCTTCATCCAATGAGGTGTTGTCACTATTTAAGATTATGCACTTATTAATAAGTCTTCTGGGAAGTGAGATACTGATAAGTTGAATATTCCAAGCTAATTTTCAAGTATGTTAAAATGGTAAAGGTTTATAAGGGACTTAAGGATAATCTCATCTAAACCCTGCTCGTTTGTATTACTATTCCTAAAACAACAAGGAGCAAACAGTACTGTCTGAAATCTTTTTTAAGTCATTACATTCATTCTTCTGTCCGTTGAACTTGTTTCTTTTTTTTTTGTCTTAAGTAGATTCATAAACATATGAAAGACTGCAGATGAGATTTTTTTGTTCTTCATTTCAGCATGTTTTTTGTTGTTTTTTACTTTTCCTAGACATAAAGAGTTGTGCTTAGTATAATTGTCATTTGCATTTAGGTTAAATTGTCTGAGAAAAAAAATTTGAGGGCCTTTGAAAGGGTTTTTAATATTTTTAATGAAAAGATAAATTGGACTAAAATTTAAACTTTTAAAGTAAATAGTATAAAGTTAAAAAGAAAATCAACAGAATGGGTATTTTGTTTTCCTCACATGATAGAATAATATATATTTCATAAGGAACTCATTCAAAGACTTTATAGGCAAAATATATATTGTTTATGAGCAAGTACTAAAGAAACATGGAGAACTATTTGACCTCACAAGTAACTAAAGTTATACAAGTTAAAAGATATCTACATTTAGGTGGAATGTCAAAAAGTGCAGACTTTTAAAAAAATAATTTAGACATTATTTGTTATGGGCCATCCAAATGTTTCAGTAATTTCACTAAGAAAATTATACTTGGGAAATAATTCAGGAAAAAAAGCTAAGGATTATCCAATTCTGGATAACGGGGGGAAATCTAAATGTCCCATAATTGGTGAGTTGTTAAGCAAATTATTTAGTATTAAGGGCAGCTATTACATAAACCAAAGAAACATGAGAAATTATTAATTAAAAAAAGGCAAAACATAATATTACCAAATACAGTGACGTAGTAATTGGTTATTATTAAGATAAAGACTAAAAAGAAGAGCAGAAAATTTCAAATAATATCTTAGGGTTGTAGGAGTATAGACCTTTTTTTTTTTTTTTTTTTCAGTTTCCCTTTATATATGACTGAGAGGCATGGTGCACGAAAATTCGTGCACTGGCAGGGGCTCCCTCAGCCTGGCCTGCCCCCCCTCACAGTCCAGGAGTCCTCAGGGGAGGCGACCAGGTGATCAGGGGGAAGCACCGCCCCCATCACCCTGCCGCAGCTGCCTGCCTTGGGCCCTCGCAACAGCTGCCACTTTGTCCAGAAGGACGTTTGCCTGTCCAGTCTAATTAGCATGTTATGCTTTTATTATAGATCATTTAGCTTTTAAAATGAGAAAATATCTTTGACATTAAAAAAAAAAAAAGACTAAACAGTTTGCTTAGAAACCTGGAAGGGGTTTTGTAGGAATTAGTGAAATATTGCATTTTAGAACTTCCTTCTTAAATCCTCCATTCTTCAACCCCTATAGTCTATAGAAAATGGGTCACAGGTAGACTCCCAGATAAAGAAAGTTCTCTTGTAGGTTGACTTCTGTATCATTCATAATGAAAGGGTGTGGAAAATTATTGACCAAAAAGGGAAACAGACTACAGTGATGGCGAACCTATGACATGCGTGTCAGAGGTGACATGTGAACTCATTTTTTTGGTTGATTTTTCTTTGTTAAGTGGCATTTAAATATATAAAATAAATATCAAAAAATATAAGTCTTTGTTTTACTATGGTTGCAAATATCAAAAAATTTTTATATGTGACACGGCACCAGAGTTAAGTTAGGGTTTTTCAAAATGCTGACACGCCAAGCTCAAAAGGTTCTCCATCACTGGACTATGAAGTGAACATGATTTGCCTATACACCCAAAATAATTATAGAGGCAAATTTTCAGTTAAACATACAACCTAATGTTAGGTGTGTGTTACACAATGATATACAATTTATATAGATTTTTACCTAAGATAAAATATCAGTTATATATCTAACAGTATGATCACAAAACCCTTCTCTAACATTTGGTAGCTTTGCCATGTGAATAAGAGCTTGTTTGAAATTTAAAGATCCTTTCTCTAGCCAGGGGAAATTTTCCATAGGTTTTCCAAAATATGAAAAATTTAATTTCCATATTTTATACCAGTTTTCATCAGTGTCTACATATGTAGTAATCTTGTATAAATTTATTACAGAATGCTCATCTGATTATTAAATGTAGTAATAAAAGTATTTTGGTATTGCTCTTTAACTGAAGTTTTTATTTCAGGGCCCTCTTCTTAATGTCCAAAAGTAATTTTCAGCCCCCAAAACTAAAGGACAAAACAAAATGGTAAGTTAAAAAATATATAGATTTATAGAATTTTACAGTTGAAATGGATACAGGTTTAGTTCTCGTGTTTTATGGATAATGAAACTGAAGCCCAGAGGCATTAAACAACAGTTTACCTAAAGTTACACATCTAATTTACTTACAGAGCTATGGTAAGGATCTAGGTTTTTCTGATCAGTGTTCCTTTATACTAGGTGTACTGGTTAATAATGGCGGATTTTGTAATCAAAGAAAACAGGATAATTTTAAGAGAAACACAAAAGTGCTTTATTCAAAGTAATGTTCATCGCTAGCTATACATTTCCCTCATCTTTCAGGTAATTTGTGGGTACCGTCCCAATAGAACTTTTCTTGTTTTGAGGCAAACCATTCAGAGACCCAGGTTCCCACTTCTTGGTACGTTTTGAAGTGCTGCTCAGAAAGTGCATGTACCATCAATCAGAACAAGGGGTAATCTGAAGGAGCAAGGTCTGGTGAATACGGCGGGTGGGTTAATACTTCCCAGGCAAGATCTTTTAACGTGTCTTTAACTGGTTTTGAAGTGTGTGATGGTGCGTCATCATGAAGCAAAATTACTTTGCCATGTCTTCTGGCACATTCTGGTTGTTTCACGATCAAAGCATAGTTCAAATTGATTATTTGTTGGCAGTAGTGATCAGTATTAACAGTTTCACCTGGTTTTAGAAGCTCATAATACACATTCCTGATGCCACCAAACGCAGAGCATTGTTTTCTTTCCGAAGCGATTTGGCCTTGCAAGTAATGAATTAAAACTTCCTGCAAACGCTCTTTTTTTGGCATGAAATTCGACATTTTTAAGCATAAAAATATCTATGATGTTAAAACCTTCAGCAAATTTGACATAAGAGATTTTGAAGCTTGCTGTCAATACAACATAGCATACATATCAAATCGTATGTATATCAACATATGTGTAACTCCATCTGTTGAAAAAAATCCGCATTATTAACTGGTACACCTAGTAATGTATTGCTGTCTTAAAAAATTCTGATCATATTCTTATGTTTTGGCATTTTGGGGTAAGAGATGTGGTGAGGAAAGGATTTGACATAAATGCATTGACTTCAAAAATTGATATTTTTACTCTGTACTTTAATTAATTACGTGGTGACTTTTATGGAAAATGATGTGAAAAGTTTCCCCAGATATCATGACACTTAAGTTAATCTTTAATAACTTTTCTCACCTTCCTTCCTTAATATTCTAAAAGGTTATTACTGCCCTGGCCTGTGTGTCCTAATGGTTAGAGTGTTGGCCTGAAAACCAAAGAGTCTTGGGTTTGATTCCTGGTCAAGGGCACATACTCGGTTGCAAATTTGATCCCCGGCGTGTGGGAGGCAACCATTCAATGTCTCTCTCTTGCATCAGTATATTTCTCTCTCTCTTTCTCTCTCCCCCCCACCCTTCCCTCCAAAAAGAAAAGGTTACTGCATATTTTCATTCTGATATCTTCTTTCTTATACAAAGTAAAGCAGTTTGAATATTCTTATAGTTCACAAGGACATCTTCAATTGGATGATAAAAATTGAAAATAGTTTTCCTGGTAATGTCTTTCCATACATTTAATTTTTAAAAACTATGCAAATAAGTTTTCAAGTTCTTAAATTCAGTTATTTTTCATCTAGATTACATGGGTCTCTTTAATGGTCCATGGGCCCCCCAAATTCTGTATGTTCATACTTATTTCAGATTCTGAGAGTCCTGTTCCCCCCAAAAAAGTTTTATATTCTGCTAGCTGTATTCTTTTGTATTGACACAGGTTTCTTCCTATTCCTTGTCACCTGAAGTTCCTAGACCAGTGATGGTGAACCTTTTGAGCTCGGCGTGTCAGCATTTTGAAAAACCCTAACTTAACTCTGGTGCCGTGTCACATATAGAAATTTTTTGATATTTGCAACCATAGTAAAACAAAGACTTATATTTTTGATATTTATTTTATATATTTAAATGCCATTTAACAAAGAAAAATCAACCAAAAAAATGAGTTCGCGTGTCAGAGGTTCGCCATCACTGTCCTAAGCAATTAAAACTGGAGGGGTTTATGGCAGGAGGGACTGAATATTCATTCAGGAATGAATAACTATTAGCTATAACCACTGAATTCACAGTTAGAGTCCAGAGGATTCATTACCATTGGATACCTTTGCCAGTCTCAGACACTATGTAACTCCACAAGTCACCAAATGTAATGCAGTAATGTGATTTTTCTGAAGAGAAATGCTGTGTGTTTGCTGTCATTGGTAATAACTAAGGTTATTTATTCTCTTTGGTTCTTGCCCAGTCCCTCCTCCAGTGGAATTTTGGCTATGGTGCAAATATCCATCTTTGCTATTAATTAATAATCCAAGCGTGATTCCTTTAATTTATGTCATTTTCCCTGCTTCATCAATGCAGGTGGCAGGAAAACTCTTCTGCTTGCTAAAATCACTTCTTTGTCCTCGTTTCTAAGAAATTCAGTGACCTTTTAAAGCAGCGGTTCTCAACCTGTTGGTCGCGACCCCTTTGGGGGTCAAACGACCCTTTCACAGGGGTCACCTAAGACCATCGGAAAACACATATATAATTACATATTGTTTTTGTAATTAATCACTATGCTTTAATTATGTTCAATTTGTAACAATGAAATTGGGGGTCACCACAACATGAGGAACTGTATTAAAGGGTCGCGGCATTAGGAAGGTTGAGAACCACTGTTTTAAAGGCTTTAAATAATCCTTTACATTATCTCCCAACCCTATCTCCTCACCATTCAACTCTTTTGATGTAGCAGAACATTTACATACTATATAAATTAGGCAATAAGAAAAGGTCATTTTGATTTCTAAGTTTAATAGATTATGAATCCTATAAGTGATACAGCTATGCATTTCTGCTTTTTACTGTATTTTTTAGAGCTCATATATTACTATTCTGTCAACTAATTGAATTTTACTTAAGAGATGGAACTAACACACATTTCTTCTTTTTAAATACATTGTTATTGATTTTTTTTAGAGAGAGGGAGAAATGGAGAGGGAAGAAGAGAGAGAGAGAGAGAGAGAGAGAGAGAGAAACATCCAAGTGAAAGGAAAACATCAGTTGGCTGCCTCCTGCTCGCCCCCTACTGGGGATTGAGCCCGCACCCTGGGCATGTATGTGCCCTGACCAGGAATCCAACTGGCGACCTTTTGGTGCATGGGACAATGTTCAACCAAGTGACACTGGCCAGGGCACCAAGGAATATCTGTGCTTTGGGTTTAGTTTTTGGGCTTATATAGAGTTAAGAGGCCTAAGAGAGAAAAAAATCATGTGTTTCAGACTTTGAAACTACTTGTAAGTTAACTTTATTTAGTAACACCAAAAAACTAATATTAGTGAAATATTTTTGTACATGTCTCCTTTTATTTTAAGGTCATCAACATTCCATAATTTTGTCAAAATAGCACTAACCAAAAACCCAAAAAAAAGACCAACTGCTGAAAGACTTCTGACTGTAAGTCATTGAAATTATAGGGGAATCTTCTGTAGTTATGTCTTAATTAGGCATATCACTAGAACAAATGTATTTAGGTTTTTTAATATAAAAATGTTAGTGACTCTTACAGCAGGGGTTAGCAAACTTTCTGTAAAGAGTCAGATAGTAAATATTATAGGCTTTGTGGGCTGTCTAGCCTCTGCCACAACTATGCAGTTTTGCGCTTGTAACATAGAAGCATCCTTAGATAGTACATACAAATGGGTGTGGCTTTAACACCCAATAAAACTTTATTTACAGAAAGAGCCAGTGCACCAGATTTTGCCCATGGGCTGTATGTAGTTTGCCAACCCCTACCATAGAGAAAACTATTAAAAATATTGCTGTCATTAAAATTGCTTTTCTTGGATTCTTCTATTAATTTATAGAATGCTCTGTGTGTATATGTGTTTGATAAATATTTTATAGTACAAAAAATGAGTATAGCAGTCTAAGAAAACTATTAAATGTCATAATTTCACTGTATGTCTTTGTACATTAACATAATTTTATTAGCATAATGACATGAGTAATGAATGTCATTATTATAGCCAAAGTTTTACTTTTACTACCTTATATGTTAATGTTATAAACTTATTCCACAAAGATTCTTTAGCTTTATAATATATAATTATGGATTCTGTGATTAATATTTTGCTAATACATTCTCTAATTTATTTGTACTAGTAGGCTCCCATATACTTACCTCTGATATTTACTGAATGGAACATACAGATAACATTACTGTAAGCCATAGATGTAAAAGCATACTCATGAAATTGTTTTATTTTCACTTAGCACACTTTTGTAGGACAGCCAGGTCTCTCTAGGGCCCTAGCAGTTGAACTTTTGGACAAAGTGAACAATCCAGACAACCATTCACATTACACTGAAGGAGATGATGATGACTTTGAGGTAAGGAGTGTTTGCAGTCTAATATTTGAAAATAAATATTTAATATGGCCTTACGAGTTTGTTTTCTAACTCTTAAGTTAGTTAAAACAGACTTAGCTACAAAGATTAATTAGCAGTATAAACTACACTTATCCTGAATAAAATTACGACTTGATACTTTTCTTTAAAATTGTGGTATAATATACATAACATAATCATTTCTTAATCCTAGTTCTTTCCAGATTTTTGTAATTTGTTATACAGGTCACTAACAGAATACAAATAATTTTTAAGAATTAAGTTGAGGTTCCCATAGAAATTTATTCTTTCTAATACTTGTTCAAAACTATCATTTTTTTACATAATTACTTGCAGAGCTATTTATAACTGAAAATATTGTCGAATTATTTTGAATAGACCATATTTAACAATATAACTTGTAAATCAGGAATGAGGGACTTCCTGTCTGTATATAACTATGTTTTTTCACCAGTGTCTCTTCCTCTTCTTTTTGATTCCTTTTTATTTTTGTGTTTCTTGAAATCTGTCTGTTCATTTCTCTTTCTGCCTTTATTTCTTTTTATAGCTCTATCTTTATTTTTGGCCAGACTATGGAACTAAACTTTGTGTTGTTATTTATTGAAGGAAATTTTCTATTTTGTGTTCTTATGATTTAAGTTATGCCATATAAGTATTATGATTACTACTAACACTCATTGGGTAGGTATTGTGTGGCCAATGACTATTAGGCCAAATAATTTCCATGTTAACTCATCTAATACCCAGAACAGTCCTTTGCAATAGGTATTACTGTCCCCATTTTACAAATGAGGAAATGAAGAAGAAAGGCTAGAAGTAATTTGACAAGATCATATGACTAGTCAGTAGTAGAACCAGGATTTGGATCCAGGCAAACTAATTCTAAAGCCTACTATCTTAGTTATTACACCATCATTTCTATGTATGTACTTAATAGAAAGTCATTAAGCAATCTTTGAAAACTAATCATTGAAAAGGAATCATTGCTATAGATATACACTGAGTGGCCAGATTATTATGACCACCTGACGTTTGTAGGCAAATTAGCTATAATTTCGAGCTTGAAGTTGCTGGAGGGCCAGAACATTATAAATAGGGAAGCAGGTTGTTTACCACGACAGTAGAAGTGATTTTTTTCTGAAGATATGGGTAAACAACACGATTTAACAGCCTTTGAACGTGGGATATATTGAACGTGAGTGGCCAGATCATTATGACCACCCCATCAGTACTTGGTTGGGCCACCTTTTGCCTTCAATACTGCGGTGATTCTTGGCATTGACTCCACGAGATGTTGAAAGGTGATGCGAGGAATCTGACACCATGCCTGATGAATAGCACTGTCCAGTTCTGTGAGATTTGATGGTTGTGGAACCAGCTGCCTGACGGCTTTTCTAACTTCGTCCCACAAATGCTCAATTGGATTGAGATCTGGTGATTGTGGGGGCCACCTAAGCAAGGTAAAGTCTCCCTCATGTTCTTGAAACCACTCCTACACAATAAAAGGGCCCAAATCATGCCAGGAAAACATGCCCCAAACTATAACACTGCCCCCACCAGCTTGAAGGGCTCCACTCATGCATGTGGGGTGCATGTTTTCATGCTGTTTCCGCCCAATTCTCACTCTGCCATCTGCATGATGCAACTGGAAACGTGATTCATCGGCCACATGACTTTTTTCCAATGCTCGACTGTACAATCCTTGTGTTCCTGTGCGAATTAGAGACGTTTTATCTTGATAACTGCAGACAGCAAAGGTGTTCGAACAGGCCTTCGGCTCCCATATCCCATACGATGCAGTGTACGGCTAATTTGCCTACAAATGTCAGGTGGTCATAATAATATGGCCACTCACGTCCAAATATATCTCACGTTCAAAGGCTGTTAAAACACGTTGTTTACCCATATCTTCAGAAAAAAATCACTTCTACTGTCGTGGTAAACAACCTGCTTCCCTATTTATAATGTTCTGGCCCTCCAGCAACTTCAAGCGCGAAATTATAGCTAATTTGCCTACAAACGTCAGGTGGTCATGATAATCTGACCACTCAGTTTATATAGATATATATATAGCATAGTCTTATCATCGGTACCCAGTGAACATTTTGTTACATATTAAATGACATATTACATAACAAAACTTCTCTTTTATTCCCCCATATTATTTTGCTTGGTTTCCAAATCTGCTCTACCTTCTGAGATTTCTATTTCTATATTTAGTGATATCACCAGTCTTTGAAATATAAAAAACCTTGTGCCAGGCAGTTGGGGACACAGTGGTATATAGGATTTGACACTATTCCTGCCTTCAAAGAATTTATATGCCCTCAATTCAGAAATATAAACAAATAACTTACAAGTGTGATAACTATTATGGACTGGTAAATACAAGATGCTATGGGGTCATATCATAGGGACAAGAAAGGACTCACTGTAGAAGTGACATGTATGCTAAAAACCTAAAGGATAAATTGAATTAAAGGAAGAGAACAGGCAAAAGTGTTTTGAGCAGAGGGAATAGTATGTTTGAAGGCCTGGTGATAAGAGAGAAAGCGGTGTATTTGATGAACTAGAGATAAGTCAGCCTTCTTAGAGCAGAAAACAAGGAAGGAAGTGGTGAGAGAGGAAGTTATAGAGCTAGTCATTTCAAGCCATGTTGAAAATTTTGGGCTTTAGCTTAAGGGCAATAGAAGCTATTGAAGGGTAAAGAAGTGATATAATTAGATACACATTTTAAGATCTTTATAACTTCAGAATGGTGATTCCATTCCAGAAAACCTGTTAAGAGGCTTTTGAAGTTTTTCTGAATAGAGATAATGGCATTTTAGAGTAGGGTGGTAGAGCAAGAATGGAGAAAAGTAAACTAATTCAAGAATTATATGAGAGCCCTAGCCTGTTTGGCTCAGTCGGCCAGTGGTACAGACTGAAGGGTCAAGAGTTCAATTCCAGTCAAGGGCATGTACCTCAGTTGCAGTCTCGTGTGGGAGGCATCCAATCCTTGTGAGAGACACACATTAATGTGTCTCTCTCCCTGGCTCTCCACCTCCCCTCCCTTCCACTCTCTAAAAGAATCAATGGAAAAAATAACCTCTGGTGAGGATTAACTAAACAAAACAAAAAAATTATTGTATATGAGAGAATTGATGATGGGATGAAGACATGAGGGTTGAGGGGGGTGCAGTCAGAAAAGGGTTATTCCAGATTTTGACTTGAACAGATTTGGTAGGAAAGAGCAGTTTAGTTTTATATATGGTAATTTTAATGTTGCACAAGACTTCCAAATAGGGAAATCTCATAAAAAGTGAGAGCTATGTGGTTGTAGCTTGCAGAGAGAATTTTGGACTAGAGATATAAATTTGAAAGGCATTAGATATAGATGTCGTTGATAATACCCTAAAGGGTAGGTGTGATCACGCAAAGGAAGCTAGTTTTCTAGTAGAATGAGAAAAGCAGGGAGCCTAGGACAATATCCTGAGATTTCTCCTACAATTCAAGAGTCAAGTAAGCTAAGGGGAATGGCAAAGGATTGATAAAGAACATTAAAATAAAGAAGGAAAGTTTTAATTAGAATACTGTCTAGAAGTTGAGTTAAAGAAATCATTGGATATGGGTGGTAGAATTTGAATACTTTAAAAAGGATAATTTTCAAATAGTAGAAGTGAATCTAGATTAGAATAGTTTGAAAGATAAGTATAGCAATTGATTTATGAAATTTAGTTGGGAAATGGGGGAGTAGGATAGAGCAATAGCTAGAGAAAAATGAGTTGGTGGGGGATTTATTGACGGTTTTATGTGTGGCAAAAAGTTTGAGCAGGATGAAGTGCTTATGAAAAGGATCCAATAGATAGAGATAGAAGAACCACGAGAAGCAAGATGAATAGACAAAATCCCTGAGAAGGAAAGAGAGACTGAAATTGAGAAAAGAAAAGAAACACTTCCCTTGCAATAGAGAGGGTAGCTGACAGTGTAGGTAGTAGGTTTCTAGTTGATGTTTCTGTTTTCTCTGTGAAGTAAGTAGCAAGGTTATCTCCTAAAGGTGGGAAGGAATATGGATGGGTTTGAAGAGTGTGGAGAAGATGTGTAGAGGTTACTTTATGGGTTAAATGATTCAAGAAGTGTTTTGGGCAAAGCTGAAGCCTTACATGAGAGATTTTCAATGTGTTTTGCTGGGTAATATTCATCCAGCAGTGATATGTACCCCAGATGTAAACAAAAGGTAGCTAGTTTAATTTTTCTGGGGCTATCATTTTGGCATGCTAGTATAGTGAAGGACTCTGAGACAAAGGGAATTTAGAATATTGGCAAGAGATTCCAGTTGTGGTCTGCCAGGTAGAAACTGGGTAGGAAGAAAAGTGAAGTTAGGAAAAATTCTGATAGAGAGTGAAAAAGTAATGGATTGATGGACTTGAGATTCTAATGTGAACATTATAAAAGTTTAATGGGGATAAATAAGAGAGTGAGTTGAAAGGATGAGAAGTTTGGAGTATTGTGTGAATTTGTATATGAGAACGGATGATAGGATTCAGGGTGGGATCTAGGAGTAGAGAATGCATTGAAGAATGCCTCTAGAGATGAGGTCAGAAAATTTAAAATCAGTGGGCTTTTTTTTTTTTTTTTTAACACTGGGCTTTTGAAGTCTGTTGGTATAATGGTGGGTTTTGAAATAGAGAAAAAAATATAGGCACTGTCTGAGTAATCAGTGAATGAGAGTCATCAGAAATTTGATAGGGGTTCAGCTGAAGGCATAGTTTCAAAAGAATCAGGAACTTATACGAAAGGGTGGAAGTAGTATGCGTCTCATTTGATTTACTACAATATTCTTTTTTTTTTTTAATAAAATTTTTTTTATTAAATCTTTATTGTTCAGATTACATTTGTTCCTCTTT
>NW_005359590.1:2267290-2274327 GCF_000412655.1 Myotis brandtii
TTTTTTGGGGTTTGGGGGTGCCCAGATGAGGCCCAGCTGTGAAGCAATGCAAGCTGCTGTGGGGCCTTGGGCCTTCTCTTGGAAGTTCTGGGTCTGTCTGGCCCAGCTGCAATTTGTTAGGTAGTTGTCAGGTTGTAAAGGACCCGGGCATTCATATGCAAAAGGCTTTGCAGCAGCCTGGGTGGGCGGGGTCTCGGAATCAACAGGGTGGAGCAAGCAGCTATGGCTGATTCTCAGCCCTGCCCTAAGGGGCCGCGCGTCTCAGTGTCCCGGTAATTGCTGCCAGCACCTCTGAGGGAAAGCCGCCCTCAAGTTCCGAGTTCTGCCTGCTGCCAGACCGTCCAGTTTCTCCCTGTATGAGCCCTGGGACCCCAGAGATTTCCGGAACCGGAGTTCAGAGCAGTCGGGAGCTTGTGACTCCCTCCCGATTCAAAAAGACAGCCGCGTCCTCAGGTGCCCGCCCCTTTCCGCGCGCGCCGGAGCCTCCGTACCTCTGCACTTTACTTTCGTAGCTCCTCTGAGTCTGTGTGCTCTTCTCTTTCCTTCTAGTTGTAGAATTTCCACTCAGCCAGCCTTCCTGTGGTTCTGGATGATGACCGTTCTGTCTTTTAGTTGTATTTTTGAAGTTGTTGTCGGAGGCAGCAATTTCCGGTGTTTACCTATGCCGCCATCTTGGTTTTCCTGCTACTACAATATTCTTACTTAGTCTCCCTGCATCCAGTATTTCTTCCCACCGTGCCCCCTTACACATTCATCGGATTATTCTTTTTTTTTTTTTTAAATGTTTTTATTGATTTCAGAGAAAGAGAGAGAAACATTGATGTGAGAGAGAGAAAACTTTGATTGGCTGCCTCCTGGGGATTGAGCCCACAACCTGGCATGTACCCTGTTTGGGAATGGAACCGGCAACCTTTCGGTGCCTAGGACCATGCTCAAATGCTCAACCAACTGAGCCACACCGGTCAGGGCTATCAGATCACTCTTTAAAATGACAGGTGATGCCACCCCCTCTCTGTAAAATCTCCAAAAAATACCTTTGCCAAGAAAATAAAATTAAGAGCCCTAACCTGACAATCTTGATGATCCTGCTCATCCTCAGTCTCCTTCCAGCATTGTCATCTCTTCACATAATCTTCATTATAGCCAAATAATAACTAACTCCAGGTTGCAGGCTCGATACCCAGTGTGAGGCATGCAGAAGGCAGCTGATCAGTGATTCTCTCTTATCATTGATGTTTCTATCTCTTTATCTCTCCCTCTCCCTTTCTCCCTGTAATCAATAAAAATGTGTTTTTAAAAAAATAGTAATCTTTTTTTAGTAATAATCTTCTTAATGAATGGCACTTACCATTTTCTAATCTTATAAGTATTTGTGTCTTGTCTTCCTAGACCAGTGATGGCGAACCTTTTGAGCTCGGCGTGTCAGCATTTTGAAAAACCCTAACTTAACTCTGGTGCCGTGTCACATATAGAAATTTTTTGATATTTGCAACCATAGTAAAACAAAGACTTATATTTTTGATATTTATTTTATATATTTAAATGCCATTTAACAAAGAAAAATCAACCAAAAAAATGAGTTCACGTGTCACCTTTGACACGCATGTCATAGGTTCGCCATCACTGTCCTAGACTATAAACTCTTTGAAGATTTCTGGCTTTCTTTGAATCTCATATATTTTATACAGTATAGACATGGAATAAATGAATAAACTTTTTTTAAATTTTATTTATTGGGGTTTTTTTTAGAGTGAGAGAAGGTGAGGAGAGAGAAAGAGAGAGAGAGAGAGAGAGAGACATCAATTTGTTGTTCTACTTATTTATGCATTCATTGGTTGCTTCTTGTATGGGCCCTGACTGGGGATCAAACCTGCAACCTTGGCATATCGGATGGTGCTTGAACCAACTGAGCTACCTGGCCAGGGCTAAGTGAATAAACTTTTAAAGTACCTTGGTGTTCATTATATTTTTTAATTTTTGTCCTATAATTTATTAGTAGGTAGTCATGTTTGTCGATAAGTGAACGTTTAATTTAAAAAGAAACTTTGAACTTTATCATTGAAATCTTTTTAAAACATGAAGGGATTAAGAACTACAAATTGGTAGTCACAAAATAGTCCTGGAGGTGTAAGGTACAGCATAGGGAATATAGTCAATAATATTGTAATATTGTAATAAGTATGGTGCCAGGTGGGTACTTGAAATATCGGATGGATACTTTGTAAAGTATATGATTGTCTAACCATTATACTGTACACCTGAAACTAATAAAAAATTATATTGAATATAAACTAATTGAAAAATAAAATTTTTAATTGTATGTTTATATCCACAGCCCCATGCAATCATTCGTCATACCATTAGATCTACAAACAGGAATGCCAGAGCTGAACGAACAGCTTCAGAAATAAATTGTATGTGTTTGGTATATATTTTCAGTTGGTGGTTTTGGAGGGTTGAGCTGGGTGTTCTTGTGGTTTTTTGGAATAATAAAGTCTCAAACCAGTTGAGGCTACATACTTTGACATATCAGGATACCTCTAAAATAGAGGTTGCTTTTCTGGTTTATAAAGGAATTCCCTTGGATTTCAATAAAATAGTTTTTCATTTCCTAATTACAAAGGTAATATATGTCTATTGCAGAAAATTTGCAAGAGGAAAAACTAGAAAATCAACATTGCCTACAATCACATCACTCATGCCAACCCACAGATAATATTTTGCTGAATTTTCTTCATGTTTTTCCATGTATATTTTTAGGTGGCTGAATTTATAATATACCTAAAATTTTACCTAAGTATTTTCTACATATTAGCCTAGCCTTTATAAACCATTATGTGTGATGGTTGTATCCTGTTCATTGAGTTGATACTTTATAGTTGGACAGTTTTTTATTGTTGGATATTTGGGTTGGTTTTAGTTTTTTTTAAGACAGTTTAACATTAACACTAACGTGAGTCTTTTCTAAAATACATGTTTAAAAATTGTATTTTTTAAATTGCCCTAGCCAGTTTTCTCAGTGGTCAGAGAGTCAGCCTGCAGATTGAAGGGTCTCAGGTTCGATTCCAGTCAAGGGCAAATAACTCGGCTCCAGGTTCAATCCCCAGCCTGAGTTGGGAAGTGTGTGGGAGAAAACCAGTGGATGTGTCTCTTGATGTTTCTCTCTTGCGTCAATGTTTCTCTCTCTGTCTGTCCCCCTCCCTTCCATTCTCTCTAAAAAAATCATGGAAAAATATCCTCACGTGAGGATTAAATAAATAAGTAAATAAAAGGAAATGGATTTTTATTCAAGAAATCATTGACAGATAAAAGTTTAGTATCAACAATATTTGTCATTTTATCCATAGTAATTTAGAAAATAGATTTGCAAAGAAGTTTTAAGTATGGGTATATTGATTTACATGCATACTTGTTTCAAAGAGATTTAAAGTAGTTTACAGTAAAAAAAGATATAAATAAAATTACAAACCATAATGGAGGACGAAAGCTTATTAAGTATTTAGGTTAATTAGAATTATTGCAAATGAGCATTTCAAGTCAGTTTTCTTGAACCCAAATATTTCTAGCTTTCTGGATACAGCATCAGAAATATAGGTCAATGAAGAGTTAGAAATATCCTTCCATATCAGTTGTTTCAGTCATATCTCTTTATAGTTAAACCAGTAATTCAAGATTTTATCTCTTTGTTAGTCCCAGATTGCTGATGTTCTTGTGCTACCTTCTTACGTAATTCCAAGTGAAATATCTGGACTTCAGATACCAGATAGAAAAGAGCAAAGTTGATGTTCCATTATAAAGCTTTCTCTCTTTTATGCAGCTGTATAGTATTCAATTAATATAGTCTTATGCATCTTTTCTTGTATAACTTTTGGTTTTGTGTTATGTGAAGCAAGGCCTTCTTGATGTTAAGGTTATACAAGAATTTTCCTGCCCTAACTGGTTTGGCTCAGTGGCTAGAGCGTCGGCCTGCAGACTGAAAGGTCCCAGGTTCGATTCCGGTCAAGGTCATGTACCTTGGTTGCGGGCACATCCCCAGTAGGAGGTGTGCAGGCGGCAGCTGGGCCCAGGCCTTAATTTTAATTTCTTTTAGTCTTTTAGTCACATTAGATTTTAGAATTTTAAAGTTCTGTGTACCTTATGAATAAGTAATAAACCATCCTTTTCTCTGTTTTAGAATATTTCATATAAAAGAAGTACTCTTAATTCTAAAATCAGTCTGACTAGGCCAAATAAAATACACATTTGTCAAAATACAATATTAAATTCCTGAATACCATTGTAACATTTAACTTGACAAAGTATCATTTGTGGTTTTTTTAAAAATAATTATAAGTAATTTGGGGATCGGTGGTTCATTCCTACCATAAAGTTGTAGCTTAAATTAGTTTCAAAACAGAGTCTGCAGCCTAGAAAACATCTTTAAAGTGTTTTAAAATCTTTTAAAATCCTTTGTCATCTACTCTTAGTTTTTAAAAATCTCTTATACATAAAAAGTGCTATTAAATTTTGGACTCAGACCAAGAATTAATAGAGTAGTTAGGATGATTCCACATTGTTACTCTGTTTTGGTAAGCATAAAGTAAGGGGTACTCTTATGGTTAAAAAAGAGAGAGAGAGATTTTGTCTTTTCTTCTTTTCTCTCTTCTCTCTTACTTTCCTGTAAAATAGATAGATTTGGTGAATATCTGTTATATATTTTGCAGTTGACAAGTTACAATTTGAACCTCCTTTGAGAAAAGAAACAGAGGCACGGGATGAAATGGTAGGAATTATGACTTTAAAGTATTTTTCATACTAAAATTTGAGAAAACTTATAGTTATGTGTACTTTGGCCTTGGAACAAAGTAATGTTCTCTTAAGTATTAATTTCGATAGTGTATTTTACACATTAAAATTCGAAAAAGCCTACATTTAGGTGTATTTTTTCTTAGGGTAAAATGTGTAATATGCCATTGTAACCATTTATTTAGACCCTTCTGAGTCTTTCGAGGAACTTGCATGAAGTTATTGAGTACTGTATATGGATTTTGATGCTCAGCTTTAAGCTCTCAGAATTTTTTTTTCTTATTCTTTTTGGTTTTTCGTACATTATTGCATTGGCTTACTATTTTTAATAGTTATCTGTTAATATAGGTTATTTTTAAACCATTGCTCTTATTCTGCAATTACTATTTAGTTAACCCTTTCCTTATCTGAAAGGAAAGAAGTAGTAGATAGAACAAGATATTATTAGAGTCAGCCTCAATATTATCTTAACCTACTTTATATTAATAACAGAATAGTTTCTAGAGTAATTGTCTTCTGTTAATGGACCTCTTCATGTTAATCTTTGGAAGTGGTATTATTACTATATACAGAGTGGGGCAAAAGTAGATTTACAGTTGTGAGTACACAAAACAGAGTTTATTCTTTTATTATTATTTCTCAATTACTGTATTATTTTCCATACAAACAATTAAACCTACTTTTGCCCCACCCTGCACATTGCTGTATAATAAACTCTCAATGTCTGTACTAGTAGGAAAAAATAATAGCACCAATAAATTAATGATAATATGACATTTAGTTCTCCGTGCTAATGGAGTAGTGATGCAAATGATTCAAAGTTAGGTTTTTCTGTTTTACTTCTGACTATATGAGCTTATTGGTAAAGAGGACTTGTTACACTTGAAGCTATATATAGTATGTTTATGGACTTTCTTAAGTTTTAGCCAACTGATGAGTCATTGACCTAAATATGTCAAATAACAACTAATCTAGCTAAAGATTAAAAAATTGATTGAAACCAAGATGATTAACAATCATGACACTAAATGATTTTTTGAATCAAATAAAATGATTAGTATCTGTTTTAAGGTAACATTTTAAACACTGTTTTTTACTTTCACAGGGAGTATCATCAGACCCAAACTTTGTACTACAGTGGAATCCTTTTGTTGATGGTGCAAGTACTGGAAAGTAAGTTGTTTACTAATGTAAACTTTATTTTACTTGATTACATAAGAGCAATATTGGGAGGAGATGTGATTTATCCTAATAAGCTTTCATTTTCATTCTTCAAAAAGTTGTACTCACTTCTTGTCATTGTAAAATTTCTGACTTTTTTTAATTACCAAAATGCATTATGTGTAGATTCTTAAGATTTTTGGCTTTTGTACTTTAAATTAGAATATAGTATTTGTAATGTTAATATACTAGTACTGAAAGATGAACCACAAGACATCATGGGGAAAATAATACTATAGTAGAAGTCAAAAAGTCCCAGTTTCATCTCTGCAATGTAGTTACTTCATATTCTAGACCTGTCTTCCCTCAGTAATTGACAGGGATAGCCTAGGTGAGTTGTTTCAAACCTGTTTATGCATTGCAGTACCTAGAGAGCTTTTTGAAATATAGATTCCTGGGCTCCCACATTAGACCTATAATCTAGGGTTGGTAAACTGGTTTATAATCCACATTTGACCCAGTGCCTATTTTTTGTACAGCCCACAAACTAGAATGGTATTTACATATTTTAATGATTGAAAAAAATAAAACAGTGATATTTTGTTATACTCTAAAATTATGTGAAGTTTAAATTTCAGTGTCCATAGGTGAATGTTTATTGGAGCATTACCATGTTCATTTGTTTATTTATTATCTACTAGAGGCCCGGTGCATGAAAATTCATGCACTGGAGGAGGGAGTCCCTCAGCCCAGCATGCCCCCTCTAACAGTCTGGGAGCCCTCAGGGGCGGGAGGCAACCCAGTGATCAGGGGAAGGCGACGCCCCCATCACACCTATGCTGCTGTCACTGCTGGCAGCACAAGCCTTGGCCGGCCCTGGTTACCTGAGCCTCGGGCGGCCCTGGGTGGCTGGGCAGCCACCATCTGAGGCTTGCCTGCGCCTTGGGTGTCGGCTGCGCCTCCTTGTGCCTGCTGCCGGAGTCCCACAGTCCTTTCAGCCCAGCCGGGAGCATGGCAGGTGCATGGTGCAGCCAGACCTGCCCTTAGCCCCCCAGCCGCCCAGGGCCGGCCCGAGGCACAGGCAAGCCTCG
>NW_005359590.1:2274625-2292658 GCF_000412655.1 Myotis brandtii
TTTTTCTTTTTTATTGCTTAAAGTATTACTAAGGGTATTACATATGTGTCCTTTTTTTCCCCGCCCTTGACAATACCCCGGCTTCCCCTACCCCCCCAGTGTCTTATGTCCATTGGTTTTGCTTATATGCATGCATACAAGTCCTTCGGTTGATCTCTTACTCCCCTCCCTTCTGCCCCCCAACCCTCTCTGGCCTTCCCACTGCAGTTTGACAATCAGTTTGAGGCAGCTCTGCCTCTGTATCTATTATTGTTCAAAAGTTTGTAATGGTCTTTATTATCCATGAATGAGTGAGATCATGTGGTATTTTTCCTTCATTGACTGGCTTATTTCACTTAGCATAATGCTCTCCAGCTCCATCCATGCCGTTGCAAATTGTAAGAGTTCCTTCTTTTTTACAGCAGCATAGTATTCCATCGTGTAGATGTACCACAGTTTTCTAATCCATTCATCTACTGATGGGCACTTAGGCTGTTTCCAGATCTTAGCTATGGTGAATTGTGCTGCTATGAACATATGGGTGCATATATCCTTTCTGATTGGTGTTTCTGGTTTCTTGGGATATATTCCTAGAAGTGGGATCACAGGGTCAAATGGGAGTTCCATGTTTTGTTTTTTGAGGAAACTCCATACTGTCTTCCATAGTGGCTGCACCAGTCTGCATTCCCACCAGCAGTGCACGAGTGTTCCTTTTTCTCCACATCCTCTCCAGCACTTGTCGTTTGTTGATTTGTTGATGATAGCCATTCTGACAGGTGTGAGATGGTACCTCATTGTTGTTTTGATTTGCATCTCTCGGATGATTAGTGACTTTGAGCATGTTTTCATATGTCTCTTGGCTTTCTGAATGTCCTCTTTTGAAAGGTGTCTATTTAGATCCTTTGCCCATTTTTTGATTGGATTGTTTATCTTCTTTTTGTTAAGTTGTATGAGTTCCCTATAAATTTTGGAGATTAGGCCCTTCCACCTGGAGATCTTGCTAAAATGCAGATTCTGATTCAGTGGGCTAGAAGGTGCATTTATAAAAGTTTCTAAGTGATGCCAATGTTGCTGATCTGTTTACCCCAGTTAGACCAGCAGAGGACTTGATATGACCATTTGAACCTATGATTCACTGTGGGTTTCAACTCTAGGATTCTGGCTCTGTGTTTTCCTACTAAGTTTAATTTAGTTTTTATTATATATTAAATGTTGCCAAGCATAACTATAAAGTAAAAAAGCCTTCTATTCAGTGTATAAAAATCTCTATTTTTTCGTTATACTAATACAGTTTGACAGAATGAGATCTTGGGTTTTCTTACAGATTTCTAAAATACTTTGTACCGTGATCTAATTGTCTTTTCTATCCCCTAATGCACATTTAATAGCGTATCTATGTTATGATAATTTATCACCATCTAAATTGCATTTTTCTTTTCATATTAGATCAACCTCAAAACGGGCAATACCACCTCCCCTTCCTCCTAAGGTGAGCTGTTGGTAGATTTTAAATAATAAATCCTTGTTTAAATAAGAAAGTAATTAAAACTTTTAAATAATGTTATTAAATTTGTTCAGAATTCTTTTAAATATATTTTAGATGCAGTTTTGTTTGAGAGGTGGTATGGAGATATAAAGTATATATTAAAGATTTCATAAGAAATATAAGATTTTAATAGCTATTAGAAAAAGGCAAAAATAGGTTATTACTCATTTGAAAAAATACTTGGCTGCATGGAGAGGAATCATTATTTACATTCCTGCTTTATTACTGCAGTTTGACATTTCAGTAGAGTCGTACTTCATTAAGTCATTTTCTTGCTGTTTCTAGATATTAAATATTTTATGCCTTATTTACATAATTTTATTAGTTATAAAAATTTTATCAACTTTAGGCTATGGTTGATTAAAAATCACATGGCAAATTTATGGCTATGTTGAGACAGTAACTCAACTCTTGCTTACTTTACTTATTATTTAGCAAAGTGAATTGAACTCTAAGAAAGAAAAATAGGCATGTCCTCCTCCCCCTAAAGTCTTAGATGCATAATGATAATGAAGTGTTACTGTTTTATATTCAAATTTATTAAAGTACTTTTGTATCTTATTAACACTAGCCAAGAATAAACAGTTACCCTGAAGACAACCTCCTAGATGAAGAAAAATCATCAACTATAAAACGTTGCCCTGATTCAGAGAACAGAGCTCCCCAAGTTCTCAGAAGACAGAGTAGCCCAAGTTGTGTTCCTGCAGCTGAGACTTCCTCTATTGGTATGGCTAGCAGTATTGGCAGCCCTGGAGTACATACAGCTAGATATTTTGATCTGGGCAAATAAATGAAAGTGAAAATTGAAAGGAAAGCCATTTTGATCATGTTTTAAAGAATGTCTTTTTTTCTTTAGTCAGTTTTATTAGTCTTTAAATCTTTGTGAAATTTCTTTAAAATTCCACATGGATGAGCTATACATAGATTCAGTCCAACTCAACCCTAATTTGATTCCTCACTAAATATTGCAGGATCTAGAAAGATGAATGGATGTTCTGCCATCCAGAAGTTCAGAATCTATAGTAGAAGTTATACCTATGTACACATAACATTAGACAAGACAGTTTGTATAAGTGTCTTCTACAATAATTAACTATATGTAATAGAGGACGAGAGATACCTGAGAGAGATAAGGATAGGGGAGAAGAAATGGGCCCTTGCAAAGTATTTAAGGGCTTGGGGAGCCTTCTGTAGGTGGAGCCAGTGCTGGCAGGCATTCTTGGAGAACAAGAAAGAATGAACAAATGCATTGAAGCAGGAAAATTTGAATGTGTTGGAAATACAGTCTAGTATGGTAGAAGTGTGAGCTTTTAAAGGGAGATTGGACCAAAAAGATAGAATGAAGTTCAATTATGAAAGGCCTTGAATATCAGTATCAATTGGTCAGATTTCATTTTTCTCACATGAAAAGACATTTGTTGTTTTCATGCATATAGATCACTGCTAAAGATGCTATGCTACCTGTATAGAATCCAGAGAAAGGTACGAAAGATACCTTAACTTGTCTGGTGGAGAATATTTCCCAATAAAGGACTACCCAATATTATGCTAAGTGAAATAAATCGGAGAAAGACAAATACCATATAATTTCGCTTATATATGTAATCTAAAGTAAAAAAAACAACAAATGAACAAACAAAAACAGGTTCATTGATATAGAGAGCAGACTGATGGTTGCCAGAGGGGAGGAGTGATTTGGAAGGCTGGATGAAAAAGGCGAAGGGATGAAGAAGTACAAATTGCTGGTTATGAAATAGTCACAGGAATATAAAATACAGCATAGAGAATATTGTCAGTAATACTATAATAACCAAGTATGGTGCCAAGTGGGTACTTGAGATATGGGGGAGTGGGGCAATCACTTTGTAAAGTATATACTTGTTTAACCACTATGCTGTACACCTGAATGTAGACTGTAAAACTGAAAAACAAGTAGTGGGGGAAAGGGAAAGTTGTTTTTCAAGGAAAGTACTTACTTATATGGTTCTTCAACTTTTAAACATGATTCTCTTTAGGAAATGGTGATGGTATTTCAAAACTGATTAGCGAAAATACAGAAGGATCAGCACAAGCACCACAACTCCCACGAAAAAAGGACAAGCGAGAGTTCCCTGTAGGTATAACAGGCACTTGGTTATTAGTTGTAACTAATGCTGTATTTATCATATAAGGGGCATAGTCTATTAAATTTAAGAATTTAAATAACTAAATTTCAAAATGTATAAAGTTTTTTTAAGGCTTGAAAAAAGGCTTAAGAGGTCTTACAGTATTAATGATTTTTTTTTTTTTTTTTTACCACAGAAACCAGTCATCAATGGCCTCCCACCCACCCCAAAAGTGCTGGTAAGGAATATTTTTATGTGAATTACTTACCAATTTTTATCTCTTTAGAAGCAGCAGCAGATTGTTTATCAAGCCATTGAATGGAAAGGTTTATAAAATACCAAGGCATTAAATGTATTTGGGTATACCATATACCCTAATTTGAGTGAGTTCGATAGAACTTGTAGAGTTTCACTTTTTTATAAATATGGGCAGTTGGGTTCTCAGATTAGCCTACAAAGGCCAATTTAATTCCAATGTGATGATATTAGTGGTACTGTGTCCTCTTCATTATATGGGTTAAATATTTTTCTACATATGAAGCTATTTTCACGTTGAACTGTGCACAACTAAAAAAAACAGGGACACTTTTGTTAATGCTTGTTCTTGGGTCTTTCAGTAGAACCTATCATATGAATAGGATGCTTTATAAATTGTACTTTTTTATTTAGTAAAAGTCTAACATATAGTATAAATATTAGTATATTAAAGAGTTATAGCACAATTATAACCAAGGTAGCGTTACTCAGTAAAATCATCCATTGTTTCACATTATTAAATATTAGTCCTAAAAATAAGCAGTGACTTAAAATTCCTAGGATATCATTAACATGAGTAGATGTTTTGATAAATTTGATATTTTTGCCCTAAAATATGGATTACACAGGAAAGATTATGAGACCCTGTTGGTAGAAGGGGTTAAATAACAGAAATGTGACTTTTGTTTTGTAATGAAGCTATAAGTGTATGTAAATAAGAGTCAGTTTATCATTTCATAATAATCTTAGCCATTTTCTAAGAATATACAAAATTATTTAATCAAAGAAGTCAACATTTTTTTTCTTTATAAATAAGATGGGAGCATGTTTTTCCAAAGTTTTTGATGGCTGCCCTTTGAAAATTAATTGTGCAACATCCTGGATACATCCAGATACAAAAGGTAAAATTTCCGAACTTTTATGTACATCTCCAATAAAATACTTGTTATGGGAAAGGATCTTTATGATCAGTGAACTGAGGTTGTTACTTTAAAATATGACTTAGAGCCTAGGTGGTTTAGCTCAGTGGATAGAGCAGCAGACTAGAAGAGTTCCTGGTTCGATTTTGGTCAAGGACACAAACCTTGATTGCAGGCTCCATCCCGGCCCTGGTTGGGGTGCGTGTGGGAGGCAACCAATCAATGTGTCTCTCTTTCACATCGATGTTTCTCTCTCTGAGTCTCTTCCCCTTCCTTCCACTCTCTCTAAAGATCAATGGAAAAATATCCTCGGGTAAGGATTAACAACAACAAAAAATATGACTTAGATATTAAATAGTGTAGGTACCTGCAACACTTAAGTAGGTTAATAGACTTTTTTATTTAAAGCATTAGAATGTAAGAGTATACATACAGGAACTGAGCCAGCCTGCATGGCTCAGTGGTTGAGCATTGACCTATGAACCAGGAGGTCATGGTTTGATTCCCGGTCAGGGCACATGCCCAAGTTGTGGGCTCAATCCCCAGTGTGGGGCGTGCAGGAGGCAGCCAATTAATCAATGATTTCTTTCATCATTGTTGTTTCTCTCTCTCCCTATCCCTTCCTCTCTGAAATCAATTTATTTATATACTAGAGGCCCAATGCACGAAGATTCATGCAAGAATAGGCCTTCCTTCCCCTGGCTGCTGGCACTGGTTTCCCTCCAGCACCCAGGACCCAGGCCTTCGCTCTGGCTGCTGGCTCCCACCTTCGCTCCGGGCCGGCTGCCACCATCTTTGTCGTGTTAATTTGCATATTCCCTCCTTATTGGCTCCGGCAGTTGTACATCCCTCTCACAATCCAAGACTGCTGGCTCCAAAGCGCTCACCTGCCTGCCTGCCTGATAGCCCCTAACTGCTTCCGGGCGCCTCCATCTTTGTCACGAAGTGATGGTCAGTTTGCATATTCTGTCTTTATTAGCCAGGACTAGAGGCCCGTTGCAGGAGGATTCCTGCAAGAATAGGGCTTCGCTCCCATCTCTGTGGCTCCTCCCCCCCCCCCCATCTCTGTGGCTCCTCCCCCGCCTGTCTCTGCAGCTCCTACCCCGCCCATCTCTGTGGCTCCTACCCCACCCGTCTCCGCTACCTCGGCTCCGTTAGTTGGCTTCCTTCTACAGTGTCTTCAGTCTTCGCTCCCAGCTGGTATATGCAAATTAGCCACCATCTCTGTTGATGGTTAATTTGCATATCCCATTGATTAGCCGATGGGAGGTGTAGCGAAGGTACGGTTAATTACTATGTTTGTCTATTATTAGATAGGATTATATAAAGTATACAGGAACTGTTCCTGATTAAAGGAGACCAAAGAGACATCACAACTGATTACACTCATACTTTGGGATTTTCTTTTATGTAAAAAGACAATGCTTGGACAGCTGATAATCTCAATATTATTTCACTGTTAATTTTCTGATTTTGATCATTGTTCTGTGATTATATAAGAAGTTGTTCTTTTTCTTTAAGAAATGCATACCGAAATACTTAGGAGCAAAAGGGCATTAGGCTTGTAACTTATCTGAAGCAAAAAAAAAAAAAAAAGTTCAGCAAAAAATGTGTTTATGGAAAGAGAAAGAAGGATAAAGCCAAAGTAGTAAATGTTAACAGATGTGGGATCTTGTGTGAAGGACATTCAGGAATTCTTTGTACTATTACAACTTTTCTGCAAGTGTGAAATACTGACAAATTTTATTTTTAAAAATTTAGACTACATTTTTAAAGTGAGAAAGCATAATATATAGAGGCAAAAATTTGGAATCAAACAGATCTGGATTTGAATCCCTGTTTTGTCATTACTGTGTGACTTGGGAAAGATACTTTGGTTCTCAGTATAATCATTTATAACAGCTGTTACTATAACTCACCTTGTTGCAAGGAAGCAGAGCCTACCTGGGTGTCTGGTAATTAGCAAACAGAAATTAGGTAGTAGAGGGTGTTTAGGAAATGTTTGTTTCTATTTCAACACAGTAATAAAACAGGTCATATCATATAATTATCTGCTTTAAATATCATTATTACAAAATATAACAAAGTATTTTTAACAGTAAGGAAATTTATTTTTTTGTGTATGTGTTTATAAATTTAAATTTTGATATAATTTCAAACTTACAGAAAAATTAGAAAAATAGTGCAAGAAACTCAGAATCATTGTTTGTTTCTATTTTGCCCATTTGTCTTACTATACCCTTATGTGCGTTTTTTTTCTGAATCACTTGAGAATGACTTGAAAACATAATGCTCTCTTCCCCTTAAATTTCCCTTATATTTCTTAGGAACAAGAATCATCTCTTAACATAACCACAATACAATTATAAAGATCAGGAAATTTATCAGTGATATAATACTATTTTTTAATCCATAATGCATATTTAAATTTTATTAATTACCCCAATAATATCTTTTATCATTTCTGCCCTTTCCCCACCCCCCATTCAAAATTCAAGGTCACATGTGACAGTTAGCTATCATGTCTCTTTAGTCTATGTTATTAGTCCAGAACAGTTTATCAACCTTTCCATCTCTCTCTTGATCTTGACATTTTTTTTAAAAATATATTTTATTGGTTTTTTACAGAGAGGAAGGGAGAGGGATAGAGAGTTAGAAACATCGATGAGAGAGAAACACTGATCAGCTGCCTCCTGCACACTCCCCACCGGGGATGTGCCCGAAACCAAGGTACATGCCCTTGACCGGAATCGAACCTGGGACCTTTGAGTCCGCAGGCTGACGCTCTATCCACTGAGCCAAACCAGTCAGGGCGATCTTGACATTTTTGAAGCTACTTAGTTTGTAGAATGTCCTTTAATTTGGGTGAGTCTTCATGCTTAGATCAGGTTATGCATTTTTGGCAGGAATATCACAGAAGTGTTATTGTGCTCATCTCAGTGCATATAGCAGGAGGCACATATCAGCTCAACAAATACTAGTGACATTAACATTGACCAGTTGTTTTAGGCAATGTTCACTAGCTAGATTCTCTACGGTCAAATTACTGTTTTTTCCTTTCTAATAAAGAAGTACTTATTTTCCCAAACTAATTGACAATAAGTGTGGAGATACATTAAAACTATATAAATATCCTCTTGCTCATCAGACTTTTCACCAACTAGTTTAAGCGTCCATTGGTGACAATCCATTGATATCTATTGACACAGTAATTTTCCCTTCTTTACCATTCATTCAAGTATTTTTACCAATTTGAATGTATGAATTCTTTTTTTTATTCAGTAAGGTATGATCTATCACTTTTAATATTTATTGTAGCCCTTAAATTGTCAGAATTTTTGAGCAGTGGGAGCTCCTGTGTTCTTTTGTTTGATATGTCTCATCATTTTTTGAGCACTTCCTTACTTTCTGAAACAGCAAGATTTCTAAACTAATCTTACACTTTCCTTGCCCAGGATTAGAATCCTTGTTTTTAAAGTTGAAAATAATATTTAGAAACCACGGTTTGTATACTGGGTATGCTCATGATTTCTGATGTGTCATAATTTATAATTTCTATTTAATTTGTAGTTTCCTTGTTCAAAGAGTATTTGAGATGTCTGGTAAAAAATATATAGCTAATAATAAAAAAAGCTTAAGATACAAAAATTATTATGTTGAAAAAAGGATGTATAGATAAAGCCTGAGTGAGTTAGTAATAGTGCATATATCTGCTTTTAAAAATAAGAAAAGAATTGGAGAAAGTTAAAGAAGGTGGCATGGATTTTAAAAAATAATTTTTCTTTGCATGGATGTGTGGCTGTCTGACTCTTAGTACCATTAAAAAAATAGAGACATTATTTTAATGAGTGATTTCAGAAACTGATAGTAAATTCTGGTGGTTTATCTCAACTATTTTAGATCAGTACATTATTTTTGGAACTGAAGACGGTATTTACACATTGAATCTCAATGAGCTACATGAGGCAACAATGGAACAGGTAATTCAGGAGTTTTAACTCAAGAAGAGTTGAGTAAATTGAGCAAAAGAAATATCTTAATTTCAAATCAATTTATATGGGCCTCAGTTTTAATTTTTATGATTTAAATATTTAAAGAAGTGAAATTATACATACACACACACACACACACACACACATATACTAGAGGCCTGGTGCATGAAATTCGTGCACTGGGGAGGGGGAGGCCCTCAGCCCAACCTGCAATCTGGGACCCCTCAGGGCCCGGGGGTGTCCGACTGCCGGTTTAGGCCCGATCCCTGTGGACCGGCAGTTGTACATCCCTCTCACAATCCAAGACTGCTGGCTCCAAAGCGCTCACCTGCCTGCCTGCCTGATAGCCCCTAACTGCTTCTGCCTGCCAGCCTGATCACCCCCTAACCCCCTCCCCTGCAGGCCTGGTCCCCCCAACTGCCCTCCCCTGCAGGCCTGGTCCCCCCAACTGCCCTCCCCTGCAGGCCTGGTCACCCCTAACTGCTGTCCCCTTCCAGCCCGGTCACCCCAACTGCCCTCTCCTGCCGGCCCGGTCACCCCCAACTGCCCTCCCCTCCTGGTCCAGTCGCCCCAACTGCCCTCCCCTGCCGACCTGGTTGCCCCTAACTGCCCTCCCCTGCCAGCCCATTCGCCCCTAACTGCCCTTCCCTGCAGGCCCAGTTGCCCCCAACAGCCCTCCCCTGCCAACCTGGTCGCCCCTAACTGCCCTCCCCTGCTAGCCTGGTGGCCCACAACAGCCCTCTCCTGCCAGCCATCTTGACCATATGGGGGTGGCCATCTTTTGACCACATGGGGGTGGCCATCTTTGTGTGATGGTGTGATGGTCAATTTGCATATTAGGCTTTTATCATATATAGCTTAGAAAGGTTTTTTCTGTATGGTTTTAGTAATTTACTGAAATGTAGAAAATAGTTATTTTTATACTATTTCAGACTGTTGGAATTTGGAGGTTAAGAGGTAAGAAGATGAAAATTGGAGAGTTTTAACTATCTTTTCTCTCTCTTTTTTTTTAATATAGTTATTTCCAAGGAAATGTACTTGGCTCTATGTCATCAATAATACTTTAATGTCATTATCAGGTATGTATATGATAACCATAATGTAAAAAATAAATCATAGACAAGCAGAGAAATATAATTTTAATATACATTATTTAAAAATGTTATTTGTTATTCTGTGTATAATCTAGTATAGTACCGTTAAGTCCTGCAAATGTTTTTTTACCAACTTAGAATGGGAAGAAACTTTGAGAAGGGACCCTATCTTCCATTAAGGTAGCACTTCCCAAATCTTCCCAGGATCTCAGCATCAGAGAAATAGCACAGTGATTGTCACCTGAGGCCATGCCCTTCCACCCATCCACCTCCACTGTCACTATTATTCCTGCCTTCTGTTGAGAATTAACAGTTGAAGGGAAAGAATCAGAGATGCTTTCTTCTCTGTTATCTTGAGCAAGTCTCTCTCAGGTTTAGTTTTCTTAATTGTAAATGAGAATGATGGTCATGGTGGTAACAGTAACAGCCTCAGGTTGCTGTGAGGATTGGATGAGATAATACCCAGAGTGCTTGATAAACTGAAGACTTCAACAGATGTTTCCTGGTAGAATTCATGTTATTCTGGGCCACATATTAATTATCTTAGACCGATGCTTTAAAGTCTTATAGACAAGTGGGTTCCAGAGCAACCTATTCTAATTTTGTTTTTGTGTTTTCCTTTTTTTGTTGGTTGTTGGGGACAGGTTCATGGGTGGTATTTCAGGCTTTTTTTTTCCATTCTTACCTACAAAAACCTATTTTCTTTTACATTTAGATTTAATAGGCTACCTAGAGATTTGCTGCTTGCTTTTATTTTGATAGTAGAGTACAAGATAATTATTTCTCTGTTCCTTAATTAATCCTAATACTATTAACTATTAAAATAGCACTCACCCCTTTCTCTGCTTTGAATAATTAAATAATTTTAGTATTTAAAAATTTTTAAAAATTCTTTTTGTTTGATACTCTCTTGTGCTGTGTATCAGTGGATCATGTGAGGGTTCTATCCCTGCTCTATTTACTGTACTGTCAGATATATCCGTATTAAGTGTACCTTCCAGCTACTTTTGCTTAAAGCATCAGTGCTGATATACATTCTTGTTGATAGGTAGAGCATTATGAACTGTGGCCTAATTTAAGAAATGTTATTTTCATAATTTTAAGTGTGGATGTGTAACTTAAATTCTTCCACTAACCATCACCTAATTAGAAATTCTTAAGGCGTTTATATATGTAAGCTAATGACAGTATTTACGAAGAACATATTACTTGATTGTGCATAAATAGCTTGTAAGAAGTGGGGTCCTCGAAAGAGTATTTAATCTCTTTGATTTAAATTATGTTTCCCCAAAATTTTATATTCTTTTGTTTAACAAAATAATTAATTTATGATGATGATGATGAAAATAAACTTAAACACAATTGTTTCAGTTAATTTACAATTTTGAATTATATACATATAAGATCACTTTCCTCTAACACTTCTTTTATATCTACTCATGCCTGTCTTGGAAATAAGCTTAAAAACCACACAGATACATTTTATATATTTATAAAATGACTAAGGAAAATAGGGGAAGGTTATCCTATAAATTAGTTCTTTCCATGTTCTAGTTGAAATGACCCATAAAACAGAATGAATTAATAGGAGAAAATATTGTTCTGCTTAAGAGTCTGCGTTTATGTGGATGTGCATACATACATGTACTTGTGTGTTTAGCTGCCTAGCTAGTTACATAGTATATAGGGATAATGGAGAAAAGAAGGGTGGTGCAATGTTAGGCAGAATGTTTGTATTCTAAAAAACTACAGAGAATTTTGTTGAGGATGAGAATAGCGCACACACTCTCCACACACACATATGTACATACATACAGGGTGGGCCAAAAGTAGGTTTACAGTTGTTAGTATGAGAAATATAATGATTAATAATTAATAATTAGTAATAAGAAATTACTTTACATACAACTGTAAACCTTTTGCCTCACCCTGTGTGTGTATGTATATATAAAGTTTTCTAATGTTAAAATGATAAATACTGTTTTATGTTCTTATAATACCACAAAAAAAAAGGTGTTTTTATAAATTATTAATAAATAGCTCTATCCCAGAAAATAATGTAACATAGTTTTATAGAATTTTCCATGTTATACTAAAATAATCTAATGCACATCATTGTAACTCAATCCATTGTACAAAGATGTTCAGCAATGTTCTTTCTATGTTGACTTCATTAAGGATTATGTATATTCTACCCAGGTCACCTACTAGTCAGAATATTCCTAATTTGTGTATTAAGAAACACAATTGCCTACTTTCTTAAAACTAACTTTACCTATTATCTTTCAAAATAGTATTAACTGGGTTTTTTATTTGTTTGTTTGTTTGTATGTGTTTTTCTATATTGGTTGGCTTTTTGAACATTTCTGGACTCCTCATTTTAGAAGGTAATTATGTTTTTGTGGTTTTTTTGCTTGAAAATTACATTTTTTCTTCTGTAAATGATTCTAATAAAAATAACATATTTCTCTTTTATAGGAAAAAGCTTTCAGCTCTACTCTCATAATCTTATAGCTTTGTTTGAACAAGCCAAAAAACTAGGATTAGCTGCTCATATTCAAACTCATAGGTTTCCAGACCGCATACTACCAAGGTACAAAATATTTTTATTATCCTGGGAGAGAAGGAAATTGGTGTTTATTTTTAAAACAGCCATTATTCTTTGCCCACTGAAAAACGTTTTGTCTTGATTTTGAAAGATCTGTATTTTCATGAGAATTCCCCTATGGAAGTATTTTTAGTGCATCTTATTTTATTTTAAATTTTCATCACAGTTTACTTTTAATATTATTTTGTTTTGGTTTTAGGAATATAGCATAGTGGTTAAACAATCATGTATTTTATAAAGTGTTCCCCCTGATATTTTCACTACCCACCTGGCACCATATATAGCTATCTTAATATCATTGAATATATTCCCTATGCTATACTTTACATTCCCATGACTATTTTGTAACTACCAATTTGAACTTCTTAATCCCTTCACATCTTTTACCAAGTCCCCCAACCCCCAGTTCACTTCTGGCAACTGCCAGTCCACTCTCTGTGTCTATGAGTCTGTTTCTATAGAAGTTTTATAATACAGATTCCCAGGCCCTGCCTCAGTCTTATAAAATCATACTTTAGGGTCAGAGTCCAAGACAGTTTTATTTAAAGCTCCTTGACGGTTCTGTTGCAACTGATTCACAGACCACTGTTTGGAAGCCATTACAATAGAGTACATTTATATTGTCTTATGTTTTCAGAAAATTTGCTTTAACTACAAAGATTCCTGATACAAAAGGCTGCCACAAATGTTGCATAGGTGAGTAAATGCTATTTCTCAAACTGATGATTAGACTTATAATATCAAATTATGCTGAAGAGACTTATCTGAAAAGACTTATAATATCAAATAGGAAGGAAGATAGGCTTTATATTTGTTTTTATAAGGAATTAAGGGGCCAGTGAAGCACAAGAATGTATAGTGGGGCATGGGATAAAAATGCTTGGAGATAGTAGTCCTAATGCTTTCTCAGAGCATAGTGTGCCTAGAATTTTCTAACCTTAGTCCCTGAGGCTGTATCTCTGCTACTGTCCTACTTTCATTTACTTAACACTTCTATTTAACAGTTATTGCTTAGTGCTTTATGAACATTATTATTGCTGGAGTTAAGCCAACCAAGAATCAGAGAAAACAGTCCATACATGAATACACTCATTTCTATTCCAATTGCAAATTTGGGGGCTTCCTAAAATTACCTTCATGTTCAAAAATTCTCTTGAAGGACTCACTGAAAGTGGTTTTATACTCATGGTTATGGTTTATTACAGGGAAAGGATATGAATTAAAATCAGCCAAGGGAAGAAGTGTATGGGACAGAGTCTAGGAAAAGTATTAAATGCAGAGCTTCTGTTGACCCCTCCCTAAGGAGTTATGGATAGCATTACTTTTCTGACAATGATGCGTGGCAGTACACAGCATTTCCAACCAGGGAAGCTTACTCAAACCTCAACACATAGGCATGATTGATTGCCCCCAGGGCTGATCTCAGTATCCAGCCCCTCTGGAGGTCGGTCAACTGATACTGCATGACCCAAAGCCCCTCTCTTAACTCACATTGTTGTCTTTCTGGAATGACCAGTTCCCCTTTAGACTCTCCAGTGTTGCCAGCCCCCACTCTAAATCATATTGTCAGACTATCCAGTGACCCAAGGGCCCAGGCAAACTAAGATACTCCTATCAGTTATGACATTCCTAAGGCTTAGAGAGTACCTCCCAGAAGGGACAACAGAATGCAGACCTCGTTTGATAAGGTTAAATTCTGTACTGTATACTTATCTTACTTAACCCTAACACCACTCTGTGATACTTGCTATGTTACTAGTAAGTAACAGAACCTGGGATCAGACCCAGTCCATGACTTCAGATCCTGAGCTCCTAACTTCCTGTTTATTCTTTTTGTTAAATTAGTGGCCATACACAATGATCTTCATGCTACATGATTCCAAGCATACTCTCTAGTTGAAAGCAAATTTCATGCGCGTTTTTCTAGAGGAGAATCAGGTTCATATCTATTATCAGATCATGACTCAAGAAAGGTCTAGATGCTTACAATCTAAGATATAAACTCATAAATATAGGGTGTCCCCCCAAAAATGTATACACATTTGAATGATTATAAAGTCAATTTATTAACATACAGTTCATTTTCAAAAGTTAAAAGAATCTACAGAAATGAATAATTTTTTTTCAATGCCTGTTTTCAAACTGATGACCATTCTGTCCAGGCACTGCTGATAACACGAAGCAATGGAATTACAAACATCAAGAATCATTTCGTTCAGTCTTTGTGCGCCCTTAATTCGTCAGCTGTTGCTGGTTTTGTACTGTGAACTTTATCTTTTATTTATCCCCATAAAAAAGTCTAGTGGATAAATTTTCTTTGTTCAAAGCTTAGTCTGGCTTCACCCATTATTTCAAATCAGTTAAACCTGAAGTGAAAGGAGTGAAAATTAAGTGAGCGAACAGCTGTTAAAGTGTGTATACATTTTTTGGGGGGGTTATGTATGTCCCAAAAAATGTATACATACTTTGAGTAATTATAAAGGCAGTGTTTGTCCTTCAACTGCATTTTCAAATTTCCAGTAGCATTTTTGGATGAATTTCCTTTGTTCAAAGCTTAGTCTGGCTGAAAAGAAAGAAACATCCATTGAGATACTAGCTGTTAAAGTGTGTGTCCATGTTTTGGGGACACCAGTACATTAAGATAGAGCTTATTGCAAATAACTACTTTTATAATCATTATTGATGGGTGTCAAATTGCAGAGAAGGAAAGACCAATAAGTTTTTATAGATTTGAGTCAAGGAAGTTACATCTCTAGCAAGATGTAAAACAGTTATTTTCACCTTGTTTTAACTCAGCTGTAAACTATACCAAAAATGAAATCATAGATTTCAGTTGCCTCCTAGACCTTGTCCGGATTCTCTCTTTCGGTCAATTTACTTAAGCGGCTCTTCAACTTGCATACTAGTTTAGGTGTTTTAGTGCTTAAAATACTGTTCTTGTAAAAAAGTTCCTCTGCTTAACAATGCACTATATTAAAAGTGTTTAGAAATCAATGTATATAATTTTAAAATAAAGAGGTAATGTCGGGGGCAATGGGGGAATAAGGACACATATGTAATACCTTAATAAAAAAAAATTTTAAAATAAAGAGGTAAAAAACTGAAAAGGAAAGGGTAGCAACCCTTCCCCCCCAAAAATACATCTTTGTACTCATTCTTATCATCCTAGTGAACAGAAACAATAATTTTCCTTTATCAGCTAAATAATTGCTTCAAATAGTTCTTCCATCCACTGAAGGCCACGTTTCCTAGTTTTTTCCCCATGTATATTAGCATTGCCTTTATAAAGAAAGATGAGTCAGCTTTTAGGTGAGTCTAGCTTTTAGCTAAACTAATGATTTTTTTAAAATATCTTTTTTTCATTTATAGTTTATATTCAATATTATTTTGTATTATTTTCAGGTGTATAGCATATGGTTAGACATAAACCAGTTATGTTTTCATAGAAAGGTATTCAGTGTTTTAGGTATGTCTGTTTTGCTTCCTTCCAGTCAGAAACCCTTACACAGGACATAAATACCTCTGTGGAGCTTTACAGTCTGGAATTGTTTTACTTCAGTGGTATGAGCCAATGCAGAAATTCATGTTGATAAAGGTATATATTACTTTGTTTACATTTTTCTTCTTCAGAAAACACTAGTGTGCAACTGAACTTAAAATTTTAAGATTCCATTATTACTGTGTAGAATGGGCATGTTTATAGTTATTTATAGATAGGTCTTTATTTGGGTTAGGAGTTTTTTGTTCTTAAGATTGCCTTTTTTTTTTTTTTTTTTTTTTTTTTAAATTTCCTTTTTTTTTTTTTTTTTTTTTTTTTTAGCAAAAGCAAAGTTTTATTACAGAAAAGCTACCTCCTGCAGGGAGGGGACCCAAGTGGGTTGTCCTCCTCTTTAACTTACGTTAATAAACTTTCAGAAGCATCACAGCCATGAAGATGAATGTGGTCAATTCTCTAAAACATATTTTATAGATATTTATAATCCTTATGGTGATTATTTTTAGAATTACATCGATCAAGAAAATGAAAGCCTTTCCATTGACTTTATTCAGCAGCAATATTCTTTCTAAATTGTACTTCTATTCAGAGATTGTTTCTAAATTATACTTTTTTTGTTTATTTTTACAGCACTTTGATTTTCCTCTGCCAAGTCCTTTGAATGTTTTTGAAATGCTGGTAATACCAGAACAAGAATACCCTATGGTCTGTGTAGCTATTAGCAAAGGCACCGAATCAAATCAGGTAGTTCAGTTTGAGACAATCAATTTGAATTCTGCATCATCATGGTTTACAGAAATTGGTGCTGGTAAGTGTTTTTATCTTATGTTAAAATATTGATGCTTTTGCATATGAAAAAAAACAGAATGGTTTCAACTAATGTGGGTTCAGTCAAATAAACACTCAGATCATAGTTTCCCAAGTAAGCCTAGAGAATCATGTACATACAGTTTATGATCTCTACTTGCCTGAGGTAATTTGATACAAATTATTTTACCAAGGAAAATTTTAATGATTTAAGTTTTCCGAGATACAGGGCTGGGGAAAAGTAGGTTTACAATTATGAGTATGTGAAACACAGAGTTTATTCTTGTATTATTGTGTATTTATTTGTATTTTTTCATACAAACAACTGTGGACCTACTTTTGCCCACCCCTGTACTTTTTCAAATTTTACTAGCTTCTCAAGCAAAAAGGTTTCCTTTTTTTTTCTATCACTTTTTCCCTCAACACTGCTTAGAATCATTGAGTTCAAGTGCTTTCCATGTGTGGCAACCAAGCTTTACCATTTAAAGATACAGGGACATATCTCTTGCACTGTCTGAGAATGATTCATTAGCTTAGGATTTTATCCAATGTGTCTCAATGGAAGTTCAGAAAAAGTTGGGAAGTTTATATTCATACTTTAAAATTGGAACAAATCAATCAACTTATTTTTAACATCTCCATAGTAAGTGAAATGAAGGGGTCTTCATTTTTTCTCATTTATTTGTTGTGCTAGTGTATTATTTGATCATTTGTAACTGCAGGTTTATGAAGACATTTTTATACAAGAAGTCAGGCAAACTTTAGTTATAGCTATTTCATTACTGACTCATCTTGTGAAGAAGTCCATTATAACTATCTAAAGTTTGATGTTTCTTATTAAATACTAGAGGCCCGGTGCACAAAAATTTGTGCACTCGGAAGGGGGAGGGAGGGGGGCCCTTCAGCCCAGCCTGTGCCCTCTGGCAGTCTGGGACCCCTCGGGAGATAACGACCTGCTGGCTTAGGCCTGCTTCCGGGTGGCAGAGGGCACGCCCAATCCCTAGGTGCAGCCCCTGGTCAGGCTCAGAGCAGGGCCGATTGGGGAGTTGGGGCGCTGCCCCTTGTCATGCACAGAGCAGGGCGGATCGGGAGGTTGCGATGCCACCCTCAGTCACGTTCAGGGTAGGGCCCATAGGGGGATTGGGGCACCGCCCCCTGTCATACTCAAGGCAGGGTCGATGGGGAGGTTGCGACGCCACCCCCTGTCACGCACAGAGCAGGGCCGATCAGG
>NW_005359590.1:2293564-2319184 GCF_000412655.1 Myotis brandtii
AAGCCTCCCTGCTCGCTTCCAGCTGCCTGGCTGCCGGCCGCCATCTTGGCTTACAGTTAATTTGCATAAGGATATGCTGATTAGCCAATGGGAAGGGTAGCGGTCGTACGCTAATTACCATGTTTCTCTTTTATTAGTGTAGATCTTTAGCTTTTGATTATTTATAGGCTAAATTATAGGAATTCTTATACAATTCAGCAATTGAAATTAATGTGGAACCACTAATGTTACTTTCATAACAAGAATCAGTATGAACTAGTGGTATATTCTGATAAATATTTAACAACAGGCTCTGAGGGTGCAGAGAAGCCTGGTTAATAGCAGTTGCCTATTTCTGTGGCATAATTACTCTGCCCATGGCCAGTTTCAATCTACCAACCTGGTGTCATCTGGCTCACAAAAGTCCTGAAAATTTAACAACCCAGTATAAACCAGTTACAGCATGCACTGAACTACGTCAGTCTCTTTATGGACAACTCATAATTTCTGGTAGAATAAAATAGGAATGTATTCTGTACCCTCCCACTTTCACTTGTACCCCACATTTCTTTTTAATTTATTGTTTAGTACTTTTGGTTGAGTTAGATGCATAGCCTCCTAGCATAGCTAACAGAAAGGTACAAATGACATTGTTTTAGTATCATGAAATACAAGCAGCCCCCCAAAAAATATGTTCCTATTATGAAGTTACTGCCAAAAGGAAGGATTATCTATAGATCAATTTATTTAAAAACCAAAATATTTTGGGGAGACAGCCCCAACTTATTTCTTTATTGGTTAGTATGTAATAATAGTATAGAGCAAGTCATTTCATACAGTTATCTAATGTGTACTTGCAACTTTCTTCTATATGATATATTAGGTTGCATTGCTAATGGTTAGACATTCAGAGTCCACTTATGAAATTTGGGGGAGGGAAGGTTTTGAGGTTTTTTCTAAGATTTTTTTATTGATTTTTACAAAGAGAGAGAGAAACATCAATATGAAAGGAAAACATCAGTCAGCTGCCTCATGCATGCCCCTTCCTGGGGATCAAGCCTGCAACCTGGGCATGTGCCCTAACTGAGAATCTATCCAGCAGCTTTCAATTCATGGGGCAACACCAGCCAACGGAGCCACATCAGTCAGGGCCCTTATTTGTTTTCTAATGCCTGAACTGTTCTACCCACTTATTAACACTTTATAGACAAAAATTAATGCAGAACCAAAATTGCTTCCTGAGGAGAGCCAGGACTCTGAGGGTCATTCAGATCCCTTCAACCAGAGGCTGTCCTTATTAAGCTTTTCTGTTTTCACAAGTGATTGTTAACCTACCTCCCAGCTGTGTTCATTTTTAAGCACCCCCCTACCTTGAGTGGACAACAGTTGTAACTGTTAAAATGAATTCCCATTCCAAGGATATTGTCAGCACCCCATAAATATTTATTCAATAAATGCATGAACATAGATTTACTGAGAAAAACTATTTTTGGACTATTGACCAAGTGACCAACAATTTATCAGTTCTGTCCACCAGAATTCATCTCTGTGTATGAGCTTTGGAAGGTCAAAAAACACCCAAAAATAATTTATAAAACTTTGTATTTACATTTAGATGTGCAGGGTTTTTTTGTTTTTTGTTTTTTAATATATTTTATTGATTTTTTACAGAGAGGAAGGGAGAGGGATAGAGAGTTAGAAACATCGATGAGAGAGGAACATCGACCAGCTGCCTCCTGCACACCCCCTACTGGGGATGTGCCTGCAACCAAGGTACATGCCCTTGACTGGAATCGAACCCGGGACCCTTGAGTCCACAGGCTGACGCTCTATCCACTGAGCCAAACCAGTCAGGGCTTAGATGTGCAGTTTTTAAGGGAGAGGATCCATTGGCTTCCCAAAGAAATGCAGTTAAGAATGATTGTCCTAGCCTTAGCTGGTTTGGCACAGTGGATAGAGCATCAGCCTGTAGACTGAACGGTCCCGGGTTTGAATCGGTTCAAGGGCACATGCCCAGGTTGCGAGCTCAATCCCCAGTAGCGGGTGTTCGATCAATGATTCTCTTTCATCACTGATGTTTCTATCTCTTCCTCTCTCTTCCTCTGTGAAATCAATAAAAATATTTTTTTTTAAAAAGAATGACTGCTCTAAATAATCTAAAATATTTTTTTAGATTTAGCTAGACTATTCAAGCAATCTGAGTGCCTAAAATGAATTGTTTTACCAAAAATGCCATTACACACACACACACACACACAAATGCCATCATATCTGTCAGTTTATATTAAAAGAAACAACCCTGCAAATATCAGCAAAGTGATGAAAATTGCTTCCTGACAAGATATTGTTGACAGAAATGTTCATTATATTACTAAGTGTCCTCTTTAAAGGAACTTACTACACACACCCACACACCAGGAAAATTTTTTTCTGATTACAGTTTTAATTTTATTTTTTCCTTTTTCTGAATTACTGGCTTGTTTTTATCTCAGGGATGCTGTGATTTATATAACTGATCTTGTTTCCATCTTCCCATTGGTTCCTGTTAAATGCAGAGCAAAATCTAATCATTGTATAGCATGTACCTTACTTATTTCTGTGTATTTTACCCTTTGCTTCATTTTATTTTTGTAACTCACCTTTTTAGAACTAGCTGAAGTGTTAATTACCTGTAATATTGAGCTTTTCTCAGCTCACCTAGCCTTGCTTAGAACTTAATGTTTGTTCTCCTAAGTTGACCTATATACATATTTTGAAAAAATACCATATTATTACAAAATCCAATTTGTGTTAAATTTCAAAGATTAGTTTTAAATTACAGAAAAGGTCAGAATTTGTGTTCTTTTCTAAGCTCTAGTTTTTAAAGCTTGTTGTAGAACTAACCTTATTTTTTTTCCCTCCAAGGCAGCCAACAGTTAGATTCCATTCATGTAACACAGTTGGAGAGGGATACCGTTTTAGTGTGTTTAGATAGTAAGTACTATTTTAAAGTTTATTCTGAGTATTCTACTTGATATAACAAGTCATTTCATTGAAGTGATTCTATTATGCTATAATTGAAAATTTTTCACTTTTTTCATCTTAAGTGGCCTTATTTTATTGATGAAAATCTAAATTGGCTACAGATATCATAAATAGTAATTAATTGATGTTTGTCATTACTATTCTCTGTGACTTTTTTCTTTGTTTGGCCTACTTGAAAACATTATATTAGAACAGTTTGCCATAACTTTGGGGTAAAAATCTATATAAAACTATGCTGTATAAAATTCTTTGTAAAACTATTTTGAGAGTTTTTTCCATACCTCAATTAATGAAAAAATAGAAGGTATGTAGTCATGTGCCACTTAATGGGGATACCCAGTTCTAAAAAATGCATCGTTAGGTGATTCTGACATGGGAACATCATAAGAGTGCACTTACACAAACCTCGATGGGACAGCCTACTACACACCTAGATTATATATGGTATATAGCCTATTGTTCCTAGGCTACAAACATGTACGGTGTGTATTGTACAGCACGAGAGTAAATCAAGCACAAGAGAAAATGATGCAATCAGGAGACACTCTAAACATTAGATGTATGTGGCAGCTGCCAACATAACATAGCATGCTGTTTTATGGAAAACATTACTTCCTATAAGTAGAAAGCGTACACTAAAATAACAGTAAAAAGTGTAGAATAATCTCTAGGAAATTGAAATTTTCAACTCCATTATAATTTTATAGAACCACCGTCATATATGCAGTCTATTATTGACAAAATCGTCATTATGCAGCGCATAACCATCGTCATTTATAGTCGTATAACATGACTTGGAATCATGTCAGTGAGGTTGTAATGTACAGATAGATTTAACACCTTCATCGAGTTGTGGTTCTTTTGATTTAGGAAGAGTTACTATTGATAGAAGAATGTTGTAATGTAATCAGAGAAACTTTTAACAACAGCTATTCAATTTTGCAAACAAACCCACCTTATTTTTATGCAATGAATCCTGCAAGGTGAAATTCACCTAGATTTGGAACTATATTTAAAACTTGGCAGTATTTGCTATGTTTGATCCATTTTAATATTTTTTAAATTACTGAATAGGGTTATTTTTTAAATTGTTGTACTACCAAATTTGCCTGTGTTTCTGTCCTAATTTCTATTCCCTGAAGGCTACCTAGTAGATTTACCTTATATAATCATAAAGATAATCTAATATTAGAGATAAGTAACCCAAAACTCAAAAGTATCTCATTCACCCATCATTTTTAAGTACTTTTGATTCTTTTAATATTGATACGATTGGAGTATTATTCAGTTATATTTAAGTTAATTTGATAAATTATATTTTACCCAAAGAGCTGGAAAGGTCTATATTGATTAAGCAAATAAACAGATAATCAGAATTTGATTTTAATAATTTTGAACCTTTATTGTTAAATCCTTAATACCTTCTGGGACATCCAAGGAAAATAAATTGTGCTTAGTCTCATATTGTTGATTTATGTATTTTTTTAAAAAAAAAAATTTTTAAGCCTTTGATTAGCTAAGCCCTCCATTTATTCAAAGTAAATGGAGAGTTGACTTTCTTGAGATTTTTTTTTTAAGGAGCAATATAAGACTTCAAAAATTAAGTATCAACTATACAGTATAAACCAGTTTTAGTACACACCAGTTGGAGATAGGCCTGAAATCACAAATTATGTTAGGTAGATAAGAAAGCAATACAGAGAAAGGTGTCTTCCACCTCAGAGCTAAGATAGTTAAAGTGAAAAACAAATAGATGAAAGGGAAATAAAATTATGTATATCTCTATCCCAGAGTTTACTTATAAAGAAATCGTGACCCTCAAGAGTACTACTCATTGCCCCTTTGTTACAATAGTACTCAATACTGAAGTTATAAATGACTACGGATATACTTATCATGTTTTGTAATTTGTAAGGGGGAAAAAAATCACTTCTTACTGCTAAATATATAGGCAGCAAGGTAGCCACTTTTAAAGAAATATTGTACTTTTTAAAAAATGAGAATGTAAGTGTTCAATATATACCATCTAAAAAAGAAAAGAATAGCAACGGAATTGCCATTTACCAAAGGAGGTACTCTTATAGTTATATTATAAAACACATTAATTATAGTTTCTCGCTGGGCATGTTTGAATCTAAATGGTTGAACATCATTAAGAATATTGTTCTATATCCATGTAAAATCCACATATCAAGTTAAATTTATTTTTAACAGATTTGGATTTCCAGTCTTGACTTGTTTTTTCTTTTTTTAAGAATTTGTAAAAATTGTAAATCTACAAGGAAAACTAAAGTCAAGTAAGAAACTGGCCTCTGAGCTAACTTTTGATTTTTGCATTGAGTCTGTAGGTAAGTCTTTTTTTTTTTTTTTAATAATGCTATTAGAATACTTGGTTTTTCTTCATTCTGTATCTGTAGTTGTCTAGACCAGCACTGTGTCTTAGAAGTTTCTGGGATATGGAAGTGTTCTCTGTGCTTTTAAATATAGTAGTCATTAACCATACCTGTTAAGTACTTGAAACATGGCTAGTGCTACATTTTTTAAATTTTTAAATTTTAATTAATTTACATTTTAATGTAAATAGCCACATATGGCTAGTTGCTATTGTATTGGACAAAGCAGGTGTAGATGATAATAAATCTTTTATTGTTGGTTCCTAAATATTTAAAACTTGAAATCATTTTAAAATTTCTGTTTATTGTTCCTTTTACTGCCTCAAGTGAATTATACTTCTCCCAATTCTTTCCAAATCCTGAAGGTATTTGTGTGATATGATTAATGGTGTTAGATATACTATAATTCTTAGTGTCTGATTCTGCTTGGTGTGTGTTGATGGTTATTGCTTTTAGATCTATTTCTATATAAGTAGATACTTTCCCAGTTAGAAACTAATGTGCCATTTTAATTTGTTTTATTGTCAATGAGTGTTTTACTCTATAATACTCATTGGTTTTATGATAAAAATTTCTCATTGATTATATGTCAGTAAGTATTTCCCCTAGGGATGATAGAACTTATGAAAAAAATAATGTGGCTGGAAACACTGAACATTGTACGATATGATTCTACCATAAGTCAAAAATAGTTAAAACAAAGTTGGCAGTTTTTATTTTGGTCTTGAAAAATATTGTATTTTGTAATTAAATGTATATATACTTTAAAAAATATATTTCTCATTATTTAGAAAGGTTTTTTAAAAAAATACTTTAATGGTTTCCCAAATGGCGTTTTGCCCTGTCACAAAGTATGATCATCCCTCTGTGTAAATATCTTACATAAATATAATTTGCTTATGATTGAAAAATCTTAATTTATTGAGGCAGAAAGCCTAAACTTTCTGTAGATGCCAGGACAAAAGGAATTTTGGAGCTCGTTTCTCCCTCTACTTCTTTAAGTCCTGGATATTGCATGCCAGTTTCTAAGCTTTGGTATCTTCAATAGAGATCCTGACGGAGATCTTCATAGTTTCTCTTCATTCTAACTGAAACACACTGATACCTCAACTTTTTCATATGTGCCAAATTTTTTAGGGAACTTTAATTGTTACACAAAAATTTGTTCCTCATAAGCTACCATCTCTCCCCGACAGTGAACCTTGAAATAATTACAAGGATCTCCTGGGTAAAAAGAGTCCCTTTAAACACTTTTAAAAATAAACTGGTAACTGGGTTTCATATTCATCACAGTTAGTGAAACTTGTGTGATTTTTTTTAGTAAAATAGTTTTATTTTATTGAGTAAAATTATGTTTTCAAGACATTCTTACATTAACTTTTTATAGAGTCAGTATTCTAATAAAAAATACAGTAAGTTTCTATTACTTTCTCCCATCACCTTTACTAGTGTAGGGCATATGTCTAACTTTCCAACAATCAAAAATGGGTTTTCTCACTCTTTCGCTGCACCTTAATGACTCCAGCCCCCTGCCAGAAAGGACCCAGACGCTGCACGGCATCCTCCAATTGGGGGCCTGCCCACTCTGTTTCTGAACCACTAGATCATTACATAGGAGTGCCTCATTGGGCCCAGGCCTGTGGCTGGCACCACACAGGACACAGATATGGACAAAGCACAGCAAGAGTAGGTTTCCCTTCAAGACCTTCAGGCCACCCCAGGGGAGCATGGGAGATGGGTAGGCAGGAGGGTGTTGTGGCATGCCACATGGTGGCCATCCTGTGGGGTCACGGTTGCTCCTGAATCCAAAGCCATCAGGAAGGCGGTCAAGCTTGGCTCAAATTTGTGAGCCCACATGTGTGCAATGGGGCCTGCAAGATCAAAGCCTGAGAAGGCGAGGCTGGGGCCCAGCAGTGAGCGTGGTAACTGAGAGCCCCTCCAAATAAGAATTGGCACAGAGAGCATAACTATTCATTGTGGGGTTAAATTTTGGATTGTGAGACAGTTTGGTTGGTTGGTTGGTTTTTTTAAGTAATTTTGTAATAGGGAAAATGTGAACATAAATAAAAGAAGCTTCCTAATAGCTACTTCTGATTATATGACAGTATTTAAATAACGATGTTTTTTATTCAAAAAGCCAATTATATATTTTTATTATTTCATTCACTTAAGAAAAAAGATAGTATATAAAAGAAAAATTAATATACTGATACCAACTTATGTTTCTTTGTAAGTTATACCAATGTCGTATCACTATGTTGTACAACTGAAGCTAATAATACTGTATGTCAGCTGTAATTGAAAAATAAAAAATATTTTTAAAAAGAAGTTAGCCCATGTTTAAGTGAATGCCTATTATATATGTGTGTGTGTGTGTGTGTGTGTATTTTTTTTAATTTTTTTTTTAAACTTGTGTGACCCGACTCAGTAAATTATTTGAGTTTAGACATGGCTTAGCCACAAAAATGTTGGGAACTAATGGTCTAGACAGTGGAATTTTGCACCAAGCATTTGGATAGCCTTACATTATCATTTATTAAAAACAGTTAAGGAAATGTATAATGAACAACTTGTGCTGTATTTCAGTTTCACTTCCCCCTTATCTTTTTTAGTATGCCTTCAAGACAGTGTGTTGGCTTTCTGGAAACATGGAATGCAGGGTAAAAGCTTCAAATCAGATGAGGTAAGGTTTCTCAGATTACCTCCAGTGATTTCCACTAAAGATTTTTAATATTGAAATGTTCATTTTATACATTTTCTTTCTGAATCTACATTACTATGTTTAGTGCCTTTATTTTTTTTTAAGTTGATTTGAGAGAGATAGGAAGGGAGAGGGAGAAAGAGAAACATCAAAGTGAGAGAGAAGTACCGATCAGCTGCCTCCTGCATACCCACTACTGGGGATCGAGCCTGCAACCCAGGCACGATTGAACTGGTAACCTTTTGGTGCATTGTATGATGCTCAACCAACTGCACCACACCCGCCAGGGCTATGTTTAGTGGTTTTAATGCTGTGAACTGGCAGAGCATAATTGCCAGTATTATTCTTCCAGTTCAGTTTAGTATTGCAAAATTCTCAGTGGCCACAATTACAAATTTTTAATTTGTAATTTTTAAATATGGTTACTAACCTTGCAGTAGTTTTCTAAATTTAATAAGCCTTTTCCATAATTTATAAGTGTATAGCTTCTTTTTTAATATTTTATTTAAAAATCCTAAATTGGTATGTATTAGATCCCAGGACTAAGGAAAATATAAGAAAATTAACTCATTTAGAAAATAGTTATTGAGTACCAGCTACATGCAAAACACTATTATTATAGCATTGTAAGGCATAGGGAAGTATAATTATAAATAATTTCAAACTCTTCTAATGTCTATGTTCCTGGCACTTTACAAATATTAGCTACTTAAGGTTTATAATCCAGTGGGGTTAGGTACTATTCATATTCCCAGTTTTACAGGCACAGAGGGCTAAGTAACTTGTCTAGATGACATAGCCTGGATTTGAAGGATCTCTAAAAATCACTTTTAGCTGAGATATTCAGGATGCATTTCATGCAGGAGAGGGAGACCTTGTGCTTCCACCTTGAGAGAGAAATTCTAATAGTTAAGACAATACTAACAGAGACATTTCCCATTTGTGTGAGTACCTGTATAATTCTTGTATACCATGGCCTTACAAATACCAGTATGTGGGCTTATTTTAAAGCGTAAAGTCTTTTTCTTGAATTACCTGTAGTTTTATTCACTCTTATGTACTTGAGTATTTTCACCACTTATATGAATGAAGAATTAGAATACTTCTAAGAGAAAATGACATAAATTCGCTATCTTTGGATATGTCAGTTTAGCTAGTTACTGACCCATGTCACTAAATGTCTCCAGGTCCCTGGCTTTAATGAAGCCTACAGCCCTGCTTACTGCCATAAGATTAATTGTCCTCAGATGCTAATTTCATTGTATCACTCCTTTAGTTAGAAATTTATAGAAGATACCTGTTGTTCACCATATCAAGTACAAATTTTATTTCCCATTTTTAACTCATCTTGATTACCTCTTTCTTTCTGCTTATGTTCTCACACTTGAATTCAGGCCTTGCTGTAAAATTAATAAAGTAATATTCATCCATTCCAGTCCACAATGATTGGAACATTTTTTAAAACTTAATATATGAAAATTAGCTCCACCTAGTAAATCACCTAATTTGTTTTCTTATTTAAGTTTATTAATTCTATCTTCCTAGCTCTCTACAAATTCATTGATAACAGACTATTTTTATAGTTACTTTACATCCATACTATTGTAGTTTGGGTTCCTCCAAAAGCTGACCTTGACACATTGCGGACCAGTAATTTTATTGCTAGCTTTCACCAGTGGCCAGATAAGTTTCTATTGAAAGAGTACAAAAAACGTTTTACATAAATGTTAAAGGCACGCTTTAAAATTAAGTACCCATTGCATTTTGAAGTTATTTATTACATGTTCTTACAAGCTAATATCTTTTTAAAGTATAATACTGTGTAAAACACTGTGTAATATGAATCGAGAATTCTCGTGATCCTTCCGCAATGTTAAGACAAGGACTCAAGTGCAGTTAGTTTATTTAGGAGTAGATTCCAGAAAACAAGTGATCGAGCGAGGAATGGAAAGTAGAGAGGGGCAAAAAGCCAATACAGAGCACAATAATAAACTGGTTCCCACTATGGGCAACCAGGGTTTAATCCCATACTGCCCACTGAGGAACAGTTTAGAATACACCTCAGAAGTGACTCATTTGAAGGTGGGGAATCTGATGCATTTATACACCAACTGCTGTCCCTTTTGGTTAAGGGTTGTCCCTAGGAGTATAACTCCCCACATTTTGGTATAGTACCTGTGCTTGACTGAGTGCCTTCTACAGCTTTGGAGAAGACAGAGCAGAGGACCACCGGTACGCTGGTGTTAGACCCTGGCACGTGGGCGTGTCCACCACAGCTCTGCTGGTATCTGCACTATGACACCAGGAAAGAACAGGAGCTCTGCCATCCAGCAAACCTGTGTCTTAATCTTGGGTCTACCAGTTACATAACCTTAAGCAAGTTACTTAACCTCTGCAAGTCTTCGTCTTTTTTCCTCTCCAGTAATACGGGAATTATAATACAAAGAGTTCTAGGGAAAGTGCCTGATCCATAACAGGTGTTTCATAAATGTTTTATTTCTACTAATAGATGGTCAGAAGGTACTTCCTGAAATTTATTTCATTGGAGGAAGTGAGTCTATCAGAAATTATAATTGTTTGATACCTGCTCTATCGAAATAATTTTTAAATTATTATTTAAGTAATATGGGGATAAGGTATTACTAATAGGTATTTTCTCTCATAGGTTACCCAAGAGATTTCAGATGAAACAAGAGTTTTCCGCTTATTAGGATCAGACAGGTAAATAGTGTGGTTGTTTTAATTACCAAAGGAGTTTGGTGGTTGTGTTCTTAAATACTGTCACACAAACTCTTAGAGCAGCGGTTCTCAACCTGTGGGTCGAGATCCCTTTGGCGGTCGAACGACCCTTTCACAGGGGTCGCCTAAGACCATCCTGCATATCAGATATTTACATTACAATTCATAACAGTAGCAACATTACAGTTATGAATTAGCAACGAAAATAATTTTATGGTTGGGTCACAACATGAGGAACTGTATTTAAAGGGCCAGAAGGTTGAGAACCACTGTCTTAGAGGATTTTTCAGCATCTTTATTGAAAGAGAGAATAGTATTTTAATCAATTGATTAATCAATCTTTTATCAGTGTGAGGATCTTGATTCTAGAGATAGTTATACTCAGCCAAGACAAAATGTGTTAATATAGGTGTTTATGTCCCTAGTACCAGGACATATTTCATTTCAGGCTCCTTTGTTTTCATCATTTCTTCCTAGCATGTTACCTTCTATTAACTATCTATATATATAAAAGCCAAGCTACCTGAACGACCAGTTGTTATGACATGCACTGCGGCAGCCAACCAGCCCAATCGGGGACCTGATCGGCACCCCCCAACCGACCGTACCCCCCCCCAGCTCGGCCCATCGATCGGGGTAGGCAGCTGGACCCCACCCATGCACGAATTCATGCACTGAGCCTCTAGTTACTATACAAATCCAACAGAATATGTACCCCCTGGCATCTGCTTTTATATCAGAAACAATTCAACTCATTTTCTAAGGTCAGTCTAAATTAGGAGGAATCATGTGGATCTCTGTGATAAAAACTAAAGACAAATTCCAAAACTGTGCCATCTTAGAAAAAATTTAGTAGTTTTTGTTCCCCAAAGTCTATATTGTCTACCTCAACAACTAATAAAACATCCATTCCTACATCAACCAAAGAACTTGTATGCATATATGCATAACCCATGGACACAGACAATAGGGCAGTGAAGGTCTGGGATAGGGGGTGGGGTCGAGCTAGAAGGGGTCAATGGGGGGGGAAAAGGGGACATGGGTAATACTTTCAACAACAATGAGTCAATTTAAAAATAAAATAAACACCCATTCCTTTCTATTTTCTCAACAAAAATTGTTATTGCAGCAAAATTGACTAGTAGTATGCATTAGTCCTAAGTTGAGGATTGAGAACCTCTGGTCTTCAAGTTCAGTCTAGTCACAAAATAATTGCTTAAATATTACACACTTAAGGAAAGGGGGGGGAGGTGGAGTTATGACCCCATAAAAATTTTTAGGAGACTTTTGTAAGGAGAAAAAAATATTTTTTGAAAATGGTAACTAGTGAGTAGAAAAGGTAAGCCCGCAGAGCATGGCAACTTAGTAATTAGTCCTGGAGGGAAAAAAAGAAAGAACGAATTTGAGGACCACCTGGTTAAAGACTCTAAAATGGGAGGCTCTTTGCTTCTCCAGGAAGGGCTGACAAAAGAATTGTGGATCGTCCAATAATCCTGGCGTAAATAGCACCTAAACAAGACATAGTATGAGACAATTATGCTTAATAGAGGGTAGGCATCATAAGCCATTTCTCTTAGTTATGTATTTCTTTCTACCTTCCCCACCCCAAACTTTTTCCTTCAACTATTCCCTTTGTCTTTCTCCATTCTGTCACAATTTGCCCTAAAAAAAACTTTTTTCTTCAGATCATTGCCTTATTCTGTTTATCTTACATGAGCATCTCTTTGATTTTAAGATTTATATATTTTATTTTATTTTATGTAAAAATAATAATGGTTAACTGGGTAGGTGGGTTATAGGTAATTTTATTTCCCCTTCTACTTTTCTGCAATACATTATATAAAGTACATATTACTTTTTTATTGTTTTATTACAAAAGTAATAATATGCTAGTTGTAGAAAACTCATACACTAGAAAAATTTCCCCTCCAAGACTTTTTTTCTGTTCATGGGTACATTATTTTTTATTCTGTTTCCAAACCCCTCAACAACAGTGTAAATCCTATGGTATGGCACTTTATTGATTTTTCTTCCTATTGGTCCTTTGATTGAACTCTTTCCTTGCCCTTGTTCCATGGACAAAGGAGTTGGGCCCCACTTTATACTTTTTTAAAAACTTTTCTTTTTTAAAAAATACCTTAAAGAACAATTTGAATGGGTGTCTCATAGAAATCATGTTTTATCCTCAGCCCTTCTTCCACCCCCCTTCCTCTTAGTGTATTTTCTAAAGCTATTTATACCTATAATTGGCATATGAGTAAGCCAAATTAGTGTAGTTGGAATAAGAGAATGAGACTCTCCTGAAATGTTTTCAATACTTTATATACATAAATTCATCAATTCTTATTCAGTTTTGTTTTTAAGTTATAAAATGTAAAGCTGAACTTAACTGTGCATCTGTGATCTTTATGTAATCTTCTGAGAATGTAAACAATGGTATTCTTTCCTGGTTTGATGTTAGTATTTGAAGCATGCAGTCTCTGTCTTTACTCTTACACAAAACTTTTGTTTTGGTTTAATTGCAGGGTTGTCGTTTTGGAAAGTAGGCCAACAGAAAATCCTACTGCACACAGCAATCTTTACATCTTGGCTGGACATGAAAATAGTTACTAAGCAACAGAAACTGATCTTAAATGACAGGAAAATGAATATATTCCATTGAAAGCAAAAATATCTTAAGGAAATTCAGAACAAACTACGCTATGATTTGCTTTAACTGTTATGGGTTATATCTCAAATGATCTGTACTTTAAGGTAGAATTCAATATTTTCTGTAGCTGGAAACAGCTGTTTTATCTCTTGCCACTGTGTGGTGGTTATATCAAGTTTGCTTAATAAAAGCTATGAGATAAATAGTCCTATAGTTCCAGGAAGCCCAGTCTTTTTTTAAAAAATAATGTTTGTAACAAGGGTGTCATATTTTTAGATAACAACTCATGTGATTATCTTCAAGGAGATAAATTTAGTGACAGTTTTCTCATTTTATATCACGTTTTATTCCTTCTTAACGTAATTTTATAAAGAAATTATCAAATAAGCCTTTCACTTTTACATTGGCTATTCTGTATGTTTTTGTAAAATAGAATATTTAATCTTTATTTATTAATCTCTTGCTGGAGTGGTGTAATGTTATCTAACTTTTAGCAAAGGAGGGTTGCAGAGCAGCTTACATTTTTTTATGATGTATAAAAATTTTGTTTACCTTTTAAGAGTAGTAAGAGGGGTTAAAGGCAGTGTGTTTGGAGGTTCAATACATACACGCAATTTTGTTTAACCAGTATTTTATAAAACAATATTATCCAGAATTGCCTTAAAGTGAATTTTGTGTTTTCAACTACAAATAGCTGTAAGGGATCATACAGAAGATATTGATGATGGTTGAACTATTATTAGAAGAGGTATGTATGTAGGAATGACTACCATGTGGATGTATTCTTGACAAGCAGTATAATACACCTGTGATTTTTTTTACATTAGGGATAATGCATAAGAAATTAACCTTCATATATATTATCATCCCTTAATGTGTGTGTGTGTGGGGGGGGGGGGGGGGGAGTATTTAACTGCCCATGATATGTAATTCACATGTACTATACCAGAGGGGACGCTGTAAAGCAACTACATGTGTAATCTTGGGTTTTTCACATATGTAGGTATTCATTTTGAGTAGGTTTAAGAAAAAAGTTTTAAGTGAAATTGAATTCCTCATGGGATAGTATAAATAAGTATTATAAACACCAATATTCTAAAAATAGGAAATAAGGCCATTTTTTCGTTTACGTCTCTTTTGCTATTGTTAGTATCCAAAGTAAAGTGTCACATTGGTACCTGGTGTCTTAATGCATTCACTGAGGGCAGTTAACATTGAGATGATGAACAAGGAGTTAGCAATAGCAAACTACTGATTTATTTTGAGCTATTACTTGAGAGAAAAACAGTATAACTATCTCATTTGGTCGTTGGCAATTCTGTAAAATAGGTATTATCGTCTCTATTTTTCAGATGGGGAAATAAGAAGTTAGCAGGGTTAATAGACCCAATTCACACAGCAGTTAGGGGTTGAGCCAGACCATGAGTCTTGTGACTCTGTTCTTTTCATTATGCAGTATGCAAACAATAAAATGTTATGCAAATAAAGTATTGTCCTTTAAAAATGCACATGTGATTTCAGTAAGTGTGTGGCTGTTTATTTGGGGTATGTTAAATGGGGCCTCTGGACTGAAGAACACTGGATAGATATAATAGATGGGAGGGGACCATACTCAAAACAGGACATATTTACATACTGGATACCAGTATCATCCTTCTCTCACTGAATCCTGGCAGCCAGATCTTCCCATCCTACAATATTGGAAGAGTCTTCTCTGTGCAATCCGGCCAGTGCAACTAGAAAGACCTACACAGCTCCTGACATCAGGTGTCCTAGCTAAACTACCCAGCTAGATAACTCTACAGTGACCATCACAGTTGACAAGCCCCCATCACCCCATGTGTCTGGAGCTTTCTTTTAGTCCTATGCTATTAAAAATGATTAAGCAACCAGGAGTTATAAAACATCTGAGGAAGGCCTCTAATATGAAAGAAAAAAAACAATTGGAGAGGAAACAAACTTAGAGGAAACAGACTATGCAGGATAAAAGCATCAAGAAAAATGTTATCTTCAGAAAGATGTACCAACTATGAATCAAGAGTAGGGTACTAAATAAAGGACCTTTCAAAACAAAACCAAAAAAAGCTCTAAGAAAATATAGCATACCTGAATAATTCAACAGTTTAAAATACAAAGTTGAATTTCTCAGAAAATCAAACAAAAAGGAATGACATATTGGAGGGGAAAAAAGAAAAGCCCTGGCTGGTTTTGCACTGTGGTTAGAGCATCAGCCTACGGACCAAAGGGTTGAGGGTTTAATTCCCAGTCGAGGGCATGCACCTTGGTTGCAGGTTCCCCAGCTTCAGTAAGGGTAGTTGCAGGAGGCAGCCAATTGATGTCTCTCCCGTGGATGTTTCTTCCCCCGCCCTCCCTTCTACTCCACTCTCTAGAAATCAATGGGAAAAATATTCTCGGGTGAGGATTAAAAGTAAAATAGTAACAGCCCAGGAGGCCAAATATCCATCTCCCAGAGATCCAAAAAGGGAAAGCAACAAGTCAGAGTATTTCAAGAAATTTTTCCAGTACTGAAGAACTTAAGATTCTAGATTGAAAGAACACTAGGTGAAAAAAAAACACCTATACCAAAGCACATTATTATGAAATGTCAGCGGCACGGATCCAAGAGAAGATCTGCTATGTTTCCAAAGAAAAAGGGCAGGTCAAATACCAAGGAACAAGAAACAATAGCTTCAAATTTCAACAGAAGCAGTGCCTTCAATATTCTGAAAGAAATTTCCAACCTAAAATTCTGGATTCAAATAAACTATTAAACCTAAGAGTAAAATGAAAACATTTTTAGCTGTACAAGGTCTTGAAACCTTTACCTTCCACAGAACCTTTCCCATATAGGCTCCTTAACTATCAAAGAAGGCCCTGAGACAGAAAGCTGAAAGAGTAAGAAATCTGAGCTTATACTGAACTAAAATCAATGGGAAAAATATCCTCCTGTGAGGAATAGCAACAACAACAAAAAAGATGCAGCCCAGCTGGTGTGGGTCAGTGATTGAGCATTGACCTACGCACCAAGAGGTTTCCGATTCAGTTCCCAGTCGGGGCACATGCCCGGGTTGCATGCAGACTGGATCCCCAGTGGGGACCATGCAGAAGGCAGCCCATCAATATTTCTATATTCCTCTCCCTCTCTCTAAAAGTCAATAAAAACATAATTTAAAAAAGATTCAGTGTGATCCCAGCAGATATTTTATGGAAATTGGTAAGCTGATTCTCAAATTATATAAAACTAGTGACCCGTTGCGGGAGATTTTGTGAGACCTGGGACCCCCCCACACCCCCCTAGGCTGCGGGACGGCCCCAAGTCCTGGAGTGCCGCCCCAATGCCCCACCTCTGGTCCCCACCCCTGCAGCATGCACACAGGGCCGTGGAAACCCTGGCAGAAGCCACACAAAGCAGCCGCTGGCCCTGCCCCTGCTGTGCGCGTCGCCATATTGTGATGGTGTTATAGCATGAGGGTCAATTTGCATATTACCTCTTTATTATATAGCATGTTCAGGGCCAGGAATAGTCAAGGCAATTTTAAATAAGAAAAACCTGGGAGTTTTAGGCTACCAGATTTCAAAAGTTAACGATAAAGCCACAACAGCAGTTAAGATAGTATGACATTGGCACAGACAGACAAATGTAATTAAGAGTCCTGAAACAGACCCACACTTAGTCACTTATGTATGACAGTTGCACAGCAGTGGAATGAAGGAAAATATAGTATTTTCAATAAATTTTATTGAAAATTATAATGGAAAATCAAATGAATCTTGACTACTACCTTGCACAATAAATACAACTATCCAATAGATTATAAATCTAAAATATATAAAACTATAAAGCTTTTAAAAAGAAAACAATAGCCCTAACCGGTTTGGCTCAGTGGATAGAGCGTCAGCCTGCGGACTCAAGGGTCCCAGGTTTGATTCCGGTCAAGGGCATGTACCTTGGTTGTGGGCACATCCCCAGTAGGGAGTGTGCAGGAGGCAGCTGATCGATGTTTCTCTCTCATCGATGTTTCTAACTCTCTATCCCTCTCCCTTCCTCTATGTAAAAAAATCAATAAAATATATTAAAAAACAAAAAGAAAACAATATCTTCATGAACTTGGAGTAAGCAAGGATTTCCTAAATAGAAAATTAAGCCTTAGACCAGGGGTGGGCAAACTTTTTGACTCGAGGGCCACAATGGGTTCTTAAACTGGACCGGAGGGCCGGAACAAAAGCATGGATGGAGTGTTTGTGTGAACTAATATAAATTCAAAGTAAACATCATTACATAAAAGGGTACGGTCTTTTTTTTTTTAGTTTTATTCATTTCAAACGGGCCGGATCTGGCCCGCGGGCCATAGTTTGCCCACGGCTGCCTTAGACTGTAAGAGAAAAAGTTGGTCAGAGGGGCTTAATTAAAATTAACATACTCTGTTCATCTAAGGACACCGTTACAAGAATGAGAAGATAGCCACAAAATGGAAAAGAAACTTGCATGTATCACAAAAGACCTACCTAGAAGATAAAAAGAGCATAAGAAAAAGGCAAACAACCCAATAGAAACATGTCCAAAAGATTCTGAACAGGCACTCCACAGAAGGTAACATCCAAGTAGCCAATATGATTTCATCTTTCTTGGTTATCAGAGAAATTCATATTCAACAATACAGTACTTTCATACACCCACCAACATGGCCAAAACAAAAAAGACAAATTGGTGAGATTGTGAAGAAACCGGTGCCTGCACATTGCTAATGGAAATAGAAAATAGGGCAACTCTTTGAAAGATAGTTTGGCAGGTTTGTGTGTGTTTTAATTCTCATCTAAGGATATGTTTTTATTGGTTTTTAGAAAGAGAGAAACATTGATTGGTTGCCTCCCATACACCCACAACCAGGGAATTGAACCTGCAACCTAGGTATATACCCTGATTGGGAATCAACACACAACCTTTTGCTGTACAGGACAACTATCCAACCAACTGAGCCACATTACATTAAAAGCTAAATCTTTTTTAAAAATATATGTGTGTGTTTTTTTTAGAGAGAGAGGAAAGAAAAGGTAGAGAAATAGAAACATTGATGAGAAACATCAACATCCATCTGCTGCCTCCTGCATGCCCTCTGCTGGGGATCAAGCCTGGGCATGTGCCCTGACCCGGGATTGGAATGGAACAGGTGACCTCCTGGTGCAAAGGTCAATGCTCAACCAGTGAGCCACACCAGCCGAGCTAAAAGCTAAATCTTGTTTTCCCAACTTGAAACAATGCAGTGAATGTGCATGTGCACTGGTGTTAGATCTATATGTGTGTACTCTCTGTTTATCAAACTGTTTATACTTGATTTTTAGAGAGTAATGGTGGAACCAAACTACGGAGAACTTGAAATATTTTTTAATTGTTGGCCTTTCCATATACCAGTAGCAGTGGGAATCTAGGTCTATCCTGCTCATGTCAGGAGAGAATTTCAAGATACTTAGAGCAATCTGCAAAATCTTATCTGCCATTTATTTTGTAATGTTTTTGTTTTGTTAATCCTCACCCAAGGATGTTTTTTCCATTGATTTCTAGAGAGACTGAAAGGGAGAGAGAGAGTGGGAGGGAGACAGAGAGAGAGAGAGACATCAATTTGCGAGAGACACATCAATTGCCTTCTGCACATGCCCTGACCAACCAGGGCCCGGAATCGAACCTGCGACCCTTTGGAACACAGGGCTGTTCTCTAACCACCGGCCAGGGCTATTTTGTAATGTTTTTAAGGAGTCCCATCGTATAGCAGCCATGCCCATTATGTTATGTGTGTTTTATTTTTTTAAAATATTTTTATTGATTTCAGAATGAAAGGGAGAGAGAGATAAAAACATCAATGATGAGAGAGAATCATTGATTGGCTGCCTCCTGCACGCCCCCTACTGGGGATCAAGCCGGCAACCCGGCATGTGCCCTTGACCAGAATGGAACCCGAGACCCTTCAGTCCACAGGCCAACACTTTATCCACTGAGCCAAACGAGCTGGGGCAGTAATTAATTTCTATGTTGCAGATGACTCAAATGAAGCATAAGGAGGCTATGTGACTGGCTCAGAGCAGAGCTGGATTTGATCCTAGGTAATCTAGCCCTAGAGTTCATGCTCTTACCAGGAAAATTAGGTCAGGTGATATTGTAGAAAAATAAATATGTTGATGTTTAAAGTGAAGGATTTCTTATTGTTTGTGGGAAATGTTTAAATTATGTTTTTTTACAAGGACCTACACATGAGTTTGCTTTAGATGCCTCAGTATTATCTCACTACTTAATATGTGACACTGAGCCATTCCTGTGAACGCTATTTACAATGATAAGATTTCTGCATGTGGGTGTAACTATAATCTTCGTTCAATCTTTGGCATGCATGCAGCGTAAAGATGATCTTATGAAACTATTTAGATCTTTTGGATCAATAGACGCCTAAAAATTCAGTAGTAGACTGGGAAATGTATCTAGGGTAGCAGAGGTTACTGTTTGTACAAAGGGTTATTCAGATGCCATTGAATAAGCATCACAAAGTTTTTATACAGGAAGTAAGAGTTGAGAGGACTGAGAGTGTTTCTAAAACGATCAGTATGAAAAGAAATCTCATTAGAGTGAAGAATACTTTTTAAATGCAAATAATTTATACTTCTTGTCCTCTCCTTCCTCCCTTCTTCACCTTGTCATGAACACAACTATTTCTATTTTGATATTAGGTTTCTTTAAGGCAGGTTTATATTCTTTAACCACATAATTAGAGCTCATTTGAAGCTGCAGTATGGTACCACAAGTGGAAAGAATGCAACTCAGAATTGAGACCCTGGTTTTATGCCTGTTTTTTACTCTGAGCAGTCATTTAAATTTTTTGTATCTGTTTCCTCAATTGTCAGATGTGCCTTCTTTCCTCCACAGACTCTGGGGAAGTATTTTGAAAAGCAAAATATACGATTTAAACCCCAGCCCTCCAAGTCCTCCCATCCAGTTGCCTCCTGGAGGAAACCCGCTGGGTGAGGAGGCGGAGCACTGGCCCTGCATGGACGTACAGTTGGATCTCGGGAAAGTCGCATCTTATTTCCAGTGCCCAGCACGGCGTCTCCTGTGTCAGCACCCAGTAAAAGTCTGCTGTCCAATCGGCTCTCTCTGTGTCACAGTTTTAAGCTGAAGTTCAGAAAGTTAAATTTTTTTCTATTTATTGTCTCATAAATTTACATTTTAAAAAATCATAAAAGCACAGAATGTACTTAGATTGCCTTATGAGTATGATTAGCAAATAACTGTCCAAAGTGGCAAAGAGATGTACACCTTGAGGTTCTGAGACTTATTTCCAAAAGAAGGATCGTCATATCTACTGACACACACCCTCTGGTGATTAACCCTCCAGTGTTACACTGCTGAGCAGTCACGGCATTTGGGTTCATTGGTGAAAGTATTGGGTGGTTGTTTTAAAATCTGAAAATGCAAAGAAGTGTTGAGGTTGTTAAAGGAAGGTTGAGAAAAGAAAGTTTTTAGAAGAGGTGCTTAAAAAGGGTGGCTGGCCATATGACAAAATAACTAAAGTTCTGTTAATGAGGGATGAGAACATTTTATGTTGTTTGGGCCCACATGTAAAGTCAAGAGGATAGGCTCTTATTTTATTTAAGTTCCTTTTCCAATATTTACCTTGATTCACTAGGCTTTCCTATTTCCAGTAAGGGGGGTAGTTATTTACAGGCCTGGTTTGTAGCGTGTAGCAGTGCCTGGTCAGGAGGAGCTTGGCTGACACCTGGCTCCTCTCTAGGTTGCTGTGTATCAGGATGTCAGCTCTCATCAACAGCTCCCTGCGCATCTGAAGACGGAGGACCTTTCTCAAGGTGTTCTTCGTTGTCATAACTCCATCCGCCACTGGGGGTGGGCTTGGACATGGCGGAACTGGGTTTGAAGCCTGCCTTCAGCCCTGGATGGCTGGGTGGCCTTGTCTCCATTGACCAACCTCTCACAGCCTCAGCTTCTTCTTTTATCAAACGGGGCACTTCATCATCCCAACCAGGAAGTAAATCCAACCATGTACGATTGTTATAAAGATTAGAGATAATGTGGTTAATGAGCCCAAAACATAAGTGCCCCTAAATGGTAGTTATTAACTATTTTCTGTATGTGCCCTGGAAACGATTTCCTTTCCAAATCCTCTTTAAACAGGGAAAATAAATTCAATTATTTCCTGAAGCAGCTTTATAGTGTCATTTTAAAATCACAGTGACTCAACTGTCTTTTCCTTACAGGAAACATAATTGGGGGGTGGAGGGAGAGGAACTTCAAGCCTGGCCGCCGGGTTCACACTCAGATGAAGTGCCAATGTTCTTGCAGCCTCATGGGGAACTGTGCTCTAGTGCCAGGCTGCACACAGATGAAGCTGCTGAGCTCCTATGAGAAGGAAGCATGATGACAAGGTTCATCCTCCGGGCAGCTTAAAGAGGAGGAGGGTCCTCCGTTGTGCATTGTAAGCATTTTAGGCCAGCTCCCAATGTCCTGTGCATTGATTAACTCAGACACCCTGACAACCACCCCTCTATGTGTGACAGAATTTACCAGGCAACTGAAAAATGCACAGGAGTACCCAGAGACACAGGAAAAACCCATTTATTTCCAGATGTACTAGTGCCATGACTCAGGGGAGGCTGTTTCCAAAGCCTGAGCAAGCCAATATGGAGGAAGCTTTCTCTTCATACCCTTTTCGTTCTTTGTCCCCTAAATATGGATCAGACTTCCGGACCTTTCGCGGGCTTTGAAAAAAGCCCCCTGTGTTGGGATGGGGGACGTGAGACCACACCTAAAGGCCTGGCCTGGCGCCAGTGCTGATAACCCCCTCCGGGGTTGTGTATTGTTCATGGCTTATGGCCTCTGTAAAACGTGAGTATTTAGGAAAATAGGTCTTGTAAGACCAGATAATTAAGGAGGGGGCAGTGACTAGACTATAGGCTAACAGGAATCGTTCATTAGGGATACACAGGGTCAGGCTGTTAGCCGGCCCCCCCCCCCGCCCCCCCAAAAAATTGTCTTATTTTCCTCATCATGTTTGGTAGTATTAGCTACATGGTTAGGAGCAAAGCTTCTGGAGTCAGACTGCCTGCGTCCAGTCGCCCGCTTTGTGTCCTTACTTGCGCATCCTAAAGCTCACGCTCCTCCTCTGAAACCTCAGTGTAATAGTGACACTCTTCTCCTAGGGCTGTGGTGAGGCGTGAGTATAAAATATTCTTAGCATAATGCCTGCCACGAAGTAAGCACTAATTAAATAGTTATTGTGGTGGTGGTTGTGTGGACAATAGTAATTATCTTACACAAGATGAAACACCAGTAAGAAGGCAGAAATCCTGGTCTCTGATTCCCAATCCCAGGCTCTTTCTCTGAGCATGTGTTAGTCTACTGAATGATTATTGCTTTCTTAAATGATTAAAATACCACAGTACTGTTGGTGTCATCCAGGGACATTGAAGTATTCTGATTATGCAGAGCTGCAAAAAAAATCACTATAAGTGGAAAATAATGTGTTATGGTTCTTTTACATTTGCTTGAGAAAAAGAGCCCACATTCTTCAGCTTCCCAAGAACTATACTGCACAGGAGTTATAATTCTTCGATGTGAAAACCCTTTTCAGTCCTGCCAACTAAAAGGACTGCTGTGATTGACAGTATAGAGGCCATAGTATCCTCTCTGTTTGGCACTAAGTAGTGACATCAACTGTTTGTCTCCCTTTCAAAGTTGTTCTCTTATATTTTAATCCAACTTCCACCAAACATAACAACTGGTGCAGCTGCAAGACACGCTAGCTTTCTGGTTCACTGCCTACTTAGGCGTAAATAACTGGTGCACTTGCTCCCTCCTTTAACTACCACTGGGCTTGGCACAGTCCCAGGATCCTTGGGTACTGAACCATAAAGTTAATTTTCCAGACTCACTTTGGCCTGGTGTGAACCTTAGACAAGGTAGCTCTGGAAAAGTTCACAGTGAATTTCCTACCTCATCTTAAAATATTGTCAAAAAGAAACTTTCACCAACATATACCATATTTTGGGTCATGAAGCAAACCTCAACAAATTTCAAAGAATTTAAATCATACAAAGGAATTTCTCTGGAAACAATGGAATTAAACTAGAAATCAGTAACAAAAAAATATCTGGAAAATCCCAAAATAGTTGGAAATTAAGCAACACACTTCAAAATAACCTACAGGTCACATAGGAAGTCTCAAGGGAAATTAGAAAATATTTTGGCCCTGGCTGGGTAGGGTAGCTCAGTTAGTTAGAGCATTGTCTCAATATGCCAAGGTTGGGGGTTTGATCCCTGGCCAGAGCAAATACAAGAAATCAACCAATGAATGTATAAATAAGTGGAATAACAAATAGTGTTTCTCTGTCTCTGAAATCAATAAATTAAAAAATAATAAAAATGTTTGAGGTGAATGAAAATGCAACATCAATATTTTGGGGATTCATTTACAGTAGTGCTTACAGGAAATTTTGTGGTATTAAAGCAGTGATGGCGAACCTATGACACATGTGTCAGAGGTGACATGCAAACTCATTTTTTTGGTTGATTTTTCTTTGTTAAATGGCATTTAAATATATAAAATAAATATCAAAAATATGTCTTTGTTTTACTATGGTTGCAAATATCAAAAAAATTTCTATATGTGACACTGCACCAGAGTTAAGTTAGGGTTTTTCAAAATGCTGGCACGCAGAGCTCAAAAGGTTCACCATCACTGCATTAAAGGCTTATATTAGAAAAGAAGAAAAGACCTAGAATTAATGGCATAAGCTTCCATCTTTAAAAAAAAAAACTAGAAAAAGCAGGCAAAAACAAAGCAAGCAGAAGAAAGAAAATATTAAAGAGATGAAATCAACAAAATTGAAAAACAGAAAAAAACATAGATGAAATCAATAAAATCAAAAGCTGTTTCTTTTAAAGGTCAATAAAATTGATAAGCCTTAGTCAAACTGATCAGGGAAAAGGAGGGAAAAAATTACTAATATCAAGAATGACATAGGAAATACTACTATAGACATTAAGAGGATAATGTAATATTATTACATGTGAGTAACATTAAAAAGATAACGTATAATTGTTATATATAGACAACTTTGTGCTCATAAATTCAAATATCTAGATAAAATAGGCAAATTCCTTGAAAGACACAAACTATCAAAGCTCACTCAAGAAGAACCAGATATACTGAATAGTTCTATATTTTATTAAAGAAACAGAATTTGTAATTTAAAGTATTTCAACAATGAAAACTCCAGGCTCAGATTGCTTTGCTGGCAAATTCTACCAAATATCTAAGGAATAAATAATACCAATTTAATATAAACATCTCCAGGAAATATTAGAGAGGAAAACACTTTCTAACTCATTTTATGAGATCAGCATTACTCTGATACCAAAACTAGACAAAGACATTACAAGAAGACTATGGATCAATATATCTTAGTAACATTAACGCAAAAATCCTCAGTAAAGCATTACTAATCAACTCCAGCAATGTATCAAAATAATAGAATATCATAACCAAGTTGGTTTTATCCCAGAATGCAAGGTTAGTTCAACATTTAAAAATCAATAGATAAATACTACCGCAAATATTTATGAAAAAAATTTGTTAATTAAATAAACCTTTTTCAAACAAACAAAAAATCAATAGATATATTAGTAAGATCATGACAGGAGTGGGGAGGGGGTCAACAGGAGGAAAAGGGACATTTGTAATAATTTTAACAATAAAGTTTTTAAAAAATCAATCAAACAGCCCATCCAGTGTAGCTCAGTGGTTGAGTGTCGACCCATGAACCAGGAGATCACGGTTCAATTCCTCATCAGGGCATATGCCTGGGTTGCAGGCTTGATCCCCAGTAGGTGGTGTGCAGAATGCAGCCGGTCAATGATTCTCTCTCATCATTGATGTTTCTATCCCTCTCTCTATCTCCCCTTCCCCCTCTGAAATCAATAAAAACATATTTTAAAATATATACATATAAATCAATCAATATAATTCACTATATCAACAGACTAAGGAAAATCATCTACACTAATAAAAGAGAAACATGGTAATTAGTGTACGACCGCTACCCTTTTCATTGGCTAATCAGTGAGTATATGCAAA
>NW_005359590.1:2320347-2323609 GCF_000412655.1 Myotis brandtii
GGGGTGGCGCCGCAACCTCCCCATCGACCCTGCCTTGAGTGTGACGGGGCGGTGCCCCAACCCCCCAATCGGCCCTACCCTGAGCGTGACTGAGGGTGGCATCGCAACCTCCCGATCCGCCCTGCTCTGTGCATGACGGGGCGGCACCCCAACTCCCCAATTGGCCCTGTTCTGAGCCTGACCAGGGGCTGCACCTAGGGATTGGGCCTGCCCTCTGCCACCCGGGAGCAGGCCTAAGCCAGCAGGTCGTTATCTGCCGAGGGGTCCCAGACTGCGAGAGGGCACAGGCCGGGCTGAGGGACCCCCCTCCCCTGCCCCCCGAGTGCACAAATTTTTGTGCACCGGGCCTCTAGTATAATATAAAGAAGAAAAATCATACAATCATCTCAATAGATGTAGAAACGCATTTGACAAAACTCAACATCAATTCATTATTTAAAAAACACCTCTCAGCAAACTGGAATTAAAGAGAAGTTTCCCAATCTAATAAAGGGCCTCTGGATTAGTTCTATTTGCTGCATAACAAATAACCCCAAAGCATAAATATTAAACATTTGTCCTCTCACCGTTTCTGGAGGTGCCTCTGGCTCAAGGCCTCCCAGGAGACTGAACTTGTGTTTGTCAGCTGGGGCGAAGTCTATCTGAAATCTCCCTGGAATGGTGGTGTGGGGCAGGGGGGAGATCTGCTTCCAAGCTCACTCACATGGTTGTTGGGAGGACTCATTTCCTCACAGAATATTAGACTAGTGCTAAGTTCTTCCTGGCTGTTGGCTTCCTCGGTTCCTGGCCATAAGGCAGCTCGTAACATGGCATCTATATTTCCTCAGAGCAAGGAAATGAGAGCCCAAGGGAGCACTCAAGGTGGAAGTCACAGTCTCTTCGTAACCTAACCTCAGAAGTGATATTACATTACTTTTGACATATTCCGTTCCTTAGAAGCAAGTCACTAGGTCAAGTCTATACTGAAAGGGAGAGGAGCACACGAGGGCATGAATACCAAGAAGCAGGGTCATTAAGGGCCATCTTAGAGGCCGTCTGCCACAGCATCTACAAAGAGATCTAGCATCATACCTAGTGGTGCAAGAATGAATGGTTTCCTCCTGCCCTGGCCGGCTTGGCTCAGTGGATGGATCGTCAGCCTGTGGACTCAAGGGTCCCAGGTTCGATTCCGGTCAAGGGCATGTACCTTGGTTGCGGGCACATGCCCAGTGGGGGGTGTGCAGGAGGCAGCTGGTTGATGTTTCTCTCTCATCGATGTTTCTAACTCTCTATCCCTCTCCCTTCCTCTCTGTAAAAAATCAATAAAATATATTTTTAAAAAATGAATGGTGTCCTCCTAAGACTGGTGTAAGGATATCTGCTCTCACTGCTCCTATTTGAGTTCCCACTGGAGGACCTGCCAAGGACAGTAAAGCAAGAAAAAGAGAGAAAAGGCATACCAGTTGGGAAGAACCAAAACGGTCCCTATTTGCAGATGACATGATTGTCCTCATAGAAAATCCCAAGGGATTTACTAAAACTTCCTAGGGCTTTTAGATCCATCAGTGAGAAAACATCCAGATGACCGATAAGCATATGAAAGACTGCTCAATGTTAGTCATTAGAGAATTCCAAATTAAAGCCACAACAGGCCATTGCCCACATGTTAAAATGGTTGAAATAAAGAGATCTGGCATATAAGTGCTGGCAAAGAGGCAGAGTAACTGGAATGTTGCTGGCAGGAAGGTAAAATGGTACAGTCTCTTGGGAAACATTTTGGCAGTTACGTCAATGACATATACTTATCATATGACCCAGCAGGACTCCTCCTAAGAATTATTTTCCCAAGAGAAATGAAAACATATGTTCCCACAATGGACCATGCATGAGTGTTTACAGCGGCTTGGCTTATAATCACCCAAACTGGAAACAACCGAAATGTTCTTCAAGTGGGCATGGATGAACAAGCTATGGTACACCCATACCATGGAACACTACTCAGTAATAAACAGGAATAAACTGATAAATAGAACAAAATGAGTGAATCTCAAATTACTTATGTTAAGTGAAAGAAGCCTAGCTCAAAAGGCTACATAATGTATCATTCCATTGACATGACATTCAGGAGAAGGCAAAACGGTAGAGACAGAAAACACATCAGTGGTTGCCGTTCGCAAACAATTCCTGAGAGGTTCGCAGATGAACTCCAGTCCACCCCTGGACCTTCTACACTGAGTGGCCAGTTTATTATGACCACCCCATCAGTACAATGAAGTGAATCAGTTATACAAATAACAATAATAAAACCTTGAGAGTATTTGCTTAGGAAGTTTTCAATATTCAGTATTTTTGGAAGTGTCAATGAAGTACTGATGGGGTGGTCATAATAATCTGGCCACTCAGTGTATATGCTACTCCGTTGTCAAGGCAGCCACCCATCCCTCTCCTCCCAGCTCCTGCTGCCACCTGACCCTGCCCTGATTTACAGTTAGTGGCAGCTGCTTGACACGGGCCTGGTCTCTGTTTTGTAGACAGTATGTTAATTCTCTCTCCTCAGGTATTACCTGCAGGGCAAACACCCACCTCAGTGCTAAGCAGATGAAACAGGATAGATGATCCAGTATTGAGGCAGTGTGCCCGGTGGCAAATTATTTCACGACTTCCCCAGGTTTACTACTTCCCTCCTCTGCGCTCAAACCGGAGCAAGCAGGAGCCAGTTGGGAATAAGGAACCTCAAGCGAGGCAGGCTCTGTAACCTCCATCTCCCACGTCAGAAGCCTGGCTGCAGTGGAAGTCAGTAGCCAAGGAGCACCCTCCCCCTCCAAGCCGGTGGAGTGAAGCGCTGACTTTAACCAATTTCGGCCAAATCTTCTTTGCCTTTCTCTCCCTGTTTTTCATTCATTCATTCATTCGTTCATTCATTCATTCACTGACTGGATGCTACGCCACTGGTCAGGGCAGGCGCAGAAGCTGCCCTCAGGGCGTTCACAGTTTAGCGGAAAATACCGGGGAGTAATCAGTTGTTACTCGGTGTGGTCACCGCTAAGCCCTTGATGCATGAAGCGGGGTGGGGGGTGAGGGTGGGGGGGAGGAGGACTCCTAGCGCAGGCGTCTTCCCGCAGACTCCGCTCCGGCTGCATTTCCCCTCCGGCCGGAGTTTGCAATCTTGCAGGCCTTCTCGCCGGCAGAGGGACGTAAGTGCAGGGCCCCAGGTCCACTGTGGGGGCAGCTCCTTCAGGGGCCCGAGGACCACCCACCAGGGCCCTGCTCCTCTGCAGGGACC
>NW_005359590.1:2323984-2336982 GCF_000412655.1 Myotis brandtii
GCGGTGTCTTTTGCTGCAGGGAAATCAGACCCGAAATTAGAACCGGGGGAAGCCCTTAGCCAGCTCGTGTGTCTTAGATCGGATGAACTATAACACGAAAAAGATAGATTCTCTTACAGCTCGGCTCGTTTTAGGGTGCGGGGTTCCATTGTCACTCGCAGGGCATATGTCAGAGAACAGTGGGTTGCCCGACCCCGGGCTGTCCTTCGGGCACGTGGCCACTGCCGAGGGGCGCGGCTTCAAAGCGGTCAGGTCCTAACTCCGAACAGGTGCTTGTTCCTCCAGGTCCCGCACAGGCGCGTCCGGAGCGGGCCCCGGGCAGTCGGTGTGCGCCAGTCTTCTTTAAGCGACACTTGCAAACTATGTGAAGACCCACTTTAAGAAGGTTCATTCCTCTGTGATGGAGAAGTATGAAAAAATTGGGAAAATTGGTGAAGGATCCTACGGCGTTGTTTTCAAATGCAGAAGCAGGGACACGGGCCAGGTTGTGGCCATCAAGAGGTTTCTGGAATCAGAAGATGACCCGGTCATCAAGAAAATCGCCCTTCGCGAAATCCGCATGCTCAAGGTAATGGGTTCTTTCAAGTATTTTCAGGGATAAAAAAAAAAAAATCAGTGGCCTTGAGATGTGGTTACATCTCCTTCCTTCATGGCCTTTTGACACAAATGGGACGTCTGTGTACAAGGCACCAGTTATATAAGGAGCTAGAAAGCAGAGGTGGGCAAGGTGGTACTCACTTTCAGAGATGCTGGGGGGTATTTTATTTTCCTTCCCAGTAGCTTCTCTCCCATGTCACCTATAGAGCTGGTCCTTCAAGGGCCATCAACTGTGATTGAGAGCACAAGAACGTACCACATTGTTTAGCATTCATGGCTTTTACACTCCCAGGCTGACTTCTGTTGAGGATCTTAGTGCATGAAGAGAATTGATCATTCACCTGTTTCCAAATTGTCAGGAAGCTGACAGGTTCTCCTTACCCCTCACATTTATCTACTGCTGAACCATTATGTTGTCCTGCCTTGAGAAGAAGGATTCTTCTCAAAAAAGTGGAATGATCACTTTTGAAATGTTTATTCATGAACCCTGAGAGACCATGATTTCAAACGGGGGAGGGGGAGTTGTTTATTACAAGCTAAAACTATTTTTTCCCTCTAATGGAAAGATGCTTCTTCTCTGAATTTCTGTGGAGATGAACCCACACTGCAAGGTAAACCGTGACATGTAATGAATGTGGTGGGGGTTAACCTGGTTTTAAATGGTTAACGCCTGTGTGCTGACCTGTGGACTGACTCTATGACAAGGAAAGAGCAACTTTGGGGGAGATGATGGAATACTCGGGATTTTCTCTTTTTCCTGCTTCTCCATTTCTCCAGGCCTCTCTAAGAAAACTCTTTTTTCCCCCACAAATTGAGTATGTGGGGTTATCTCTGGATAAGGATCCCGAATGGGCAGCAGCAGGCTTTGGATAAAATAGAGTGAGTAGGTACTGGGAACACTTGCTTCTTTCGGTTTAGGATGTTCTTTACCTGGATGTTGTCTGTTCTGAGAAAACACTTCCAATCACCCCTCTTCCGGAAGTGCTCCCCTCGGAGGGGTGAGAACAGCAGTGTTCACCGCCTGGGCCCCTCTGCCCTTCCCCACCCTCCCTACACAGGGAGAGGTTCTCCCCATTCTCTTGGGCCAGTGGACAGTTTTTCTCTTTCTCAGGCTTTCCTAGAGGAGAAGGTGATGATTGCATTTCAAAGGGTTCCTTTACTCCAAAGAAAAGGAACATTTCTTTCTAGTGGAGAGAGAGTCTTTTCCTGACTCTGAAGATCACCTGTGATGCCTCTGAAATCTCTCCCCTCTCTTTAGCAATATGGTGTTTACAGGTGTGGCTCCCTTAATTAACTGAGTTCCTCCAGAATGGGGACCTCGCCTCTGTATCTCTGTATCAACTACTTGGCGTTTAGTAGGCCTCCAATAAGTCTTCTTGCTGGGTTTTACAAAAAGGGTTTAGAAAATAAGCTCTTGGGAAGGGGAGGTGTTGCCAACCAGTTAGGGAGTCAGAGGTGTTCTCTTGAATAACTGAATATCGATGTGCCCGAAGGGTAGAGCACAGGAGCCTGCTTTCAAAGTGTGCAGCACCCCACTCTCCAAAACCAAGTGCACAGATGTAGACTCCTCTATCTGTATGAGGCGATGGGACTAGATTTCTATAGAGACTGTCCCTTTAAGCCCTAACTTCAGAATTCTGTGATAGCCCTAACACATAATGGGTACTTTCTAAATATTTGCTGAATAAGTGAATTGAGGGTATGTTGAATAAAGTCACGTTTTTCCATTTATTTTCTCAGTAACTACTTATAGAGCCCCATTGTGCCTAACACATGTGTACATCAAGTTGTACGCACTTTCAGACGTTAACTTGTGGATGGGAAGTAATTTCTTCTCAACTCTCACTCAGGGTAGGCTGGGTTCCTAATGGGCAGGCCTGTGCCATTCACCTGGTGTCTCCATGCCTGGCAAGAACCCTCTGTTTGTTGAATAATGAAAACAAAGTGTTAGGAGGCATGTTTAAGCTAGATTTTGAGATGCTTAGGGAAGCATGGAATGAGAAAGAAAGTGTTTGGGGCAAACAGTCTATCCAGGGAGAAGGTGTGTAAGTGGAAAGCGGTATATTGAGGGACACAATTAATAACTCCAGGCTTGGCCAAGATGCCTGCTGGGTGCTAACAGGCCAGGTAGAGAAGGGACGGAAAGGAAGCCAGGGTCCAGTGGGAGGGAGTGGGAGCATTTTCCTGGGAACACAGGTCTGGCCCTGGGATGTGATGGCTAGCACATGGCTGCACCTGAGTCCCAGCCGGCCTTTGGGGATTGGAGCCTGACTCCAGGGCAGGTGTTGTAGCCCTGAGAACAGGAAATTGGTGAGAGAGAGGGGAGAGCGGCAAGTGTTTTAGGGTCTCACTGAACTGGAATTGAAGGCAGGGCTTAAGTGCCCATGGGAAGGAGGAGTACCGAGCTGTGAGCAAACCACAGTTCCCTGGGCCCAGGGAAAGGCTGCAGCTCAGTGACTCGGTGAGTTTAAGTTCCTAGGTGTTCTTTGAATATCCTTCACAGAGCTGGGGCTTTAAATGACCCCTGGTGAGGTCAGGAACTAGGAACCAGGAGGACTAAGGCTGAAGGTACTCCAGTGACCTTAGCCAAGCAGGTGAGGACAGGCAGGTGCTGATCACCTGGCTGCTCCCATTACGATAAGGAAAGCTAGAAGGATCGGTCAAGATCAGATGTAGAGGACTTTGAAAGCCAGGCTAAGGAGTTTGGCTTTCTCCTATAAAAAAAGGGAAGCTAGTCAAGTGTTTTGTTTGTTTGTTTTAGAAAGTCGTCGTTTGTGGATATTTGGATTTCATGGACCAGTAATGTTTCAAAAAAATTTTTTTTGTTATTGTTATTTTTACAGATTGGGATAGGGTTGTCAGCATTTTAATCCTCAGCCAAGGATATGTGTTTATTTTTTCAATTTATTTGAGAGAGAGAGGAAGTGGGGGGTGGATGGAGAGAGAGAGAGAGTGAGAGAGAGAGAGAGAGAAACATTGATGTGAGAGAGGAACATCGATCGTTGCCTCCCATAAGTAACCCAACTAGGGATCGAACTCAGAACCTAGGTATGTGCCCTGACCAGGAATCGAACCTGCAGCCTTTTAGTGTACAGAACAATGCTACAACCAACTGAACCACCTGGCAAGGCAAGGTTGTCAGCATCTTAAAACACCAACTACCAACAACTATCACCGTCACTTCATAAATAAAAGGACATTTTAGTATTTAAAAAAACAAACAAACTAGGAAAAACACAGCCTTTTTTAGAAATAAAGCAGACTTCCAAAGAGAGAGAAATTGACAGCTATAAGATTTATGAACATTCATTTCTCTGGTGTGTGTGAGTATACAGTATGCGTACAATTTGTGTGTATGTGAGTATGTGTGTACCATTGCCCTTACTTTTCTCACTTCATTATCCATTGATGAAAATGGCGACATCATTTGTTTTGTGAAGCCTGAATCTCATGAAACTAAGCACTATGTCCGGAACAAAAAGATTCCCCAGATCAGGTCATATCCTGCTCAATGGGATCTATAGCCGCTACAACAAAATAATAGTACAAAAGAATTGAATGGTGTCTTGGAGTCTGTAATAGAATTTGGCCTGTGTCAATCCTCAGAGAAGTCCTTGGGTGTCTGTTTTTAAAACTGTTCATTTAACAATTTAAAGCCACTCCCGATAGTTGTATTGAACTCTTTTTTTTTTAAATATATTTTATTGATTTTTTACAGAGAGGAAGGGAGAGGGATAGAGAGCTAGAAACATCAGATCAGCTGCTGCCTCCTCACACCCCACTGGGAATGTGCCCGCAACTAAGGTACATGCCCTTGACCGGAATCGAACCTGGGACCCTTGAGTCTGCAGGCGGACGCTCTATCCACTGAGCCAAACCGGTCAGGGCTGTATTGAACTCTTAAAAATATTTGTTTCCTCCTAAGCAGATATGACTGTAGGAATGAATTGTCCAGCAATTGACTTTGTAATTTTTAAGGCAGCACATCTATAATACTTCCAATTCTTGGTGTGACAGCATATATGAAAATGTTGCTATCCATTAAATGCTTTTGAGGATATTTATATATTTATTTTATATTTATTAAGCTGTTTTGCTAATATTTTTAGAAAACATTTTTTTTCCGAAAATTTGAAACACTTTCAAATGCATTCTGTTGTGCCATCTGGAAAAATAATGGGTGATACATTTTTATGATAAAAATTTAGTATTTGTACTAATAAACTGCTTCTTAAACTAAATATAACCACTCTTCACCAAAAGGTCCTACTGAAGTGAACCTTTTAATGTTTTAATTTTGAATTATATTTTATTTAGGTTAGATAATTAGGCTTTATAAAAAAAATTAACAGTTGCTCCAGTTAAAATCAGTCAATTCATAACTCTACTCTAAGAACAAATTCACTTCTAGTGACAGTAATAAAATTATACTGCAATATCTGAGCTCAAAGCAACTATTCTACCCTTTCTCAAACTCATTTTATTTTTTTAAATTAAATGTATTGGGGTGAAACTGGTTAATAAGTTTATGTAAGTTTCAAGTGTACAATTCTATAATACATCATCTGTATATTGTAGTGTGTGCTCACGATCCAAAGTTTAGTCTCCTCCCGTCACCATATATTTGACTGCCTTCAACTTCTCCCCACCTCTCTTCCCCTCTGGTAACCACCATACTGTGTTCTGTGTCAATGAGGTTTTGTTTGTTTGTTTGTCAAACTCATTTTCCATTGTGGAAAAATAAAAGGGAAAAATTCAATATTTTGAGTTAGTGCTTTGATGAAACACCAGTGCATAATCTTGTTGACACATGTTTATTTGGCAAGTTTTTACAGAACTAGTGCCATGTACCAGGCACTATTCTTGGCCCGTTTTCTCATAGGGAAGGAGAGACTGACAGTAAACAAACAATTATATGTCAAGTGGTGAAAAATAAAACAAGATAAGAGAGAAAGAGTAATGGAGGGACTTGTTTGATATTTAGGGTGGTTAGGAAAAGTCTTTCTGAATAATGATATTTAAATAGAGACTAAAAGGAAATGTGAAGGGATGACTCATTAGCTCGCCAGGAGATGAGCTTCCAGGCAGAGGGAACAAGTACAAAGGCCCCAAAGCAGGGTCCAGTGATGGTTCTATGTATGTTCTCGTGTGTTCTAGGAGGAGCAAATAGATCAGTGTGTCTGGAGCAGAGTAAATAAGGATGATGAGGGTCATGGGAGATGAAATTAAAGAGGTAAGGGGGTCAGAAGCGAGGGCCTTGTGGGCCATGGTAGGGACTGTGGATTTTACTTTGAGTGTTTGAGTAGAGGGATGCCTGGGCATATCTTATATCCTAGAAGGATTCCTCTAGCTGCTGGTTACTCCAGCTCCACAATCAGGAAGATCATTTAAAGAATTTTGGAGTAATCATGGGGTCAGAGTGGTAGAGTGGTGGTGGTCAGATTCTAGATTTATTCTCAGAGAAAAGCACATAGGAGTCTGGTGGTTGGATGAAGAACCAAGAATGATTCCAATGTTCTTGACCTGAGTAACTGGAAAAGCAAAGAGATAGGGAGAGTGAAGTACAAATCTGGGGGGAAGGAAATCAAGAGTTCTATTTTGTATGTTACATTTGGGATGTGAATCCAAGGAGACTGCGAAGTGGGCAATTAATGTGCATGTCTGGCATTAAAGGGAAAGTCCAGGTTGCAGATATTAAGTTGGGAGACATCAGCATAGCAATGGTAATTAAAGCCATGAGACTGGGTCACCATAGGGAATGCAGACACAATATCAAAGACTGAGCCCTGGAGCTCCAGCATCTGGACATCAGGAAGATGGGGAAGAACCGGCAAGGGAGGCAAGAAGGGGTGATTGACAAGGTCAGAAAATCCCAAGAACAATGTTCTTAAAAGTTTAGTGAAGAAAATGTTTCAAGAATGAAGGAATGGCCCTAGCTAGTTGTTCAATGGTTAGAGCATCAGCCCTTACACTGAGGGGTCACCAGTTCAATTCCTGGTTAAGGGCACATACATGGGTTGTGGGTTCAATCCCCAGCCCCAGTCGGGGCACATGTGGGAGGCAACCAATCCATGTGTCTCTCTCACATCAATGTTTCTCTCTCTCTCTTCCCCTCCACCCCTTCCATTCTCTCTAAAACTCAATGGAGAAAACATCATTGGGTGAGAGTTAACAAACATAAAAAGAATGAGGGAATGCCAATGGTGTCAAAGGTCATCATTAGTAGAGACTTAGAATTAGGCATTGGCTTTGAAAATGTGAGGGTCATCTGAGATCTTGACAAGAGCGGTGTGCAGGGAGTGGTAGAAACGAAAGCTTCATCAAAGAGGGTTCAAGAGAGAATGAGGGGTATAAAGTAGAGGCAGTAATACAAACAACTCTTTTAAGAGATTTTATTATAAAAGGAAGCTAAGAAAACAGGCAGCAGGCACTTAGAAGGATATGAGGTCAAGAGAATTTTTTTTGCTGTTGTTTTTAATACAGGAGAAATAAGTATATTTGTATGCCAATGGGATTAATCCAGTAAAGAGAAAACAATGGTGTTGGAGGGAGAGGATATCTGGGGCCATGATGTTAGGTTATTAACCTGAGCCATGACCCAAAAACATAGCTATAATAGCACAATAAAAGACCAACTCATGGACCAGCTGGGAGATTAGGCTACCTCTTATTTTATTTGGAATGTTGCTAGGTTCTTCACAGACACTAACCTTAATCTTTATGTAACAAGACCCACAGCTATCTTCAAACTATGGGTGTAGAACTTCTTCCACCAGCATGTATGAAATCTTCTGATTTGCATATGACCTATGAACCCTACAGGAATGAATTTAACCCCTTTTCATAACTGGGATTCAAGCATATAAAGATATTTTGCATGGGAGGTGGGGTAGTCATGACAGAAACCAGATTTTAGAGGGAGACAAAGTCCCTGAAAGAAAATCACCTTAAGTCAAGAAGTCTGGCATGATAGGCTGAAGTCATCACAGGCCCTGTGATGGGAAGTGGGCACTGTTTCTACATAAAGCAGGTAACTGTACCTGAACCCAACCCAGCACCCTGGGAATAACTATGTGTCCAACAAGAAAAGAGCTGTGTGTTGCAAAACAAACACAAACCAACCAACCAAGGATAATTGTATTACTAAGGTCCCAAGCCTCTATGATGCTGAATATTCTCTCTGTGGGATAAAAGTGGTAGAACTATTGGAAGAAGAAGCAAAGAATTCCAAACAGCAGTGATGAAAAAAGTATATGCTCCTAGAGGAGTTGAGGACAGGACAGTGCCCCTATGAGGTGTCTGGGCAGACCTTCAGCAGACGGGGCCTTAGGTTAGATCAGACCAACATCAATTGAGGGCGGAAAGCAGCAGCTAGGACATTATCTGTGACAACCCACCATCCAGAAGAGAAGAAAAATGAGAAGGAATCACATATTGCTATTGGTCACCCAGTAGACTTGAGCAAAGTGCCCTGTATCCTTACCTAGAATGCACAAATTATACTTAGACAACCTTTGATGGTATTGTTATCCCATTTCACAAATGGGTTTGTGATGGTTAATGATTTGCCATGTCCTCCTGGTTAGTGAGCTGAAATGCAGACACTGTTTTATCTGTCCCCAAGTCCACTCCCTGCTGCTTCCACACATCAGAACCATCACATTACAGTGAACACCACACTCTGAAGTCTCCCAATGACTGCTCCTCAGGGTTTATCCTGCCCTTGGTCCATCCGGGCCTTAGCTGTGGCCTCCATCAGGGCCTTAGCTGTGGGCTCCATCAGGGCCTTAGCTGTGGGACTCATGGCTGCCATGGTTGCCTGGGTGCAGATTCTTACTGGAATAGTAGTTCTTCCCAACTGCCATTCCACAACCATGTAGCTTATATTAGAAAGTAAGAAGTTAGGGTTTGCCACCAACAAAGATAAGAATAACCATGGGGGGGAAATGTTCATTTAAAACATTATCCTTACAGTAAAGCACACACGTGTCACTTAAGATATGCAGATGACACCATCCTACTGGCAGAAAGTAGCAATGATCTGAAATGTCTTCTGATGAAAGTCAAAGAAGAAGGTGCCAAAGCAGGACTGCATTTGAACATCAAGAGACAAAAATTATGACTAGAACTACACAATGAAGACATTGAAATTGTTAAAGACTTGGCTTACCGTGGTTCAGTCATCAATTCAAATGGAGACTGCAGGCAAGAAATCAAGAGAAGGCTGAGGCTTGGAGGGCAGCAGCAGAAGAATTAGGAACAGTCACCAAGGGCAAAGATGTGTCATTAGAGACCAAAGCTAAGATCATCCACACCCTCATATTCCCAATTACTCTGTACAGTGTGAAGTTGAACAGTAAAGAAGGCTGATAGAAAAATACTGATTTATTTGAAATAGAATATTGGAGGAGAACTCTACAGATACCCTGGACTTCCAAAGAGATGAATAAGCGGGTCATAGAGGAAATTAAGCCTAAAACATTGTTGGAGGCAAAAATGACAAAACTGAAGCTGTTCTACTCCAGGCACATCCTGAGAAGGCAGGGTTCTTTGGAAAGGTCAATAATGCTGGGAAAAATAGAAGGCAGCAGGAAACGAGGAAGACCGAATATGAGATGGATTGACTTCACAGAAGAAGCTACAGGCATGGGTCTACCGGGGCTGAATAGGGCTGTTGAGGACAAGACATTGTGGACATCACTCATTCATAGGGTCACCCAGACTCAGAGCTGACTCAATGGCACATAACACACACACACACACACACACACACACACACACACACACACACATCACCCCCACAAGGAAGAACATTGATCCTGGGAAGCAGGAGACAAAAAAGTCTAACTTTTGTATTCTATAAAGCACAGATATACAAACAGAACATATACAGACATAAAGTATATTTATGGTATTAACATTTCTTTGGGAGGTGATTAGGAAAGTATGTGTAAAAAGACTTCTTTGGGGGACAAATATGAAAAGACGATTCCTAGGGTATGGGAAGGTGAGAATGTTGAGTGTGTACTTTGTCGTCATGCATAGTAATAACCCACCAGATGTTCAGAGCACCCCCTTTTTCCTACTGTCTCCTCACTCTCTGTAACCTTCCAGCAAGGCTGTGGGCTGTGTGACTGCACAGGGATAGGAGCCATAGTCAGGAGGTGCACTTTCTGGTCTGGCTCAGAGCTGTTGGGTGACCTTGGGTAAGCTCCAGTGCCTCCTGGAACCTGGCCCACCTTATCGCCATGATTTATGTCTCTGTTTGGCATTGCTTCGCTGACTTTTTGCTGAGGGGAGCAGAGTACTTTTGGGCCAAATACCTACTTTAAAGCTGCAAAGGCAGGAAAATAGAGTCAAAAAGAACAGTAAATTGGTGCAGCCACTGCAGAAAGTGGTATGGAGTTACCTCAAAACATTAAAAGTTGTACTGCCTATGACTCAGCGATTCTACTTCTGGGTCTATATCCAAAGAAACCCGACATTAATTTGAAAGAATATGTGCACCCTTATGTTCATTGCAGTGTTATTTACAATAGCCATGATTTGGAAGCAGCCCAAGTGTCTATCAGTAGATGAGTGGATAAAAAGCTGTGGTACAGACCTGGTTAGTGTGGCTCAGTTGGTTGAGCATTGTCCTGAAGGGTCGCAGGTTTGATTCCTGGTCAGGGCACATGCCTGTGTTTTGGGTTTTATCCCCAGTAGGAGTGCATGCAGGAGGTAGCTGATCCCCAGTAGGAGTGCATGCAGGAGGTAGCTGATCAATGTTTCTCTCTCACTCGCTCCCTCTCCCTTCCTCTCTCTCTAAAATCAATAAAAACATATATTTTTTAAAGAAAAGCTGTGGTACATGTACACAATGGAATGCTACTTGGCCATAGAAAAAGAGGAAATCTTACCTTCTGCAACAGCATGAATGGACCTAGAGAGTATTATGCTAAGTGAAATAAGCCAGTCAGAGAAAGACAAGTACCATATGATTTCACTTATATGTGGACTCTAATTAAAATAAACTAACAAAATAGAAACAGACTCAGATACAGAGAACAGACTGACAGCTGTTAGAGGCGAGGGGTTTGGGAGACTGGGCGAAAAAACTGAAGGGATTAAGAAAAAACAAACAAAACTTATAGACATCGACAACAATATGGTGATTACCAGAGGGAAAGGGAAGTAGAAGAGGATAAAGAGGGGATAGATAAATGACTTGGGGTGCTGAACACACAATACAATATACAGATGATGTATTATAGACTTGTACACCTGAAATCTATATAATATTATTAACTAATGTCACCCCAATAAATGTGATTAAAAAAACAAGAGCATAGGAGAGAGAAACACAGAGGTGGGAAGGCAGAAAGGTGGGATTTAAACATGGGCGCTAGTACTCAAGGGAGGCATTGGAGGTGAAGCACCTCACAGTCTCCCTCACAAGGTTCACTGCTTTCAAAGATCAGACCAGAAATACTGCTGGGCAACTTACTATCCAGGTGACGGTAAAGTGCAGTGGGAAGTATGACTGTCAAGGTTCTCTGTTATCCAAAGCACTTGTTAAGTGCTGAATTCCACGTGCTCATGCCAGGGCCCCGTTCCACTGAATGCTAGCCGAGTGCCACGTGAAAGCTCCCAGCACTAGAATCTAATTAGGGCTTTCACAATTTGTAAAGGCTTTTGCTTTCCCGATATTAGTTTACTAATATTTCCCAACTCAATAAAAGTCTCAGTGGAAAATTCTGTGACTTCTTTAAGAATTTAATCCTGCTGTTGCTAATTGGTGCTAATTTCTAGTTCCCCTCTCTTCAAATTGTTTAGTTGGCTGGTTGAAATGAATTAGTAACATTTCTGTAAGTTGTGTTAGCTCTGTTCAACATTCTCTGTTATGGCTTACATGAGATTACAAACCCCACTGATCACATAAATGAAAGAAACAGGCTGACCGTAAGACAAGATGGAGAGGTGGAGACTGGGGCAAACTGGAGACTTCATGTCTCATGTAAAGTGGGCAGCCATGGCTCAGCTCCATAGACTGCAAGACTAGGGGGGCTAGATTTTCAGTCGTTCTTTAAAAATCCAGAAATCAGAATTTTATGTAAAATCTCCTTGGTTTATCCCCACAAATTTTTGTTTTGAAAACATTTTCAAAATATAAAGAAGTGGGAAGAATAAGACAATGAGTACCTCCATATGCTTATCTACTCTTTAGTTGGCTGTTAGACGTCTTCATTTCCTTTCTGTCTTTGTCAGTCACACACACACACACACACACACACACACACACACACACACCTTTTTGGCCGAATTATTTTCCTAAGTATGGAGTATAACTCTCCTAGAACAAGGGGATTTTCCTATATAACCACAATATGATTTCTACACTCAAGAAATTTATCTTTGGCACAATAATAGTATTACGGTCTATGCTCAAATTTCTCATATTGTCCCAATAATAGTTATTTAACTAACTAACTAACTATATAATCCAGGATCTAATCAATGACAATACATTGCATTTAGTTGGCATGTCTCTTTAGTATACCTTTAATCTAAAAGAGTTCCCCAACTTTTAAATTCTTTTTTTGGTCTTTCATGATATGGCATTTTTGAAGCATCTAGCTAGGCCAATAGTTTTGCAGAATGTGCCTCAACGAAGGTTGTCTGACTGTTCCCACATGATGTGATGCAGGATCAATGTTTTCAGTGGGATGCGTGGGTGAGGATGTGTCCATCACACTAGTTCTCCTCAGGAAGTGCATGCTCCCACAAGCGGTGCTATCAGTTTTAATCTCATGGTTAAGGTGGGTCTGCCATATTCCTCAATTGTAAAGAAACATTTCCCCTTTATAATTAATAAGTAACCTGTGGGGTTATAATTCTAAACTTGTTCCCCAATAACTTTCACCCAAGGATCCTTGCCTCAATCAATTATAATAAGAGTTATTGTAAAATGGCAACTTTCAACAATTCTTTCTATATTCATTAGTTATGATTTTTCAGTTAAAATAAAAAGAGCTTTCCTTCGCACCCCACTCCCATCTCATACATACATATATTTTGTACTATCACTGTGAATTTGTGGGTTTTTTTCAACATGTTAGAAACCATCACTGTCATTATTCTTTTTTGTTCTCAAATTGCACACATTTGACCACTTGGGGCTGTTGGACCCAGGTCCTTTGTCCTGACAGAGGCCTGTCATTCCTTTAGTCCGTCTTTATTATGTGCACAACAAAATGCCTCAGGCTCATCCTGCCCCAGCTCTGGAATCAGCCATTTTCCAAGGAGCCCAGTTTATTTCAGTGATAATGAAATCTGACTTTAAAACATTGACAAGTCGTCCTAGCCAGTTTGGCTCAGTAGATCAAGCATTGGCCTGCAGACCAAAGGGTCCCAGGTTTGAT
>NW_005359590.1:2337005-2355084 GCF_000412655.1 Myotis brandtii
ATGTGCAGGAGGCAACCAATTGATGTGTTTCTCTCACATCGATGTTTCTCTCTGTCTTTCCCTCTCTCTTCCACTCTCTCTTTTTACATCAATGGAAAAATACCCTCGGGTGAGGATTAAAAACAAAAACATAAGAACATTGACAAGTCAATTTAAAAAAAAATTAAACACCATTCAGGCCAAACAGAACACATCTGCAGACAGTGGTTGGCCTGCAGGCTTAGTGTTGGGCCTTCAGATTATACAGCTTTCACGCCATGCAGATGTTATTAGAGAATGGCAGATCCGTTCGCCGTCCATTGCTAGCACATAAAGAGGTGTTGGCAGTTTGTGGAAACTGGTTGTCAGCAGCATGGAAGAGAAAGCAGATCCTGCCCACAATGATAGAAACCAAACAGTCCCCGTATCATCATCTCTACTTATTTGTTCAACAAGTGGAGACCTGTTTAATTTCATTTTTACAAGATAGCATACTCACTGCAAATAGTAACTCACTGTTTTGTTTGTTTATTAGAAGATTTTTTTGCCTTAGCTCATAACGTGTTTATCTAGAAAGATTGTATTCCTGCTGTGTAGTGAACTCCTAAGTAATAAAGCTGCCACACAAATATTTCAAGAACAAAAGAAGCAGAAATCAACAAGCTGGTTCATTACCTTCTTAAAGGCACCCAGTTTGTCAGGGGATTAAGCGCATACCGTCTGCCCTAAATGCTCCTCCACACACCATGCCACACACCTCAGACTCTAGAAAATAAAATATCACAGAGCTGGAGGAGGCAGGATAAGTGACTTTATAATACACACTGATAAAAAAATAAAAGTTGCTATTGCTTTTCTTTAACCACTTAAATTATTTTTATTTCCAGCAAATCGAATTTATAGGCAGAAATTCAATTCCATACAGGGTGGGGCAAAAGTAGGTTTACAGTTGTTTGTAGGAAAAATAATGCAATACTTAATAACTACTACTACAAGAATAAACTCTGTGTTTTGTGTATTTACAACTGTAAGCCTACATTAGCCCACCCTGTATAGTTATTATAGAATAGTCAAACCGGAAGGTAGTACTTTTTATACAGAATGGAAAATTTTTTAAATGGGCCAGACTTGTGTCTTTCACTTTAAATTTTTTAATGTTTTAATTCACCTTTTGATTTGGCAGGATTCATGTGTTAGGCCACAAATTTGCTTTCAATGGGCATATTTTCTTGCTAATTATTAACCTTCTTTATTACTTATCAACTTTAAAAGCCCTGTAGTAAAAATGCTGTTGGGTAAAATTGCCTGGTTGAAAATCTTTGAACTCCATTTCTTTTTTAGGTTAGAATAATGAAAGGTGAGTTTCTAAATCAACTGAAGCTATCAACCATATGTCACAACCAAACAAATAACTTGTTTTATAACTATCAGTACATTGCTGCGTTCATTTTTGGCCGGGTCATTGTTCATGTTCATTTTGATCACATTTGTACTTTTGCTTCTTTTCTGGTACTTTTCATGTACTTCATTAATCACAAGAAAACAGATCAAGCATCCACTGTGCACATTCTTAGCCTGTGCTGGGTCTAGAAAGGCATCCAGAAGAGATCACAGCCTGGGTCTCTGGCCAGAGGACCAGCCTGGTACATTCTGTCCCGTCCATGTTGTCCACAGCAAACCTACAATAACTTCAGCCTCCCCGCCCCCACCTTCCCACCCATGGTTCCAGCCTTTTCAGGACCCCTCCTCTCCATACGTCACACCCTTTCCTTCTCTAGTCGTCCCTGAAACAAAACTCAGCAAGGGTATCTACCATGGGGGTGCTTGGCATTTGGAGGAAATGTGGGATCAAGGCACTTTTCTTTTTTTTTACCCAAAGAGTTAAAGAATGATTCCTCAGCGACACCGTAATGATGGGTGTGGAATATTTCCCTCTAGGCTGGAGATGGTGGTAATAATTACATAGCTTTTTAAATAATGAAAATAGCTTTTCCTTCCCCACAGCTGATGTATTAACTAGTTCCCTGAAGCTAACTTCAAAATATCTACCTTGGTTTGACAATACAGTGAAGAGAGCTATGCAAGTCATCTAAAAGACATTTGTATGATAAAGTAATATATGCTTACGTAAGAAAAACCTGAGGATACAGAAGAATGTAAAGTGAAAAAGGAAACCTACCTTGTCCTTCACTTTCCATTCTCGTTCCCTTCCCCCCACCCACAGTCTCTCATGTGTCATTCCAGAGGACTTCTGTGCTTATACAAAGACATACTAGTATATTTCCTTTTTAAAAACAGACACAAATGCTGTCGTATTGAATCTACTGTTCTGTGAGTTCCTTTTTACATTTAACAATATACCTTGGCCCTAACCGGTTTGGCTCAGTGGATAGAGCGTCGGCCTGCGGACTGAAGGGTCCCAGGTTCGATTCTGGTCAAGGGCATGTACCTGGGTTGCGGGCACATCCCCAGTAAGGGGTGTGCAGGCGGCAGCTGATCGATGTTACTCTCTCATCGATGTTTCTAACTCTCTATCCCTCTCCCTTCCTCTCTGTAAAAATGCAATAAAATATATAAAAAACAGCAACAATATACCTTGGACATCTTTCCAAGTCAACACATATAGATATACCTTATTCTTTTTAATAGCTACATACTATTTTATCATTTGAATGTACTATAAAGTCCTATAGTTATTTATTTAACTACTCATGTATTAATGAACATTTGGGTTTCCTGCCCTGAAAATTTGGGAGAATATGGGGGATAGAAAGCATGCTTTCTCTAAGTGGGTCACCAGGAGGGGTGATGAGAGAGTCCAGTCCCACTTCTGCTCCTGGATCCCAGACCCACAGATTCCCTCCTGAAATGAAGACATAGCCCCATGTGGTGGCCGCTGGTTCAATGCATGTGTCCTCGAAGGCTGGGGTACAGCTTCCATCATTCCCTTAGGCTGGCTGGTTGTAGGTGACGAGGTGTTTAGTAGAACCAATGCATTCCATGGCTGTGTGCTAATTGTCATGCCTCCTTCGCAGGAAAACCGGCCCGTTGGTCTGATGTTGTGTGGACTCCTGTGCTGGTAAAGCAAACATCCTCTAAGCTCCTGATTGTGGGGCAGGCAGGACAGGCAAACCCCTTGCAAGAATTAGTATCTATTCCGGTAAGGACAATCACAGCCCTTCCACGGAGCAGCTGGTCTCCTTCAAGGACAGAGCATGTCAGTCCCCAAGTGTCAGGTTTTGTTACTGGCAGGTTATGTCCTCAGCAGCAGCAGCCAGGTCAGCCTTGGGGAGAAAGGGAGCCAGTGCTGCGGGGCCATCCATCACCACCACCCCTGCAGCCGTGGCACCCTGTGCATGGATCGGTTACAGAAGCCCTGGGCTGGCCAAGGACAGAGCAGGCTGGCACCCTCCAGAGAAGACATCCTCTCCCTGGATGCTCAGGGCCTCCTCAGCATCAGTGAGGCCCACAGACCCTCAAGCTCTGTGCTCGCTCCCACGAGTACAGTTTATGCCTCATCACCCAATGCTTTCAATCTTGCTCCATCCAGTCTTCCCACAGATCCCTGCTTATCGCAGGTCCTTTCTTCCTCATGCAAAGTGAGCCATCCAGTGCACTGCTTGAGGCTCTGCTCAGTGGGAGGATTCCCTTTCATCCCTGACCTGCAAGACCGCCGCCCAGGCGGCTTTGGTGGTGGCAGACCTAGTGACAGCATAATGAGCCGATCCATCTGGGAGCTGGTCTTGGGTTTTTCTCCTCCATTAGTTGTAAACTCCCATGGAACCATACATACATGTCAATTGAAGGAGGGGTGACAGTGCAACAAAGTAGATGACGGGAGAATGAGCCACCCCTTTTTGTAACTTGCTTGTTTCCCCCCGGACCTCCTGGAGCCCGATCACACATGTATAGTTTTCATGGTTTGGTGGATTATCACTGGCGCATCCTCGCAGCCTTACGACGGCGTGTCTCTACTACCCACTCACGGGGCGGCTCTGGGTCACAGAATCCCCTGATGGCCCGTGGTCAGGTGCTCAGTCCCTCTTAGGGAGTTACCAGGTGTCCTTGTCAGGAACTAAGTCCCAGGTCACGGGACAGTGCTCCCAGGTCAGTAAATTCCCCCCCTTTCCAGCCTTATATTTCTCCACTGCATGGTCCAGCAGACTTAAGTTTCCTGCTGGTACGTAGGAGCCAGGTCTTGTAATTCTCAAGGACAGTTATTTCCTCCTGGAGCAGGAACCATAGTGCCTGCTGAGGCAGTGACAGCCTCATCCTAGTTAGAGGTCTGTGGGCCCTGGGAGGAGGTGGGGATCCAGTCGGGAGCCACCTGCCTCACTGAGGTATTTTCAGGTCTTCATGTGGCAAAGGTAAAAGAGGCTGCTTCTCCCAGCCCAGAGCGCTCTGAGAAATTTGAGGGTTTAAGATTCTCAGACTCATCCCCTAAACGTCCCCATCCCAGACCTCTGCGTCCCTCGCTTTTCTCGCCAGAGCCCTGACCTGGGCATAAGAGATCTGTTGAGACTGTGCATCGTCGCTTTTGTATACATGTTAAGTCCTGAGCCTGCTTTTAGCACAATCTACCCTGCATCTACGGGAGATAACTGTCTCTTTAAATACTGTCATAGAGGCCTTTTATTTTTTTTAATCCTCACCCAAGGATATGTTTCTTATGGATTTTAGAGAGAGAGAGGAAGAGAGACAGACAGAGAGACAAAGAGAGAGAAACATTGACCCCATTGCCTCCTATACGCACCCCGGCTGGAGATTGAACCCGAAACGTGTATGGGACAACGCTCCAACCAACTGCACCACCCGGTCGGTCAGGGCTGCCACAGAGGCCTTCTGACTCCCACAGTTGATGGATGGCTAACCAGAACCTATCTATCATTTTCTCTTTTCTTTTCTCAACGACCTAAAGGTGTTAACAAAAGCCAGTCATTCGATAATCCCTGTAATTATCATTGCCCCATATTAGTCACGTGCCACTGCTAATGCACAAGGCAAACTGCACCACATTCAAAAGCATGACTGATGGAAGTCTCAGTCATTGTGTTGTTGCTGCTCCCCGGAGCTTCCTCTCGCCCCACTTGCCACCAGCTGTGGGGGCCTGGCCATCTGCCTGGGGATTGATCCAGTTCCAGATCCCTTTCTGAAGATCTGCCAGCCTGGGCCACTTCTAGTACCAACTCTCTCAGCCTGGACACCTCCCAGAAAGCAGTCTCAGACAAGCGACTCTGTTAGTAGCTTGTTTTGGGAAGTGATACCAGGGAGCAGGAGTGATACCAGGGATCGGAGAGAGGGAGATAGGGAAGGAGGAAAAGGCAATGCAAGGGCAAAGGGGCTCCTCCTGCCAGGTCTCTGCAAGGAGCCTGAGGACCAGAGGACTTACCCACCACTTCCTGTCCCCCATTGGTCAAGGGTTCGCCCCACGGAGTTCTCCCTCCTGCATGGTAGAGCCAACCCGCCAGCATCCCATATCCCAGCACCCAGCAGCCCTGGGGCAGAAAGCCAAGGCACAGAGTACGGCTGAGGTGAGAGCTGCTGGCTACATCTGGGCAAAGCTGGAAGCTGCAGCAATGGCTAAACTAAAGGATGCACTGAAGGAGGGGAAGCAGCATGCGAGAGGCAGCGAACGCGGACCTCCTTGCTGTTCTGCAAACATTCCAGGCAGGATCCCACAGAAGAGCCTTTGGGATGGCAGTTCTTTCTGCCTGGAACAATTTTCTGGAAATCCTCATGACCTGCACCTTCTCTAGACTTTTTTTTCCATTTGTTACCTTTTTAGTGAGTTCTTCTCTGATCACCATGTTTTAAATTGCAACCCCCTATCATATTATGTTCTCTACCTACTATATTTCTTTCCATAAGACTCACCACCACCCAGCATGCTCAAACACAGGGGTGGGATAAAGTAAGTTTACAGTTGTTCCTATGGAAAATACTGCAGTAATTAATGAATAATAATACAAGAACAAACTCTGTTTCACGTACTAACAACTCTAAACATACTTTTACCCACCCTTGTATGAGCTCCTGACAGCAGAGATTTTTGTCATCTTTGTTAAATATTGTAATCCCAGAGCTTAGAATAATGTCTGGCACAGAGTAGGGCTCAGTATATGTTTTAAATAACAATGTATATCAAATGAATATATGAAAATAGAATAATTTACATATCTTAATGTATTTCCTATTTTCATAAAATTACTCAGTAGTTTGTCTTCTTCACTTAACATACATCATTGTCATAAGATCAATAGAGAGGCCTCTGTTAATCTCATTATTTTTAATAACTGCACAATATTTAATACTTCATAGTTTAAATGTATCACAATTTATTTAGCCATCCTCTTCTATCAAAGGAGGTTTGTGTTATTTCCAGCTTTTTACCTATACATACAATATTGCAGTAAGTATCCTTGTACATATCCTTGTGTGCAGTGGTGCTTTTATTTCTATAAGGTATATTCCCAGAAGTGGTGTGCTGGGTAAAAGTGTCTGTGTGTGTGAGTGTGCGCGTGTGTATGTGTGTACTTGTGTTTCAATAGACTTTATTTTTTAGAACAGTTTTAGATTTACAGAAATTTGAGATGATACTATAGAGAGTTACCATATACCCTCTACCTAGTTTCATGCATTATTTTTTTAATATATTTTATTGATTTTTTACAGAGAGGAAAGGAGAGGGATAGAGAGTTAGAAACATCGATGAGAGAGAAACATCGATCAGCTACCTTCTGCACACTCCCTACTGGGGATGTGCCCGCAACCAAGGGACATGCCCTTGACCGGAATCGAACCTGGGACCCTTGAGTCCGCAGGCTGATGCTCTATCCACTGAGCCAAACTGGTTAGGGCAAGTTTCATGCATTATTAACACCTTACATTAGTACAGTATATTTGTTATAATTAAGGAAATAGTATTGATACATTATCATTAACTGACGTCCATACTTTATTCTGATTTCCTTCGTTTTAATCTAATGTCCTTTTTCTGTCCCAGGATCCCATCTGGGATTCCAAACGGCATTTACTCACCACGTGTCCCTGGGCTTGTCTTGGCTGTGACAGTGTCAGATTTTCTGTGCTTTTGAGGAGTCCTGGCCAGGTGTTTTGTAGAAAGTGCCCCTGTTGGAATTTGTTTGGTGTTTTCGTCACGGTTAAACTGGGGTCCCGGGCTTGGGAGGAAAACCACGTCACCTGCCTGAGATAGTGTCTGTCAGGTTTCTCCAAGGAAGTCACTCTTGCGCTGTCTCTCCATCCTGTAGTCTTTGGAAGGAAGTCACTATGTGCAGCCCACACATGAGGAGTGGGGAGTTCGGCTCTCCTCCGTGAAGGCAGAGTATCTACAGGAATTATTTGGAATTCTTCTACATAAATGTATTTATTTTCTCCTATTTATTTATTTATTCAGTCAGTCAGTCAATCATTCAGTCATATCAGGATGGATTCATGGGTATTTGTGTCCCTTTGACATACCATCATCAATGTAGGATTTGTTTTTTTTATCATTTCCTTACTTTCTGGCGTTATCTTGTACATTTCCTCCTTATCTAGAATCATCCATTTTCTCCCAGGAGCCCTGTTCCCTTTGTTGGAGAAGGGTATTAGCAACCAAGATTTGAGCTCTAGGTGCACATGTTGCCCCTGGGGTATGGTTGCTTCTAGGCTCTTTGATCTGACAGAGCAAAGTCATATATGTGTGAATTCCAGTCTATGTATACAGACATATCTACAGGTTTTTCTGTAAGTAATCATCTGTACCTGCATTAAGCTAAACATGAGTTCATACCGATGTCTCCAACTCTAATCCAATATTTAAAATACAGAGAGAAACTAAAAGGGAGACCAAAGTAAAATTGCAGCAGCAAAGGCAGAAACTTTAACACAAGAAACTACACCTTCGTCTGAGTGGCCCAGGCTTCTAGGTACAGCATAGCTGAAGGATGGCGGTGACCAGGCTGGTAAGAACCACTGATGACTCCAGATTGGGCCAGCCCAGCTCAGAATGCTGAGGAATGAGACTGGGCCTGAGGCTTTGGCTTTACATACTCATAATAACGAAGGGATTCTAATTAAATGAGCCCCGAACTAAATCTTTGTAGGATATATGGTAATCTAGTCTGGACTATTAAGATGACTTGTATGTATAATAAACATGTTGAATAAGCCTGTGAACATCCATCCATCCATCTTGTTGCTTGGTTCTTCTCGTCTAATTCCTCCCTATGTCCCTAAAGAAGCCCATTCAGTATTGAAGTAGAAACATCCACACCTTCTTGAATGACATTGTGAATGTTGAGCTGTGATTGAAACCTCTGGGCTGCTGATTGCAAACTGGTTTCAAGACCAGAGGTGCCTCTCTGAGTCCTGCCCCTGGAGTCAACAGAGAGAGAGGAGTAATGTGGTTTGAGATGCTACACCCATAGGGTCTGGCTCCTGGTCTCACCACTGCACTGACACTGCTTCCAGGGAGGTCGCATGACCCCTGCCTAGGGAGACCCACCAGGCATGCTCAGGCCGCTCCCCACTTGACCTGTCAGCAGCCTCCATCACCGCAGTCTATTTGTCCTTCCACATTCTGCCTGTGGCATCATGGCATCATGCTCTATTGTCTTCTTCCTTACCTTGGGGGACATTCTTCCCTCTCTCTTCCTCCTCACCCACCCTTCAGATGCGCAGGGGTTCCTTGGGCCTCTTCCCTTCTCACTCGCTCTTCTGGTCAATCGCATGTGTCCGTGGATTCACTTACACTCACGATGACTCCCGGCTTTTATCTTCAGCTCTAACTCCAGCCAACCTGACGGTTCCACTCTGGTGTCTCAGAGTTCCCAACATGCCAAAGATAGTCATTTCTTCCCCAAAGAAACCATTCCCTCTCCCACTGCTGACCCTGCCATCTGCCCCACGATACAAACCTTTAGTCATTCTTGATGACTTCCTCTTCCCCCTCCCTCACCTCCAGTCCCTCACCACATCTGACTATTCTAATCACTAAGAATATCTCTGAACAGTGCCTTTCTCGCCATCTGTCTGGCCTCCACCCTGGTCCATGTTCTAGACACACACCTTCAGGCACATCAGATTGAAGTCTTCCTTGTTTTCCTGTCTTAAAATGTTTCATCAGCTTAGGAAGCGTGATTTATTTATTCATCCACAAATAATTGCCGAGGCTGTGTACTGGGGGTTCAACAACATCATTTTGAGTAAACAAGAGAACACAGACCCTGATATCATGGTCCTTACATTCTGTGGAATGTATCTGTTATATCTATTGACAGCAGAGGACATAAACAATCAACTGAGGAATTTTTACTCTGTAATTACTTAGTAAAGACAACAGGTTCTGAAGGACACATACTTCAGGGGAGCTACCAGCCATGCAGGGGCACTGAGCCCTGGGGAGCAGGGGAGACCTCCTTAGGAAGGGCATTTCATCTGAGCCTTAGAGGATGAGTTTGTATTAACTAAACCATCCCTCCCTTTTCACTCTCCTTTCTTTCCCAGCCTTCTCACATCTCTCTTTGCCTTCACCAACCACCTGGGCTATAATCGCTTTTCACATACAAGCTACTAGCAAACAGCTCATGAAGAGAAGTAAGATAATACTGTTTACAGGTTACTTCAACCAAGACAAAAACTTCCTAAAGGACGAGCAGCTTTCTTTTTACTGGGTCCGAACTAGAGAACGCTGTCTTCCACACCTCACATTTGGCGCCTTGTCCTTCCTGTTTTCAGCAACTCAAGCATCCCAACCTTGTGAACCTGATCGAAGTCTTCCGGAGGAAGCGGAGGCTGCACCTGGTGTTTGAGTACTGCGACCGCACGGTTCTGCACGAGTTGGACAGATACCAAAGAGGGTGAGCGATCCATCCCTTACAAACAAAACGCAATGAAACACATCAGGATTTGTGAGGGGAAATTAGCAATGACCCTTTTTCAGGTTAGGCACGAACAGCCAGTGTCTGGACAGCATACCCTGCTGCTGGGGTCCACAGAGGAGGCGTTACCAAAAAGGTTAGAAAAGAGAGCCTATCTAATCATTGTCATGAAGAAAGCAACCGCAGCATTACTGGGTTGAACTTGATTTCTTTGGTACATTATCTCTGCATATAAGCTATCCGAGTCTCTAAGAAAGAAAAGGGAGGGTATTAGTTATTCTGTGCCTGATTCAGGAAGTCTGAGGACTTGGAGATTGGAAAGAAGATCCCAAAGAAAATGGCTATTAGGAAGTTAACGGCTAAAACAAATGCATTGCCCTGGCCGGTTTGGCTCAGTGGATAGAGCATTGGCCTGCAGACTGAAGGGTCCTGGGTTCGATTCCGGTCAAGGGCACATATCTTGGTTGCAGGCTCCTCCCCAGCCCGAGCCCTGGTCTGGGCGCATGTAGGAGGCAACTAATCGATGTGTTTCTCTCACATTGATATTTCTCTCTGTCTATCCCCCTCTCTCTCTTCCACTCTCTCTAAAAATCAATGGAAAAATATCCTCGGGTGAGGAAATAAACAAATGTGTTGCTGCATCCAAAGCAATCTGGGTGTCTGTTCTGCTGTCTCGGTCAGGACTTCTTTGGTTACAAGTGTCAAAAACCCAGCTGAAGCAAGTGTGGGTGAAAAAGGAATGTGTTGGTAGCTGTAAGTAGGAAGGATTGGGGATGACTTTAAAGGCTTTGCTGATCTTACCACATCTCTCTAGCATATGCAACTCTTATGTGTGCATGAGAAGGCTTAGGGAGCAGGCAGATACTTCCTTTGAAAGAAAAGGGGGCTCCCTTTCAAGGGTGGAGGGTAGCCCTTACCTGGGTGAATAGAATAGAGGCTGGATTTTGGCTCCCGCCTACTCCTCAGCAAGATGTCTTAGGGTAGAGTGCCATAGGTGGTGGCTGTTCTCTCTCGGCTCTTCTTTGTGTTGTTTTCATTCTACTTTGTACACAAGTCTCCCTTATAAGGTGAATTTTGGAAGATGTGTGTGTGGGGCGGGGTGGGGGGGATAGAAAGAGTTAGGAAGGGAAGAATATGATAGAAAGCATGACCACAGGCTTTTATCAACCTATGTAGCCATTCTAGAAGAAAGGACATTCTAGAAGAAGGTAGTATCTGCATATAAAGTCCGGTGGAAGACTCTGATTGGTTCATCTCAGTTGATGCAATCACTGTAGCCAAAAGGAGAGGGTAGAATGATTAGCAGGCCTTGGAAGATATGATTCAAAGCAGGTCAGTCAAGGAAGACTTCGTGGAGGAGGTGGCCTTTGGATTGAACAGTGAGGAGATTTAAGAGAAGTTAAGCAGGAAAGAATAGTCCATCTCTCCTTTTGCCTTGCTCCGGGGAGCCCAACTTTGGCTGGGGACAATATACAGAGTGGTGGAATGTCCCCCCATCCCGGTCACATTCACTCAGCAGCTGGAGGCTGGGGCTCTTTTAACAATGCTTTCGAGCCTCGGCCAAGAGCTTGCTCTGCCATATAGTGGTGGTTCTATATTATCTAGCATGACCCCCAGGCACATGGGATTAAAGTGGCTTACAGTCTGTTAGTGACCATGGCATAGGCTTTTCATGTTAATTTACACAACCAGCGAGCGCCAAGAAAACACACACATCCCTTCAGAAAGTCATTGATGCGGAGAAATGTATTCAAGGGAGAAAACCTTTAGTATGTTGATATTTACTCTTTGGACAGCTTGGAAGTGACACTTCAATGAAACTTACTAGTATAAGTTACCTGTGGCTATGTGGTTGGTACAAGGGAGGTGTTGCAGGGAGTTTGATTAATTATGTTAGATTGAGTCACTTGGAAACACTGATTTGTGGGGGGTTGAAAGCAATAGGGAGTCAGTTCTTTTTTGGCATGTAGTTTGAGAAGAAAACAAGGACAGGACAAGGATCGATTAGAGTTTTGAAAGCAGTTTTTTTTTCTTAACTCCACTGGCTAAAATATGTTATATATATTCCAGGAAATATAAAAATGTTTTACTATGGAAGTGGGTTATTTGTAAGCACATCCCAGTAAAAGTGGGTCTTTATCATCTGTATGACCTTTGGCAAGTTGCCTACAGGTGTCCCCACCTGGAAAAATGAGAGTTCAGTGCCAGGTCAAGTTTAAGGGAACTTCCGGCTCTATAATGCTATCCATTGATGGTCTCATATCCTAGAAGTCAGAAGACTTTGGTTCTCCCTTGGATTCATATTTGATCTGTTATATAATATCAACAGGGGGAATGTGCTAATGCTGGTGTTTGCCCTGCCTGGTGCCAGGTAGGGGCCTCCTTCGGTTTGCACACTTACTGCAAGAATGTCCTGTGATCACTATGGTCACTCTACTGGATCACCCTGTTCCCACCTGTTCCCCACTCCATGGAATCATTTGTATTCTAGGCTTTAGGACAGCAGTTCTCAACCTGTGGGTGGCGACCCCTTTGGCGGTCGAACGACCCTTTCACAGGGGTCGCCTTAGACCATCCTGCATATCATATATTTACATTATGATTCATAACAGTAGCAACATTACAGTTATGAAGTAGCAACGAAAAAAATAATTTTATGGTTGGGTCACAACATGAGGAACTGTATTTAAAGGGCCAGAAGGTTGAGAACCACTGTTTTAGGATGTGCTGTTTTCTCAGCCAGGGTTGCCCTACCTTCTCTCCTTTGTCTAGCAAATTCCTGCTTGTCCTTCAGATACAGCTCAAATATGGCCTCCTTTGTGATAGCTATCTTTTTACTTTTTTTATTTTTTTTAATATATTTTATTGATTTTTTACAGAGAGGAAGGGAGAGGGATAGAGAGTCAGAAACATCGAGCAACCCAGGCACATGCCCTTGACCGGAATCGAACCTGGGGCCTTTCAGTCCACAGGCCAACGCTCTATCCACTGAGCCAAACCGGTTTCGGCGATAGCTATCTTTTTTTAAAAAAAAATTATTGATTGATTTTGGAGAGAGAGGAAGGGAGGGAGAGAGGGAGGAGAGAAAGAGCGCTTACTGGAGGCAACCAATCAATGTGTCTCTCTCACATCAATGTTTCTCTCTCTCTCTCTTTCTCCCTTCCACTCTCTCTAAAATTTGATGGGAAAAAAATATCCTCTGGTAAGGATTAACAAAACAACAACAAAAACACCAAAAAAAAAAAAAAAGAGAGAGAGAAAGAAAGAAAGAAAAGCCTTAAAGACACAATCTTAGACTGAACAGTTTTACTTCTAATAATTTACCAGAAGAAAATAATTGAGTGTATGTGTTAAGATTGTAAAAGTATTGTTTATGATGAAAAATTGTAAACAACAGAAATGTCCAATGATAGAGAGTTGGTTAAGTAAATTATGGTATGTCTTTACAGTGGAATGCAGTGGAGCCACTAATAATCATGCTTATAGATAAAACAGACATTGACAAAAGGTGTTCCTAAGTGGTTGCAAAGTGAAAAAATGCTATCATAAAAATACATATTTCATTTTGATAGATCTTATATATAGGTAGAAAAAAGAAAATAATTAATATATAAATTTTAGTAGTGATTATCTCTGAGTTATGATTGATAAAGGTATTTTTCATTTTATTTGTGTTTTTAAAACTATTTTCTCCATGTTCCATTTATTACCATGGCAATGTTTTCTTATTTAAAATAATTCTTGCCAAATCAGGCTCAAAGACTTATTTCTACTTTGAATCTGAAGTGGACATGAATTCAGCTCCTTATTAACAGGTTTGTAACTTCTACTCCTTTGGAAAGCTTTTGGAGAAGATTCAGATTCATGTTGATACTAACGAGCCAATTTATGCCACAAGATAGGTATCTGCTACACTGACACAAATATGTTTCTATTGTAATTCCCAGTGCTGTGGTTCTGTTGTTCACATTTGCCCTCTTACAAGCATCTTACCATTGCTTATCTTCTGTAGGTCTTAAAATGCTTTATACTTATTATTATACTAGAGGCCCAGTGCATTAAATTTGTGCACAGGGGAGGGGAGGTCCTTCAAGTCAGCCTGCACCCTCTCCAATCCAGGACCCCTTGGGGGATGTCCGACTGCCAGTTTAGGCCTGATCCCTGCTGCAGGATAGGGCCTAAATCAGCAGGCGGACATCCCTCTCAAAATCCAGGACCGCTGGCTCCTAACCGCTCCCCTCCCTGCCGGCCTAATCCCCCAACTGCTCTCCCCTGCCAGCCTGATACCCCTAACTGCTCTCCCCTGCCAGCCTGATCCCCCTAACCGCCTCTGCCTCGGCCCCGCCACCATGGCTTTGTCCGGAGTAAAGTCCGGAAGATGTCCAGTCTAATTAGCATATTACCCTTTTATTAGTATAGATAAACTATTGGTCTCTCATAACTCAAAGTTTCATAAATGACTAGTTTAGGTGTTCTCTCTTTATTTTTCTGTCCCACGATAAGTGCAGCCAGACGCAGTACTTCACTGATTCTTTCCATTACCACCAGTTCCTCCTCTGACTCCAGTATACTTTGTTCAAAGAACATGTGGTGGGTAAAGATTGTCAGTACAAGTTTTCAGTTTCTGACAATGGAATTCCCAAACTTTGTAGAACCATAAAAATCTCTCTCTCTTTTTAAATTGAAAGTGACATATTGTTTGTTATAAAAGTGTTTCTAGCTGCACAGTGATGGCGAACCTATGACACGCGTGTCAGAGGTGACACACGAACTCATTTTTTTGGTTGATTTTTCTTTGTTAAATGGCATTTAAATATATAAAATAAATATCAAAAATATAAGTCTTTGTTTTACTATGGTTGCAAATATCAAAAAATTTCTATATGTGACACGGCACCAGAGTTAAGTTAGGGCTTTTCAAAATGCTGACACGCCGAGCTCAAAAGGTTCGCCATCACGGTGCTGTCCTCTCCTCTGTTTTTACTCTTTTTACTTATGCTCTCCCCTCTGTCTGAAGTGCCATGTCCCCTGCATGTCACCAGACTGACTCTTGCTCCTAGAGAGGGAGAGAGAAACATCGATGTGAGAGAGACACATTGACTGGTTGCCTCCCACATGCGCCCTAACTGGGACCAGAGATTGAACCTGCAACCCAGGTACATGCCCTTGACTGGGAATAAGACCCTTGACCCTTCGATGGGATGGCCGATGCACTAACCACTTAGCAACACCAGCCAGGGCTGAAAAATTATTTTTAATTATTTTATTAATATATATTTAAATAGATTATACTCTACATACTATTCTGGATTTTTTTGAAGTATATTTTGGAGCTGTCCCTCTATTTATACATATTTACTTCTATATTTTTAAAGTGGTTATATAGAATTTCATTGTGCAAACATACCATGATTTCTTTATTCAATCCCTCATTGATAAATATTTAGATTGTTTCTAGTTCTCTGCATTGACCAACCACTTGCATAAATAGTTCTATAAGATAAATTCCTAAGAACATATTGTTTCTGCAGGAGCTTGGCCAGCCCTTTCTCCCCTAACTTTGCTGTAGTCTTGTGTGGAAATGAAGCTTTGATTGTTTGGCATCTTGTAATGTCACAAATGTTAGACAAGCAGTAGCGGGAACAGCTGTTATATTGAGAATGCCGGAAGAGGTCCATGTTCTTTCTTCATCATTTCTCTCATCTCATGACAGAGGAAAATTTCACTTTCTTACACCACTGTGCCCTCTGTTTCCCTTTTCTATTCTCCCAAAAAATTACATTAAATTTTATTAATTCAGTAGTCACTGTTTCCATTATTATGCTTATGTAAATATTACTATAGCTGAGCATTTTACCATACTAGGGTCTCCTTTCATACTTTTTCTGCAAATTAATATTTGCCTGCTTTTTAAATTTGCTTAATATTCTTTAACTCTATTGCTAACTTTTCTCACTCTTTCTAATAGCCTCTCAACATACTTTTCCACAAGATAATCACATCAGATGATTCACTCATTCCTTTTTTTTTTTTTTTTTTTTTTTGGTGACATTCTGCTGTTAGAATTTCTTTCTCCCTCTGCCTGGCTTGTGTGCGAAGCCTGTTACCCAGTTGTCCTCCTGGGACTTCCCTTTGCTCTCATCCTTGGAATCCCACTGCATTTCCCTACAGTTGGATCTACTGCTGCCTGGATCTCCTGCCTTCCTCTTTCTGGGTTTACCTACTTATTTTGGCCAAGCACATCCATCGCCAATCCTTTAAAGAGATAACACAGTCCCACAGAAATCTCGATTACAGATATTTCTATCGCCCATCCCCTGATCCTCATCTCCCCTTGGAGTAAAACAGTTGGGATCCCCTTAGGTCCCTGGGTGTGAAACAACATTCCCAAGCCGGCAGGAAGCAGGTGGTGAGGTCACACCGGTGGAGGACTCAGGGGTGTACTCCTCCTCCACCGCGTCCCATTCCACCCTCCCCAGAAGGGCGCCTCTGCTGAGCTGGGTGACAGCCCAGTGGGCTTCAGAGGAAGTCGTAGCTCTCGGTGAGGCAACTGACTGAAGACCCCAGGGAAGAGCACGGGCTACCCAGGGAATGAAGACACACCTTGCTGGGCCCCTCCCACCTTGGCTGAGGAGTGTCCTTGCTCACTTTTCTCCTACCCTGCCTAGACCCGCATTTCTAGGTCTGGGGAGCTGACATCCTCAGGAGAACAAATCCCATGAGACCTGCCCAGCCGGCTGCGAGTCCAAGGGGCCCAGGTTTACGAGGAAGAGGAATTGGGGACATAGTTTGTTCAAAGTCCCACTGCCTAATCCCGTGGGGGAGGAGAACCAGGCCAGAGGAAAAATCTCAAGCCACTTCCCGCACAGGCTGAGGTTGAGCTTACACATGATTCCTCTAAAGCAGCGGTTCTCAACCTGTGGGTCACGGCCCCTTTGGGGGTCGAACGACTCTTTCACAGGGGTCGCCTAAGACCATCGGAAAACACATATATAATTACATATTGTTTTTGTGATTAATCACTATGCTTTAATTATGTTCCATTTGTAACAATGAAAATACATCCTGCATATCAGATATTTACATGACGATTCATAACAGTAGCAAAATTACAGTTATGAAGTAGCAACGAAAATAACTTTATGGTTGGGGGTCACCACAACATGAGGAACTGTATTAAAGGGTCGAGGCATTAGGAAGGTTGAGAACCACTGCTCTAAAGGGACAGCTTGTCTTTGAGCTGGAATCCGGAGGGGGGGGGTGGTTAGAGACAGTAGAGATTGAGGGAGAACTGGGGCCCTTCCCTGCCTCACTCTGCCCCAGACCTCAGCCACGAGCAACGTTTCCCACCAGTTGGGAAACACACACTGTGAGGTGGAGTGAATTCCTTCACCCTGCCAGCATAAGCTACAGCTTTAAGAATGTCTGCTTTAGCCTGAAGGGTCTGGCCAGACACCCAGACGCTTCAAAGCTTTTAAGTTTGTTTGTGAAATATTTTCATATTTGTTTAAGATGGTATAAGGCAGAGGGCACGGCGATGACAACCCTCAACATGCTTGGCTCTTGAGTCACGCTGTTCCAATCGGGATGGTTGCTTTAAGGCAGTTGTCACCCGTCATTTCCCTTCACCTCCTCCCAGAAGTTCCTGCGCCCCCCCCATCCCCCTCTCGTGGGCCAGGTCTCAGCTTTCTCTGTTTCCTGTCATCTTCTTTGATAGTTTACGCCTTTTTGATGGAGTGCATCCTCCAGGGGGCTTCCCGATAGGTTAAAAGAGAGATTAACCAAAGAACTTATAAGTATATATGCATAGTCCATGGACTCAGACAACAGACAGGTGCGGGCCTGGCGGGGGTGATGGGTGGAGGGGGGCAGAGGGGAGAAAATGGGGGACATCTGTAATACTCTCAACAATAAAATAAATTTAAAAAAAGAGAGAGACTGAGTCCTTATCCTTGAATGTTTAAAAAGTATTTTCTCTTCACGCTTGATTTCTATTTTGTTTGTTTTTGGTGAAAAATAATATTTCTTCAAAAATTTGGAGGCATTTTTTAATTTAATTTTTTCTATCACCATTTATTCCCTCTATGCAGTCTTCTACCTCCACCCATCTCCCTCCACCCCCAAAATCACTATTGTCCATGTCCATGAGTTCTCTCTTTTTTTTTACTCAATCCTGCCACCCCCTCCCTACCTCCCATCCCCCTCACCACCACCCCGCC
>NW_005359590.1:2355097-2361975 GCF_000412655.1 Myotis brandtii
CAAGCTGTCTGCCTGCTCTCTAGCAATGATTCTGTCTCTATTTTGCTTGGCAGTTCAGTTTGCACATTAAATTCCACATATGAGTGAAATCATATGGTACTTGTCTTTTTCTGAATGGCTTACCATGATGTTCAATTTTGGAGGCATTTTTAAGTGCCTTCTCTCTCCTAGTGCTGTTAAGGAGTCTGTTGTCGTTCTATTTTCTGCTTCTTTGTGAAGTTCTGTTTCTTTTTTATTTCCTGAAGCTTGTAGCACCCTCTCTTTACTCACTGCGTTCTGAATTTTGAAAATCATGGGCCTTGCTTTTTGTGTCCATTATTGAGGCACTTGGTGGATTCTTTCTGTCAGAAGAAAAAAAAACTTTTTAAAATTGTTTTGTTCTTGATTTCCTAGCCTTTGTTTTCTCTTTTCCTGGACCTTCTATTACTTGGAGGTCTGGCTCTCTGGTCCCCGTGGGGTTTGCGGTGTCCTGTTCTTGTTTCACGGATGCAGCAGCTTTCCTGTTGCCATCTTCTCTGAGGACATCCATGTTGTGTTTTAATGTTCCCTTCACTCCCCATCGTTTCTCTTTCTTTTGAGTGGCCCTTTTTCTGTTTGTTTTGGTCTCTGACCCTCTTATTTGAGACTCTCTTGGGCAAATAGAATCTTGTATGTCTATGGTTTAGAGTAGGGAACTCTCAGAAGCTTGGAACGTCACTGTGGGGTTATCCGGCTGGGCCCTTTGCTGGGGGAACCCCAATCTTCAGATCCTCCCTCCTGAGCTCCCACCAAAAAAGTCTTCCAATATTTTGCCTCAAGAGTAAAGTCTGGCTGCCAGCCTTCTCAGGACCTAGTGCAGGAAGAGGGCTGGGGAGTCTCCATATTCTGTACTTCGTATGTCTGCAGTCATTTCATCCCCTGCTTTAATCCACTGGCACAGCGGACCAAACGTCCTTGATTTTATGCTCCCCAGAAAACAAACCGCAGCCTTCAACTACTGGGGGAGGAGCATTTCCTATTGGAGTAGAACAGGGGAAGGGGCTAGGGGTTTAATTGTTTCCCAAACAGGTTTGTCCACACCCCTTCCCTCCCACCTCCACCGAGATCTTAGCCTTTACTTCCTGAGCCTTCTCTGGACTCTTTGGGGTTAACTGGTTGGTCCTCCAGGCTCCCTTCTTTAGACGGGTGACTTTTTCTAGCATCTGTGTGGCTATGCCACTAGGATAAGGAAGAGAATTGGGAGAGAAGCTGCTCGAAGCCCAGGGGCATAGTTCAGGTGCAGAAATGTCCCGGCCGGTCTTCCTGGAAGTGGCCTCCTGCACGTGTCCCACTGTCGAAGCATCCTCTTCTCTGCTTGAAAGGATTTCCTCAACATCTGGTCTGTGACAACAGTGACCTGGCAGGCCCTCTCAGAGGCTGGAAGTGACTTTGTTTGGTCACCTTAACATAGCTACTCGGGAGTTTCCTCCCTGGCTTACTTTTCTTTTAAAATTTTTGTTGACAATGTTACAGATGTCTCCCATTTCCCTCCCTTAACCCACCTCCCTCCAACCTCACCCCGCCCCCCCCCCAACCCAGGTCTTCACCACCTTATTGTCTGTGTCCATGGGCTATGCATATTAGAATGTAAGTTCTTTGGTTTATCTCTGCTCGTCCCCCCACCCCCACACCTGGCTTACATTTTAGTTCTGGTGGAGGACCACAGCAACGTTGTTTAATGTTTGATTCATAAGAACACTAGGCTCAGCTGGTGGGTGGGGGTCTCTGAATATAAATGTAAACTTTCTGTAGTCCATTTCACTTATTGCCTAATTAAAAAAAAAATCCTCCCCCGGGAAGTGCTTTTTTCTAACTGGCCCAAGGGACCTGCTGGAGCTACTGGTTGCCCTGTTATATAAGCTTAAAGTCAGAGAAGTGCTGGAAGCAGTGGCATCAAGTTTAGGTGCTGTGAAAGAGGACAGGCCGAAAGATAAGGGGGGGCGGGGGGATGCAGCCAGCTCCCAGGGAGGAGCGGTGTGGGAAAGAATCAGGGGTCCAGGTGAGTTATGGATCATCGCTAACTTTTGTTACATGGGGTGCAATGCAAACCTCTTCCCTGCCCTCACCAAAGTCTCCATTACCTTAAAAAGCATCCTGCCTGGAGAAGCCACGTGTGCACACAGAGAAGATGAGCTCCGCTGCAAGGCCACTAGCTTGGGGCCACTTGCAAAAATGCACAGCATATTTTATGCTGTAAATTAACTAGCTTTCCAGCAACAAAAAGCTTCCTATAGAAATGGAGCTCAAGTTACCAGGCAGGTTCCGGCGGTGTCACAGATGTTTGAGGTCAGTGGTCATAAAGACTTGAAGTCCTGTGGGTCTTCATGGTCCCTCCCTGTGGCAGCAGATGAGAGATGGTATTGTTGTTCACCTGCTGTCCCCAGAGCTCAGCAGTGTGCTGGCCACATGTTCTTTATGTTGGGCCTGTGGAAAGACGGGTCAGTGAGTTAGATGACTTTCTGTGCGGCCTAGGAGTTTGCACTATTTAAGCCTATCTTAGTTTACTTTTTTCTTTTTCTTTTCTGAGCTGAATTCCATGGCTACACTAAAGAATGTGTTTGTGCTGCTTCTTTATTTTCACTAGGGTACCAGAGCATCTCGTGAAGAGCATAACTTGGCAGACATTGCAAGCTGTGAATTTTTGCCATAAACACAATGTAAGTCTCATGATCGCCCTTAAAAAAAAAAAAATCAGAAGGCTGCCTTTAAGCTGAGGCGGAACCTTCGTTCAAAGTTTATGCCATGCTTTTGTGGATATAATTTTTCATCCAAATCTCCTTAAGCCTGGTTAGGGTGTGTGGAGGCTAAACGTGCCAACCTAGCGATTCCTTCTTGTTCGGGTCACATGAAAGATGCATTTTTATGATTTATACCCATCAGAAGCTACTCAGATTTAAGGTAGCATCCCATCCACTTGGAGTCTGTATGGGTCTGCTACCCTCAGAAGGCTCTGAAATTAGGGAGAGGATCCCCTCGTGACTCCTGCCCATGCAGTTGCAGGAGGCGGAGTCCCACGCACAATGCCCCCATGCTAGTGCCTGCTTTGCTGAGATATGAGTGCCAGGTCTGGGACGAGCCAGCCCCGTGGAAGCCTGTGCCACTCCCGGCCACAGCAGGGCCTGGCAGAGGCAGTGGGCCCAGGCTCTGACTTCACAGATGCTGGAAGCCTGCTGCCCCTCCAGTACAGCACTGCCCACTGCCTGCACACGAAGCCAATTCCAGTGTTAGAGCTCCATCTTGGCCACAAGGGCAACCTGACTGCAGTATGTCGATCTACTGGCTGCTGGGGCCAGTTTAGCTGGTGGGCCTGATCTGCATGACTTTCCCGGACACTGCTTTCCCAGATGGAGGAAATAGGACAGTAGTGAGCGCTTTTCCCTACCGAGTCTCCACCTCGCTGAAGCTATAGTCCTTGTCAAAACGCATGTATAGAAGGGAGCGTGGGCGCTTTATTTATTTTTTTAAATATATTTTTATGGATTTCAGAGAGGAAGGGAGAGGGAGAAAGAGATAGAAACATAAATGATGAGAGAAAATCATGGACAGGCTGCCTCCTGAACGCCCACTACTGGGGATCAAGCCCACAACCTAGGCATGTGCCCTTGACTGGAATCGAACCTGGGACCCTTCAGTCCCCAGGTCGACATTCTATCCATTGAGCCAAACCAGCTAGGGCAGCATGGACGGTTTCTATTGCTGTTTACTGTGAGTGAGGCTTGGCGCTTTCCCGAGAGTAGGTTTCAGGATGGGGAGCAAGAGAGACTGCATAAAGGCCCTGGTGGGGGAAATCAGAGACACTAAGGACCAGTGCATACCACGGTTCCCCGGAGAGCCGCTGACCACACTGTTTGGCCACATGCGCTGGTGGGGGGAGGGTGTAGAAACTTGTAAAGAATTCCCAGAACAGACTAGGAGCACATTCTTGCTTACAAGTCCTGCTGACCATCTGTCACCATGATATCCACGGGTGTGCCCATTTATAGTAACATGTGAGCCAGTGGTGAAGAGTGGAGGGATCTCAGGGCCATTAATTGCTGAGAACCAGATAAGATTGTAATAAAATAATTCAGAAATTGTCTCCCCAAATGTTTTCCAGAGTCATGAGTACCCTTTGGGGGAACATTGACACTGCTCTCTCACCCTGAAGGTCGTTTGGAGAGAGTACGAGGCCAGGCCCAAGAAGAGCCTCTGTCCTCTTTCCAAATGCTAGAAAGGCAAGAATGCCGCAGGGTTTCAGCCGCAGCCGAAGGGGGTCTCTCCTGCAGAAGGAGCCAACATTCCTCTCCGGAGAGGAACAAGCTTGGACGAGGGCAGGATTATTTATTGGGAACCCTGAAAAGCATTTTAACCCAATTGTTTTTATGTAATTGTTAACCAAGTTGTTGATTTGTTCTTTGCCAAGAAAAGTATTTAATCAGAAAATCACGTGAAGATTCTTAAGCATTCTTCGAACATCTCCCTGTGAAACCATGTCAGCTGTGGTTTGGAAACCACAGGTGATCTGAGTCTAAACTGTGGGGTGGATGCAGCTCCGAGAACGCTTGTGTGTGGGACGGAGCTGACATCTAGCGACTCTCTGCAGAGGGTGAGCGCGGCCCACTCCTGTTTATCTTGTCAGGACACATGTCAGAGCTGGAAGGGAGGCCTCGCAGGAGGCTCGTGGTTCCGCCCTTCTCTTCCCAGCTTATCTCTGCAGGCCCAGCGCTCGTCCTGTTTACCAGGCGGACGGTGTTCTGTTCTGTTAAACAACTGAACTATGAATCCCACTTATGCACCAACCTGTGGCTCCAGCAAAGCCCTGTCCAAGCTTTTCCACTTTTCCCTTTCACGGAGGGTTGCCAGATTACACACTAGTACATGCCAAACACTACGTAAGACATACTTATACTAAAAAAGTGTTTAACTACAATGTAAAGTTACCTGGGTGCCCTTGTTGGTCCCTTTGGGACCTTCAGGAATTTAGGGTGATTCAGGCTATGATAGGTGTGGTACTAGATTTACTTCATGCTTATGTTTTGCCAATTTTGGTATTTTTTATCCTATTATCCAAAAGGCCAGTGAGAAGTTCAAACGATTTCTCAATTATTTTTGCTCATTATTCATGGGTTTTACTGATTCTACATAGTATAGTTGCTCTTTAATAATCTGTTTTGGTTCGATTTTTGTGACTAGTGCATACATAGAGATGTGAAACCAGAAAATATCCTCATCACAAAACATTCAGTGATTAAGCTGTGTGACTTTGGATTTGCTCGACTTTTGAGTGAGTATTGACGTTTCTCTTAAGTATAAATGATGGAAAGATTCTTTATATAATAAATGATCTAAATGCTATCGAAAGCTAGTTCTTATATATACTAAGTATATACTAGCTTACTATAAATTACAATTATGTAATTGCTGAAAATAGGTAGACACATACAGTAGTTTAAACATGTATGCTATAGCCCAGCTATATAGTACTTTTCAGAAGTACTATTTTAGAAGAGTGGTTTTCAACTTTGGCTGCAAGTTAGAGTCACATGGGGAATTATAACTATAAAAACTATACTGATTCCCCCACCCAGGAATCATGGTTTAATTGGACTGGGGTGGGACCCAAGCATCAGTAATTTTTAAAGTTCTATATTCCAAGTGATTTTAATGGGCAAGTCGTATTGAGGACCCAGTGATTTAGAAAAGCCACATGATGGGGCACAGCTGGATGTCTGAGGTCTTCCCACTCCCGGTTTTGATTCCACGTTTGCACTGTTCTCTGTTTCCCATGTCCCATCACTGGCCAGCTGGACCAAGTGACTACTACACAGACTACGTGGCTACCAGGTGGTACCGCTCCCCTGAGCTGTTGGTGGGGGACATGCAGTACGGCCCCCCAGTAGATGTTTGGGCAATTGGCTGTGTCTTTGCTGAGCTGCTGTCAGGGGTGCCTCTGTGGCCAGGAAAATCCGATGTGGATCAGCTCTATCTGATCAGGAAAACCTTGGGTAAGTGGTGTCTCTGTCCTACCTTTTGGGCAACTGGATAGTTTTAGCCACATCAGTGCAGGGCAGAGCCACGTTCCTAGTCTCACCTGACGCCCTTTATCATTACGAAGGAGGGACATTCTCAACGCCTCCTTTAAATGACTCCATTAAAGGCGTCCACATTTGTTTTAATAAAAAGAATCCACAATTTTGAGTGTGTACTATTGTCCAAAAAGACATGATTGTCTCTTTGGCATAGTTGGGATCAAGTGAAACTCTGAATGATGATCACAGCAACAGTAACAGCGTACATTTCTATAAGGGCCGAGCAGTTTACAGGATGCTGGTGTGTCTCGTTTCATTTATGACAATGTGGTCATTCATTCGTTGGTTGTCCTGACTCCAGCCTGCCAGGCTTGTTTGGATTATTCAGAGAAAGATTCTCAGCCTTCTAGGTGTCAGGAAGAGAGTCATTCATCTAATGTCACTTTGCTTGTCTTGCTTTCCCACCCCTTCCTTTCTTTCTACTCGTGGGGTGGAGGAGGCGAGGGGAGGAGAAGAGAGAGAAGGAGAGAGACAGATGAGAAGACCTATGAGCAGTGATTGTCCTCTTCAGAAGTCAGGAGTTTAGCTGCTACTCCCCTGAGAACCCACTTGCCCTCTTCTGAACGCTTGTAGCACCTGCTGTCTCCATGCCTTTTACTCCCCGATATGCTGTAAGCTGCCTGAGGGTGAGAGCGTGTCTTTCATGTCTATCTGTCCACCAGCGTTTCCTGTCTACATAGTAGGCAGTACATATTTGCTGATGGCTCCTTTTGATGAGACAGAGACTGGGAGCCTTCCAGGGGCACTCAGCCTTCCTTGCTGTGTTTCTCCTGGTGATTTTAGGACACCTTC
>NW_005359590.1:2363349-2370067 GCF_000412655.1 Myotis brandtii
GGAAGTGCGCGCCATAGATACGACCACATCCTGTGTAACAAGGCACCGACTTGCGCCTGGCCAATCGGCAGGGCCCACAGTCCTCTCTCCTCTCCTTACTATAAAACCCCTCTCCCCACAGGGCTGGGTCTCTCTGCCACTTGCTGCTGCGTCAGTAAGGAGGGTAGGGGAGCCAAGCCCGGGTTTGAATAAAAGACTCTTTGCTTTTGCATAGGACACGGCTGGCTCCCTGATGTGGTCTCTTGGGGATCCTGAAATCTGGGTATAACACAAGGTCAGTCTAAGAGTAAAAAAGAAATTGGGGCAAATTGGCTAGCAAGACCCTGGCCGTCAGTGCTAATTTAGAGTAAGCTGCTGATGACAGAGGTGAGAGAGCATGATGGACAGGAATGCAGAGTGCCTGCCCTCACCTCACCTGTCTTTTGTCATTTTCAGCAGTTGAAGGTAGGTAGCTCAGAGCCAATCAACGTTTAGACAATGACTCATCCAGGAAAATCCAGCATTGTCCTAAAGCCCTGCTCTACTGAACTTGCATGGCCAGCCTCACTCCGGTGCCTGTCCTCTTTGGCCAATGTAGGGAACGCACTCATTCTAAAAAAACTGAAAAATTAAAAATGTGCATACTCTTAGTCCACTTTCAAGAATTTATTCCAATGAAATCATTAGACAAAGACATAAAGACATAGCATTCTTTAATAGAAATAATTTCCTTTAGTGTCCTATCACTAAAGGGATTAAGTAACTTATGGTACATAGCCTTACAATAGAAATACCACACAGCCAATAAAAATAGATTTTATGTATTCACTTAAAAAAAGTTCACAACGTATTGCTAAATGGAAAAAAATGGTTATGAAACAGTATACATAATTTGACATAATTTTAATAAGTATTTAATACACAATACATGTATTTATAATATAAGTATAAAAAATCTGACAACCTTTGGAAAATCATGCAAAGCTTTTTACATTTGTGAAATAAATGAATGCAAGGATATACACAAAAATATTAACAGCATATATCTCTCTGTGGTGGAGTAATTTTTTTCTTCCTTTATGGTTTTAAATATTTTTTATGTCTTCTAATGAGCCTATATGATCATCAAAAACATTTCAGAGCGCAATGGAGGTTTGTGAAATACTGAGTTTTTACTGTCACAGAAAGTACTTTCAAATGGAAACTAACCCTCGGGTTGCTCGATTTCCACCTGGAAGTTTCATCAAGTTCCACTTGAGCTTTGTTCCCCTTGGCCTGTCTCACAGCGAGGGCTTCCTTTTCCCACTCCCGCAGCCACCAGCAAGAGGAAAAGTGGGTCGTGCTGGGAGCACGCTGGGACAGAGGCAGGAATGTCACCTGCCATGTGGGAGGTGACCCAGCTGGCTCCCGGGTGACCTGGACATTCCCAGTTCCACACTAAATATCCCTTAGCGGTTTCCTGTTCCCTGTCTACCGGTGAAGCCTCAGAAACAACCCCGGTTTTATAAATGTAAAAGGCTTCCCGTGGTTTCCCAGAGGTTGTCCTGCAGGGGATTTCCTGTTGACAGAAATACAGGAAGAAGCAGCGGAGAGGACGTGCTGGTTCAACATCTGTGTCTGAGTCCCTCTGCTGGCGGTAACGCTGCTGGGGGAAGCCTGCTGCTTCTGGGGCCGGGAAAACTGGCCAAGCAGGCAGGATGGGCCCATCGAATCACAGCCAACAGCCGGCGGCCTTGCAGGCACTGTTGCTGAGACAGCAGGGCTCAATGTCTGCAATGTCAGGTCCATCCCCGGCCGTGCTCAGATTCCACACACAGAAATAGCAAGGGGAATATTTAAGCCAGCGGTTTTCAAACTTGGCACATATGAACCAATTGCTAAAATTCTATGCACAACAAAAAAATATATTTTTGCCGATCTGACAAAAAAAATAGGTGTAATTTTGATTCATTCACACCGGACAGCTATTGTGTTGGCTGTTGTCATCTTTTACTTTGATAACCTAAGAGAAAAAAGGTCAGGTATTGCATGTTTTAAAATTTTTTTCAGCACACGGTTGAAAATTGTTGATTTAAGCTGGGGGGATGGGGGCTTTAGGATTTTTTTTTTCTCCATATATTGTAGGGAATTCCAAATCTGAGGCTCTTGTCTCTTATCCGTGATTAATAAGTGCACACTCAGGAACTGGCTGTTGCTGGCTGGTTCCCTGTCCAAAAGAACACTGTGCTTGCAGCACCAGGGAGTGTGTCATCCGAGGAGCCTGGCCACACTGCCGCCTTTATGCACTCAGCACAGCTGGCCATCTGTTTTACTCAGATGACTGGCTCTTATTTTCTCAGCACCCGTCTCTGATTAGCCTCTTTGTCAGTGGCCTATCTCTTTAACTGGCCTGTCTGTCTGTCTGACATTGGGCATTCCTCCCACTTTATCCTGTTTGCTATTTCTCATTGACTCCGGCATGTGACTGGTCTTACATGGCCAAAGAGAGTTTGATAATATCTGCTTGGGAGACAGTTTAAACAACAGGATGATCAGGGAGACAGCAGGCTCTTGTGGTAGGACACAGCAGTTTATTTCAGAAAACCAAGAGGCATCTGTTCACCTGGGTAACAAAAAATCTATTTGGAAGCTTCGTTTTTGTGAATGTCAATAAATGCAAATAATTGGGCCCCTTTATATAAAAGCCAATGCTTGTGCCAAAAATTATCTGAGGCAAGGCAAGTTATATAATCTGAGGCAGAAAAAAAAAAAGAAATAACAATTGCTTGACAATTTTTTTTTCTTTCACTAGTGTTGTCTTCTCATAATTTGCTACCTGCATCAGTTTTCCAGGAAGAGGAGTGGTTAGGAAGAAAATTGGAAAAGCAATTTGGAGGTGGGGAGAGAAGGAGCTTGTGAAACAGGCAAAGGGAGGTTGTTGCAGGTGACAGGTCTGGTGGGCAGAGGGTGGAGGAGGCAAGGAAGGTGCCAGGAAGATGATTCTCTCACTCAAAAGAAATGCAATCTGAGGTAACCTCCTATTTGAATACATGCTGCAAATAAAACCTCCCTCTTCTTTTTTTTTTTTTTTTAAACAGGAACCACTTGAATTAAAATTTCCAAACATCTCTTATCCTGCCCTGGGGCTCTTGAAGGTAAACTCATGGTTTCCAGCCAACCAGGAAGCACACAGCCTCTGTTCTCCCTGGGGAATCCACAGATTGAAAAGTGTTCCTTTCAGAATTCTTCTCCTTTCAAAAGTATAAATATTTTCAGTTTTAAAAATGGGTCCCATTCTATTACGGTAATAACATCTGTAAGTGTTTTTCACTTTAAAGATTTTTTTTAATTGCTTTTTAGGAGATGGAGAGGGAGATATTCATCAGCTGCCTCCTGTATGCCCCCTCCTGGGATGGAACCCAAAATCCAGACTTGTGCCCTGACTGGGAATTGAACCAGTAACCTTTCAGTACATGGGAAGATGCCCAACCGAGGCACACACCACTTTAAATAAACCCAACATTGTATTTGACTTCTAAATTTACCCAAAATAGAAATTTCAGAGGAGTGGTGCTTGTTTTTAAAAAGGATCCTTTTCTTCGAAAAATGTTTAGCCATAGGATCCTTTTAAAGAGCCAACTCCCTAGTATACTTGAAGTAGATTTTGATTTTAAAGCTTTATATACAAAACTTTATATACATACACATTTTTAGAAATATGTCTTATGTAAATGAGGTGCCAATTAAAATATTTGCAAGTTACTGTCAATATATTTCATCCATTTCAAAAAGTATTTAATGCATTTACTGATGCATTTATAACATAATTTAAAATGTGAGACAGTTCATTGGGGTATGGGGTCATGAGATTTAATCTATTCAATTGTGAGCCCTATGGCCTATTTATCGGCAAAGCAAATAGTTAAGAATGTTGTAATATAAAGGGTTGTATATTATGCCTCTGCTTCCATGCAGACACGTGTGCTTGTAATGCATAGACTATTTCTGAAGGAACATACACAAAACATCTGATTTCAGAAGGGGGAATGGAAGAACTAGAGTGGTGGAGAGACTTTGCTGAATCTTGTAGGCATTTTATTTTTACCACATGTAGGTATTACTTTTTAAATTAAAAAAATACACATCTAGTTATTTTGTTTTTTTCTTTTGTTGATTTCAGAGAGTAAAGGAGAGGGAGAGAGAGAGAGAAACATCAATGATGAGAGAGAATCATTGATTGGCTGCCTCCTGCAGGCCCCCCACTGGGGATCGAACCCACAACTGGGCATGTGCCCTTGACCAAAATCGAACCCGGGACCCTTCTGTTTGCAGGCCGACACTCTGTCCACTAAGCCAAACTGGCTAGGGCACCACATCTAGTTTTTACAAAGTACATGCAAGGGACTAAACAGACTAAGTGTATTCTACTCCCTCGGGGCAGAGCACCAACTGTTCTCAGGAAGAGAACAAGGTGGGGAAATGATTTTTTGTTACTATTTCTAGAAACTATTACGTGGTTTCTCATTTAGGAATGATCATGGAAGGAACTAAAATCATGATTGGATGTTTTTTCCCCCTTTACTTCCTCCCGCCCCCTCTTGTTTCCAACTGATTAAACTGTAAGTTTAATCTTACAAAGGAGAAAGAAATTACATTAACAAGTTAGTATTATATTTTTAAAGTAAGATGGAATGTTCTCTTCTTTCAGGGCTGTCTTCACATGGATCCTGCTGAGAGACTGACGTGTGAACAGCTGTTGCAGCACCCATATTTTGACAGCATCAGAGAAATAAGAGATTTGGCAAAATATCATGACAAACCAACAAGGAAGACCCTGAGACAGAACCCAAAGCACCTGCCTGGGGTAAAAATGGGGCACTGCTTTACGAAAGCATCCAAGGTTACAGCTTCAAATGACCTCATACCTGCCACCTGGTGAAAGAGTCTGAATCTATATTTGAGTGGCAGTTGTGGCTTGCAGCTCCAGCACCTCGTTCTAGCACCTCGTTCCAGCCCCAGGACACTGGTCACATGATTTCCCAACCAGGGCCCCAAGAGACAGCTGCCTCCTAAGGCTCCTTCTCCTTGAATCCTAAAGGTGTCCTTGCCCTGCAGTTCCCAGCTGCCACACAGGGCCAGGGTGTTTGGCATGCATGAGCACAGGTCTCAGCCGGGTACCCGGGTGTCAGTCCAGCTTTGGAAAATGAAGTCAGATTTATCCCAGCTAGCTCTGGGTCATCTTGTTTACCTTGAATATTAATTGACATTCCCAAAAAGGAAGTGTTTCCCACCCTGATCCCGTAATCGTCAGAGTTGGCTAGGGTAAATGCGGTGATGAGTGCCTCAGTGATAGCAGCAGAACTGCATGTAACCAAATAGCATCCAAATGGCACACTGGGAGCCCCTGGAGAGTCGCGATTGGTGTAAAGTGGCAGAATGGCCTTCCATTGCCTTGTCATAAGCCAAAAGCTGTAAAAATTTAGATGGACTATAGTCGGAACCACAACTAAGATGAGCTGGTTGCCCTAGTCACTTCCGGAACTGCCTTAAACTTTTCCTTTGCAGCCTCCACTGCACAGCAGGCTGAATGATATCTGATGGTGTGTGTGAGGTTTGGAGGAGGGAAGAGGTTGTTCAGGCCATTAGGAACAGGTACCAAATGAACTCCAGGGCCCTAAGATAGACCAGAGTTTCAAAATTAAGAATGCTTTTATTTTATTTTATTTTATTTTATTCTCTATCATATGTGATCCAAATAGCAAAACAGACTGGAAATAGACTTTCTCCCCTTATCTTGCTGTTTCTTTGTGTCCAAGAATAAAGGGTCTTGATGGAAATATTTTTACTTGAAAGAATATGGAAATACCACTAACTTGTATTACTTGTAAGTACTGAACAATTCAGCTGTTTGATTGAAAAATAAAAAGTACCTGCTTTTCAGATACCTATGGCTTTATAGTACAACTAGTGCCCCAGTGAAGGGATTCGCGCACATTGAAAGGAAATTAATTAGAAGGTGGCTGGCAGGGCGGGACTGGGTGAGACACGGGCCGGACATGCCCTGGAGCCAACCTCCCGCAGTCTTTCCCTGGCCGGCCGCACCTGGGGCAACACTGCGGCTTGAAGGGCGTCTGTGGAGTGAACAGGGTCCTTCCGGCAGGTGGGGTCCCTCAGCCTGGCCTGTGGAGATCGGCCGAAATCAGCTCTCTGACATCCCCCGAGGAGTCCCAGATTGCCAGAGGGCAGTTCTCAGGTGTCACACCCTGGAATCGCACCCCGGAATCGGGCTCCCTCCTCTTTGGTTCCAGGGCATGTCACCCAGGAACCACCACTGCCAAGTCACCTCAGCTCAGCAGCTCCTGCGTTGAGCGTCTGACCCCTGGTGGTCAGTGCGCGTCATACCTACCAGCCAGTTGGCCAGTCGTTTAGCCTTTTATATATATACTAGAGGCCCGGTGCACAAAAATTCGTGCACTCAGGGGGGTCCCTCAGCCCGGCCTGTGCCCGCTCACAGTCTAGGACCCCTCGGGAGATGACCACCTGCTGGCTTAGGCCCACTCCCCAGGGGATTGGGCCTAAGCTGGCAGTCAGACATCCCGCTGGCAGCCCGGGAGCCCTTGGGGGATGTCCACTTGCCAGCGGGGAGCAGGCCTAGCTGCAGTCGGACATCCTTAGCACTGCTGAGGAGGCAGGAGAGGCTCCCACCACCACTGCTATACTGGCAGCCGTCAGCCTGGCTTGTGGCTGAGCAGAGCTCCCC
>NW_005359590.1:2371165-2376278 GCF_000412655.1 Myotis brandtii
CATAGCAAAGGTATGGTCAATTAGCATCTTTGTCTTTTATTAGTGTAGATAGGTACAAATAATATATGTGTGTTCTCCTTACTTTCACATGACATTTTCACATGAAGGGAGCAGTTCTTTTTAACCAAGGAGTAAGCGGGCAAATTGCCCAAGTGCCCCGACATCAGTTTTCTTTGCTATAAAACAAGGCATTGGCTTAAAAGGTTCCTAAGGTCCTGTGAATGTCTGCTTTTCCCCAATAATGTTAACACGTAGATTTTTCATTTTTACATTCTCTAAATTTTCTTTAATGTGCATGTTTTTCTTTTTAATATGAAATAAACCTCTAAAAGGAAAAGCAGAGACCAAAATTAAATATTTTGTCCTTTCTCAGGTTCTGGATTCTGGGCAGAAAAAGTATTTCTGTGCTAAAAATTTTACTTATGTCTTTTGTGATGTGTTATCAACAATGAAAAAAGTGTATGGTGTTGAACCTAATTCTATGTGTTGTATTTTCAGTTTCAGAACCTACCTCAGTTGACTGGCAGCAGCATCCTTCCAGCTTTGGATAATAAGAAGTACTACTATAATACCAAGAAACTTAACTACCGTTTTCCAAACATTTAAGGAGCTTGGAGATGGATGACAAAAAAGAACTGATCAATAACCCCCAAGAAAATAAAACATACATTTGACTGAAGACCATCACAATGTTGAGAAAACATAAGTAACTAACTGGTGGAAGCCACTTGGCAAGATGTGAAGGGAAATTCCAGAAGCAATCTTCCATGCTTGATGATGGTATCCAGAATAGAAAGGAAAAACTCGTTTGATTTCCACTTGTGTTTTTGTTATACCTAAGTAGCTGGACTTATGGACAGACATATAAATAGTATCTACTGCCCATTCCTCTGGCAAAACTAGTCACGTAAAAAAGATTTATGCTTCAGTTGTACAATATGCAACAAGTGAAAAATAGATTACAAAACACCCAAATGTATTTCCTTGGATCCTATCTCCTGCTTTTTCAGATTGCTTCAACATCATATTTAAAGAGTTTTTGTTCTTGAAATCAAAATATTTAAAATCCCATTTCCTGCTTGCTCTATCTCTTGGTTTTTAAAAATTTAAACCATTTTTTGGAATATTTAAGAGTTGTTCAAAATATTTAATATCATGGATTATCACAAAAGACTAGCATATGCTTATATATTTAGTGATATGTTTATAGATATTTGCCCCATGTACTTTTGTCTTTACCTTTAGTAAAGGATTCATCTTTGTCACTTTTTCAGGCAAGATGGATTTACTATATCCATCTACATTTGTTCACTCAATTCCCCTTGCTAACAATGGCATGAAGATTGGCAGCTGCCAAGGTGATCAAGGAGTAGAACAAAACCTATAGGCTTGGCAAGAACTACACCTGCCAGCCTAAAAGCATTTAGAACTTCATTCTCTCCAGCTCAGCTTCAGGCTTGGAGACAGATCTGCAGGTAGGGCTATAGGGATCTGGGTTTTGGAAGAAATTGCTTGTGAGCTTTTACTTGGGTCATGAAAGACATTAAGTTGTAAACCTAATATATATACACACAGGGTGGGGCAAAAGTAAATTTACAGTTGCTTGTATAGAAGACAATACAATAATAATATAAGAATAAACTGAGTTTCATGTTTTCATAACTGTAAACCTACTTTTGCCCCACTCTGTGTGTGTGTGTGTACACTATGATAACTAATAATAAAAATGTAGTCTAAGTGCTGATGGGTGGTAAAGATCGTCAGCCTGAGCATCGAAGGGTCTCAGGTACCATTTCTGGTCAAGGGCACATACCTGGGTTGCAGATTGGATCCCTGGCCTGACCTGGTTGGGGTGTGTGCAGGAGGAACTAATTGAGTGTCTCTCTCACATCAATGTGTGTCTCTCACTTTCTCTACCTCCCTCCCTTTCTTCCACTCGCTCTCTAAAAACCAATGAAAAAAATATCCTCCAGTGAGGATTAAAAAAAAATGTATTACTAAGGATTCCTAGCTTTGCACAGTGATACTTAAAATGACAAAATTAGCTCTGCTTTGGCCTATTGCTCCTATACGAACAGCTTTTTCATCCTTGTCACCTGGACACAAGGGCAATATAAAATTCTGTTTCTTGTAACTCAGCCATTTTTGGTTGATGTGATGCTACTATTTCCTAGCAGTTCTCAGCCATGGTTTTAAAAGTTGTATTTGACTGTATCTTCGAAACATTTCTTCTACACCCTCAGTTTACTGCTATGTTAATTTTCTTCATGAGAGCATTAGACCTTATTACTTACAGCTAAGTAATCCACCAAATTCTGACAACTGTTCAATCATTTTGGCTGCCCAGCCAATTTAATGATATCCATAGTCTTCCTGATATATGTAGCTTCTTGCGTAGAGCTGATAGTAAGCTGACTAATCCCAGTATTAACTAATTCTTGCTATGTAGCCTTGATTCAAAGGACAAAGAAGGATATCCAACTTCTGTGACTAGTTTACATTTGGTGTTTTTCTTCTTTTCCTTAACACAAAACAATGCACTTGACAAGGCAGATGACTATAACTGCCTAATTAATCTAATAGTTTTACAGAAAACCACTCAGAATAGAAAAGTAGCTCCAGACTAAACTGTGGTGAATCAGTTGCTTCATCATACAGTAATCAAACAAACGAGACAGAAGTGCTTATTTTTTATGAGTTCTATTAAATGTATGCTTATGTTTAACCATATCTGTAATCCTTTCTTCACATGGAATCACCACTTTCACATGAAACTATTCTATATCCTTGTCTTTTTTGTAAATGTACTAATTTCTGATTTTTTAAAATGACAGTGGCAATTATATTAGTAAATAGTGTATCATTTATGGTATGTGCTATTTATATGAGCTAGTTTCTGAACACAATTAAAATTCATTTTTCTACCTAAATTCTGTATCATAGAAAGTGTTTATTTTGACATTATTTGCAAAGTTATATTCAAACCAAATGTACAGAAATCCACAAACAAGTTGGCATATAACTAACAATAACTGAATCAGGGCCACTTTAAGCAGGTAAAAATAAAGATATATTTTTATCTACTTAATAATAATCTTTAACACTGTTTTCTAGATATAAAATGAATTTTGTCTTTATGGTATCCTTGAGCTCACAGGAAATAATATCCACTGTATATGGGGAAATAAAAATCCATTTCTAATTGACATGTTAAAGTTTTCTGTTTATAGCAATTTTTTAATTTAAGCAAAAAGTAAGTGCTGGTCTTCATGATTGTTTCCTCTATTCTAATGCAATCAGCAGAACTATTTTAATTCAGCCAAGTATTTATGTCTACTTATAATAAAATACCAGACTAAGCTTAGCAAATAGACAAGTTAGCCAGAAACTACTCATTCAGAGAAAAGGTGTAAACACAGGAATGCAGAATTATGAGAAAGGCATGCAAATCCTGAGAGCGATATGAATGCCTCCACAACTACTGACTTCTTGGCATAATTGACTTCAATGAATCTGAAATTTAGCTTTCAGTTTTCCAAAATTATACATTTATAGTAACATGCTTCAATAACTTTAAAGTGCAACATAAATTACTGTTAAAATACAATCAAGAATATCTGTGTTGTACATTTAAATGTCTTTAAAGAATTCTAAGTCAGTATCTACATCGAGATATCTATATAAATATTTATATAAAATGAGTAAATTAGAATTAAAATGTTACCTAGTTTGCATCACTTCAGTTTAGTAACTTTAATGAGTCTCATCTGAATATTTATTTTCTACATGATGGACTTTCTGCTTTTAAAATATCATGATATGACATCCTTATAGTTCTACTGATGCTTACATAATATTCGTTGCTGTTTAGGATCAATTTTAAATGATACTTTATATTGAATAAGGCACTTATTGATGATTATTATTTTTGCTTCAAGTCTAATTTTAGTTCCAGATAAGGTAGTAATGCCTTAAAGATTTTAACAAGGTTTTCTTTCTCTCTTATTCCAGGAAGATCACTTAGCAACAAATACCTGAGGTTTCTGTAAAAAAAGAAAGAAGTTACTTCAATTTGGCCTTTACTCTTATAGCATTAAAACTAAACTTGATTTATTGACTTTTAGAAAAAACTACAGTCATAATATGTATATTTGTTGTTCAGAATTACACCAATAATTCTATCTGAATCTTTCCAAATACTATATGTATATTATGGCATAGAATACCTTTGCCTGAGAGAGATAAAATATGAATCTTAACCTAGAGAGGGAAACAAATTAGCGAAGTTCTTAAAGGAATTCAAAATGAAGCCTTGAAGCCTCAACTAATGTAAGAAACAAATAATCTAGTATTTTTGGTTCTAATGTTTAAAATTTCTCAAACTCCCTGTGATAGGTTATTGGCAAAACATGGAAGAAATTAATTTAAAAAGTGGAGAGGAAGCATAATAGCTAATGTTTGAGAGCTTACTGTAGCAGGCACCATGCTAGGAACTTTACTTAGATTTAATTTTTTAAGCAATATCCCTAAAAAATGCAATAAAACCATAATGTAGTAAAGTTGATCATTTCAACTGTTTTAAAGTATTAAAGATGAAAGTTAAGTCATTTTCTTTTATTTTTCAAAACAAGACACCATCCCTCAACTGATTTAAATTCTGATTTTTCACCTTAACATCATTATCAAGTTTCCATTTTGGCACTGACCACCTACCTTAAATTTTGCAAAGCAATGATGCCTTTGTCTGTGACATTCCCACATGAAATTATTTCCATTTCCAACAAACTTTTTTGTAAATTTTCAAGTTGACTAATTCTCTCCAAACAGTCATCCTCGATATAATGACACTTGCATAGCCTTATTTTTTCAACATGCTGTAGGCCCTCTGGGAGGAAAAAAGCAGTTGAAGAACCTGTTTTACCATTAAAATAACCAACTCTCCTAGTTTTCCCAGGGCTGTTCTGATTTTAGGATTGAAAGTCCTATGTCCTGGGAAACCTCTCAGTCCCAGGAAAACTGGAACAATTAGTCACCTTAATAACCATACATGGTATTCACTATACAAGTTGTGCTGATAGGACCATTTTGCAGTGAAACATCCAGGCACTAGTGG
>NW_005359590.1:2377081-2383335 GCF_000412655.1 Myotis brandtii
GGGTGGGGCGGGGGAGAACCACCCAAGCAGAAGCTGTGTGGATAGAATTATTCCTACATCATTGAGGATCTCTCAATGACAAAAGTTTGACAGATAGTTTGACAAACAAGGCTTGAATTTTAAGTCAATAAGCCACAGAATAAAGTCATGTAGAGACAAACTTAGTAAGGAGAGGAAGGTGCTTGTAACCTCTAATTTAAAAATATTATACATAAGAAGAAACAAACTGGATGATATTGAAAAGGCAAAAAGAACATATCTACGACTATAATATTCAACTGCAACAAAATGTCACTGTAAATTACCTGCATTTTTCATAAGCAAATGATAGGGTAGTTACCTAGATGATCAAATCCAATGTTCATGATACAAGAGTCAGTGGCATCGATGGCCTGGATCTTGTATTTGTCCAGAGGGCCTGTTGGGAGGTTGTTGTAGTCCTTCTGCCACCTCTCCTGGCCATGATAGCGTACCATGGCCCCACAGCGAAGCAGCCACTCGGAGGCCGCCCTTTCGGGGCCAACTTCCTTGATGCGTTCACGATCTACTCTATTGGAAAGAAAACAAAAGCAGTTAGCTTTTATTATAATCATTAGCTTTTTAACTATACTCATCAACATAAATACAGAAAAGACTTTTCATTTCAAATGACTGAGGGAAACAAGTATACTAGTGAGATCCATGTCAAAAAAAAACATACAATGACTCTACCTGCTACCTTTCTTGCTTTATTTTTGTTTCCAAGTGAACTCTGTGAAGGCATATTATTTTTATATGAGTTGTCAGGCAGAAGTGAGTCTTCATTGATTCAGATGTAGCACAGTGCTTGACACCAGGAAGTACTCAATAACTTGTATCAAAAGAATGATACACTTGGTTATTGTTTTTATTAATGATAAAAGATTAAAGGGAATAATTTTGAACCTATGTTCAAATTAATCTTATTAAGTGATATTAATTTTTATATATGCCTTTTTCTCTAGTCAATGGTGTTATTGCTATATTAAGCAATGAGGAAATTAGCTTCTTCAGTTTCAAAATGATGCTTCTAAGCATGCCACACATTTTTAAAAAACTTGAGTTGCCTTCATAGTATTCAAAAGGCTAACTACATCCATTAAGAAGCCATAGAGTTAAATATTCTAAAATTACATTTACTGAGCTTTTCTGATTATAAAAATAATAAATGTTCATTTTAGGAAACTTGAAAGGCATGGAAAAGCCAAATAGGATAAAAGTCACTGACATCCTGCAACCCAGTCATGTTAATATTTTATAATCTATTTTGGGGTCTTTATTCAATTTGTATATATATTTTATTTGTTTTTAAACAAAATGAGGCTCATACTGCACACACTATACAAAAAAATCATTTGGAATACAAGAAATAACCAAATAACTATTGCAAATTCATCTATCTTTAACAATTCCCACATTTCTTCATTTTAATTAGAGTAACTTACTTATTAAATACTGCATTCAACCAGCCCCAGAAGTATCTGGAGTCACATGACCATGGGAGTTTCTTTAAGCCACACAACTGCCAGGAAATTTTTCCAAACAGCATCATTTGATCTAGAAACACAACACAGTATTACTAGTTGATCATCAACTGGCAATCAGAGTCATGTACATATAGTCACTTCACAACTTCAAAGTCAATGATGCTGTGCCAATAAAGCTGATGACTCACTTGCCTCTCAATCTCTATTGAAGAAGTCACTCCTGTCTCAGTTTCCCAGTTTCTTTTGCTGCAAAACAAAACAAAACAAAAAAAAACTCTGTGGTTCCTTCCAGCCTTGATATTAAGTTCCACTGTTCTATCCTGTTTGCACTGTTGCCACCTGGTGTCCATATAAAATTATTGAAACAACCCCACTCCCAATCTACATTTTCAGTATCAAAATGGCAAACTTAAAATCACCTACGGAGCAATATGCCGCGGTCCACACAGTTATATCCAGGAAGGAAGAGGTGACATGGAAACAGATCTTCCTATGACAAAAGTGCAAATAGTGTCACCAGAACAGTGCAAAGAGCTGTGGAAGGGCAGCTGGGAAAGATTGGGCAAGTAACTTCACCTCTCTGACCCTTGGTTTTCTCATTTGTAAAAAGAGATGATGTGCACAGATGATTTCCAGCTGTAAAAACCTATAACCATGAGTTGAGGAAGTGATTTTTAAAATGGATCTCAATTTGATTTATGTCAATTCAAGTTTCTCTAGAAGTATGCCAGGTGTGGGGGAAACACTGAAAAATGAAACTTGGTCTCTGCCTTTGAGGAACTAACAACTTAAGGCAGAGTGGAGTGAGCGAAAACAAGTTACCAAGTAGTTAAAATAAAAGATATTGTCTGATAAATACTTCAAAAGTTAAAATAAGAACAGACCAGAATTTCAATAATCCAGGTGATTAGCTGAGGCAGGGACATTGAAGTCATGTTGCATTTCAGTTTGGTTAGCTTATGAGGGTAGGTAATGAGGAGACAATTTACACAGTCACATCAGAAAGGGTCTGGCATAATCAGCCAGGAAATTTTGACTTTCTTCTGCAGGTGGTTGGGAGTCACTGAAGTTTTAGCACAGAACACTGGCATTTTTAGAACTATGATTCAGGAATACTACTCAAACAGCAACATCAAAATCGAGTACACTAGCACCGGACAGAAAGACAGCTAACAAGGGCTTCAACTACATGTGGCCATGGGAAACAGCCAGGGGTGGGGGGCTGGGGGAGAGGAGAATTGGAATGACATTGCAGAATGGATCCCACATGATCCAGTAAATGAGATTATAGAGGCGAGGGCCAGAGAAACTGAAGATGACACTGAGTTTGCTCCTGAGTCACTGGTCGGATGATGGTGCCATTATGAAATCAATGTCAGAAGGACAGGGTTGTGGTTTATTCCCGTTTTTCATATTCTAAATATGTAGTGTTGGCAGAACTTCTAAGAGGAGATGACCAACAAGTGATTAGAATCAGTGTCACAAAATGGTAGAGCTGGAAGGAACTCAGATCACCTAGACTACACTGTCTCCACGTCACCTCATTTAGAGACAAGGAAACTGAAGCCCTGATATTAAGTAACTTGCTGACACCCTACATCCTTTCCAGAACAAGGTGGGGTTTTAATAAATGCATGTGTTTAAAAAGACTTGCCCAGTGTTTCATGGTTAATTGGTGGCAGTGCTGAAACTTGAACCTAGTTCTGGCTACTACCAGTCCAGAGCTCTTTCCTTGGTCATAAGATGGTCCTGCAACTCAGGGAAAAAGGGAGGACTAGAAAGAGGCCTGAGTGGGAACCACCTCAGAGCTGAGGAAGTGACTGAGGATGTTGAGGTTGTGGAACAGTGAGAGATGAGGTCTGAGGACAGAATCTGGAATCACCTGCCCACCCCCTCCCTTTTCCACCATCACTCTGCCTGCATTACTGCAAACTTTCCCTTCCCCCTGCTATCACTTCCACGTTCTCAGCCCTTCCCAGCTTTTTGTTAAAGCTCCCTCCACCTGTGTCCACCTCTAATAACTCCATTGGCTGCCAACCTCATTTATAAATCTGGACTTTCTAGCTTCAATTCAACTCAGGCTGTGCCCTCTATTTACCATTCCTCCCCACCCACCCAATCCTGTCTATGGAAATCTTACCCAACTTCAAGACCTTATTCAAATGCCATCTTCATCCATCCACCTATTCATTCACTCAATAAATATTTATTGAATGTCTACTATACCTAGTTCAAGAGATATAATGGGAAGATAGAAAAACCAAACAAAACAACAGAGACAAAGATATGGTTCCTGTCCTCATAGAATGAATAGTCTAATGAAGGCAGAAGACATAAAGAAATAACATGCAACATGGTGTCTTAGTAGAAGTATGAACAAGTTCTGTCAGAGCCTAAAAGAGTTTTCTTTTGGGATGGCTCTTAAAGGATGATTAAAAGTTTCATTAGGCAGAAAAAGAAAAGTATGTAGAGCAAAAGAAAGACCAAGGATCACATCTTATTCATTTCCATTTTGCTTAGTACCTAGCACAATGCAAGAGTTTAATGAATATTTGCTAATAGTCTTTAATGATTGATGTATTTCCATGGAGAAAGGTAAGAACCAGAGAAACTGTTATTAAGCAGGTAAATTTGAGTGGTCTATGAAAACTGATGGACTTTGACTTATTTTGGCCCACCTTATAATTCAGCTTAAAGAAAAGGCCAAATTTGCTACTTCAGCTATGATTTCTAAAAATACTAGATATTATATTAAAATAATTTAAACATGAAAATCAAATGTTTATTTATCAATAAAGATAAAAAATAAATTGGTAGGTTTTTACATTCTCAAGTGTGACTTGCTAATTAAATTTAGCAATTTCTAAGGAATTCAAGCTACCTCTGGGAATGCTTTCTATATGGAAAGAGGAGACCTCTAGTGGTGAGTTGGTGAATTTAACTCTAATGGATTAAAAGAAACCAGTTAAAAGCAAGTTAAAAATTACTACTAAATTACTACTGCAATAAATAATTCAGGAATGAAAATAATTTAAAAAGACCTTCTTACTATCAGAACATGGCTTAGAGCCATAAATTTATAACTGATGTTTCTAAAACTTGCAATTATGTTTATGACTTAGAGAAGGCCAGACCTCGCAGCTGAGGGTGGTGTCGTGAACACAAATGTCTCTAGCTAGCCAAATATCTTACAGGGTGTATAAATGTAAGGTGAGCTCTTGATTTGAAATTACTTAATTGAAAGGGGAGACGGTAAGCAGAAAAAATTTTTTATAAAAAGAGCATGTGTATTGGAGTGCTTTTACCTTGTTAAACTAAGAAACACATGCTCAAAATCAGAGCAATAAAAAGCTACTATGGTCCATGAAAGTCTGATCACAGACCCTGGAAGTGTCTAATGCTGTATTCAATCTAGTAACAAATCAACTACTACATGTGTGCAAACTAAAAAATAACCATCTCGGTGGGGGGAGGGGGTGTGTCAATTGGGGAAAAAGAAGACAAATGTAAAACTTTAGAAAATAATAATAAATAAATAAATAAATAAAAATAACCATCTCCACTACATACCTATCAGAATAATTAAAATAAAAAATAGTGACACCGCGCTACGGGTTTGGGTCAGTGAATAAAGCGTCAGCCTGAGGACTGAAGGGTCCTGGGTTCAATTCCAGTCAAGGACACAAACCTCGGTTGCAGGCCCTGGTTGGGGCGCGTGTGGGAGGCAACCAATCAATGTGTCTCTCTCACATTGATGTTTTTCTCTCTCTCCCCTTCCGTTCTACTTGCTCTAAAAATCAATGGAAAAATATCCTCAGGAGAAAGTGGATCACTCGAATATTGCTGGTGGAAATGCATAAAGGTGCAGCCACTTTGGAAAAGCAGTTTGGCAGTTTCTTATCAAAATAAACAGGTGCTTATCATATGACCCAGCAATTGTACGCTTGGGCATTTCTCCCAGAGAAACAAAAATAGGTTCATACATAAAAAGCTGTACATTAATGTTAACAGCAGCTTTATTCAAAAGTAGTTAAAAACTGGCAACAACTCAGATATCCTTTAGTGGGTTAAACCCCACGTAGTACCATGAACTACTACTGGACAGTAAGAAGGAATGAGCCATCAATACATGCGACAATTGAGATGGACCTCAGGGGATTATGCTGAATGCAAAAAGCCAGCTTCCCAAAAGTTATATACAGTATCATTCTGTTTATATAAATTCTTAAAGTGACACAATTTTAGAAAGGGGGAACAGACTGGGGAAGGGGTGCCCTGCGGTAGGGAGGTGCGGTTATACAAGGGCAGGGAGGGATTCTTGTGCTGCAGCTGTGCTGTAGCTTGACCCTGGGGGTGGGTACAAGAACCCACACACGCGATGAAAACTATGTGGAACTAAATACACACCTACATGTGACATTGGGGAAATCTAAATAAGACCGATGGATGGTGTCAATGTCAATTTCCTGGTTGTAATGTGCCACAGTTTTGCAAGATGTTATCACTGAGGGAGACTGAGCAAACGGTACACAGAATCTCCACAATTATCTCAAAAAATTTTTAAAAATTTCAAAAATAACCATCCCTTAAAAATAAATTGTGATGGAACAGTTAACATTCTAATTGTTTGCACGAATAAAGCAGAACATGTACAACTATCCGAAGGTTAAAGCCATTTCGAGCATGACAACTACCGAGTATTCGCTGTGCTAAGAGCTGATGAGCCTTATGAGGGAGACCCGACATTAG
>NW_005359590.1:2383374-2383826 GCF_000412655.1 Myotis brandtii
AAGCCTCCAGAAGCCCCATGACTAACGCCTGGAACCAAATCCAAACGGGCAGGTAGAGTCCCTCCGGCCATGAGGCGGTACCATTCTACTGTTCTGTTCAGCTGTTCTGACCCTACACATGTTCAACTGCCATGAAGCACGGTGTTAAGCTGGCAGGTGATCATCATAGTTTTAGATGAATGAGGCATCTGAGAGATTAAACAGCCCACCTCCCGCACTTTTCAGGTAAGATCACGGGAGGTGTGCCCTGCACAGGAAGTCGGTATTCCCAGGCCCGCGCCGGGTACTGAAAACTGTATCTCGGCCCGGTGTTAACCACCAGGAAACAGTTCGCTAAACGATGGCCGAGGCCGAGCGGGGCCTGGGTCATCGAGGCGGTATTTACAGGACCCTAAATAGCCGGATGAATGGCAGCGCGGGAGCCCCACACAAAAGAAGGCCGCGGGGCTCTA
>NW_005359590.1:2384637-2394121 GCF_000412655.1 Myotis brandtii
GGCCACCGGCCCGCCCCCGCCGCCTACGCTGCATCTTCGAGGTGCTTCTTGCTGGACCTGTGCCCAGGGGAGGTGCTTCTTACTCCCCTGCCCCCGGCGTGAGAGAAGGTCGAGATCCTGCGGAGCACGGGCTCCACGCTCGGGTCTCAGGAGCCACCTGCAGGATTTATTCGTCGTGTTTGTGGGCGGGAGGAGAAGATTGAGAGTACTGAGTAGAGGGCTACTACCGCCTGTCTTTGCACACAACCCCTCCACGTCCTATTTCACTCCGGGCGGGTTTGCTTGAGCTCCTTGAAGGTTCGGTTGTGAATGGGAACCTAGGCTCGCCCGCAGGTGATCGTTTTGAGCGTTCAAGGACCTTGCCCACTGTAAGCAATCAAATAAGGCTGTTTATTAGCTGGCATCTCGGGTGCTGCTTGGAAGATCTGGATCCAGTCTTCAATCAGTTCCAGGCAGACACTGCGCAGAGTTACCTCACTGAGAAGCAGCTCAGTGGCTAATCGAAGCCTGCAGAATCCAGTGTCCTGTGATTTAAAGTTTGGAGGTCACATTGGAAACCACTGTTTTTCTCTGCTTTCCTTAGAGATGATGGTTTATGCGAAGCTGGAAAGCTTGGCAGTTTCGAGAATTAAGAAGTTGAGTGTGACTGGAGCTTAGCGTCAGAGATGGTGTGGAAGGACACCAGGAGAGGGGCTACCTCACAACAGGGGTTTTATTTTATTTTAATTGCACCGCGAATTTTATTCTAAGAGCGTTGGGAAGCTTTTAAAGGGTTGTTAGGAAGAGGGAGTGATTGAATGCTGATGTTTCAAAAATTTACTCTGGTTGCTGTATGTTATTGTATTGGAGGGGGATTAGAATGGGATAGGATTTGGGGAAGCTTTTCTTAAGGGAAGAAACGTAGGCTTAGGGAAGGTTTTTGTTTATACTTTTTATTTTGAAATAATTATGGATTTATAGAAGTTTGCAACAAAGCAGCACTCTCATTTACCCCAATGATAACATCTTACATAACTATAGTACCATATCAATACCAGGAAATTGACATCGGTTCAATCCATAAACCTTGTTCAGATTTCATCAGTTTTACATGCACTCATTTGTGTGTGTGTATGTTTCTATGCAATTATGTGTTATTTTGTGTAACTACCACCACAATTCACAAACAAATATTCCGTCAATACAAAAATATCCCGTGTGTTATATTCACATCCCATCTCTACACCTTTCTAACCACTTCCTAACCTGTGGCAACCACTAATCTATTCCCCAGCTCTATAATTTTTCACTTTGAGAATGTTCTGTAAGTAGAATTACACAGTATGTAATCTTTTGAGATTGGCTTTTTTTCACCTTGAGATCCATCTAAGTGTTACCTATATGAATAGTGATTCCCTTTAATTGTTGAGTAGCATTACATGGTATGGATGTATCACTTTTTTTTTTTTTTTAAACCATTCACCATTTGAAGGATATCTAGGTTGTTTCCAGTTTTGGGCTATGGATAAAGCTTCTATAAACATTTATGTACAGTCTTTGTATAAGCATATTTTTTCCTTTCTCTGGGGTAAATGCAGGCGCTAAGACCTACAGTGTAGTTTTTTAAGAAACTGCCATATTCTTTTTTCGGAGTGTCTTATTTTATATTCCTACCAGTAATATGTGAGTGATTCAGTTCTTCTTCATCCTCACCAGCATTTGGTATTATCATTTTTTTTTAATTTTAGACATTTTGATAAGAGTGTAGTGATAGGTCGTTGTAGTTTTAATTTGCATTTCCCTAATGAGTAATGGAATTGAACATCTTTTCATGTGCTTATTTGCCACCTGTATATCTGTCCTCTTTGATGATATGTTTGTTCATATCTTTTGCCCATTTTCTAAATGGCTTATTTTGAAAGTTCTTAATAGATATTCTAAATAGAGTACTTTGTCAGATAAATGGGTTGCAAGTATTTCCTCCCAATTTGTTGGTTTTATTCTTATCCTCTTAACAGGATCTTTTGCAGAGCAAAAGTTTTTAATTTTGATGAAGTACAGCTTATCAATTTTTTCTTTCATGGACCATGTTTTTGGTGTAAGCTTTCACCTAGCCCTACATCACAAAGATTTTCTTTTCCTGTGTTTTATTCCAAAAGTTTTATAGTGAATATTTGATGATATAAAACATTTTTGTTAATATTTTTAGTTAGAATAATGGTATTGTGTGTGTGTTTTAAATGCGGGGGGGGGGGGGGGGGGGGGGAGAAGAAGCAAGAGTGTCCATATTTCTCTAAAACAGATTTGTTTACTATAAAGTCAGTGCTAAAGGGAATCTGTTACACTCCTCATTGCAGTAGGACTTTCAAGGCCTTTCTAATTTTTAAAATGGTTGTATAATCAGGGTTTGTCGTGGCTAAAATTGTGGTTCTGAACCTACTGGCTGCTTTCTTTTTAACAGAAAAAAATTATAAATAGTTGCATACCAAGGTGTTGAAGGCTTAATGTGTTAGCTAATCCTCAAGAATACTGCACTTGAATTTTAAAAGAATAGATGGTAGAGAAGAGTGTGATGCTTAACACATGTAGCTGGCCCAGGCAGTGTACTGTGGGGATTTAGAGCAGATTGATCAACTAGCCACCCTGCCTGCAGGGTAAAGCTGGTTATATTGCTGAACTGCAGTGCAGGTAACTTTTAAGGGTATTTTCATGAGTATGAAGCCAAATAGCACAAAACCCAACAAATATTTGCTTTTAATGATTATAAATCAATAGTTTAATTAATTGTCCATAGATGACAAAAATGTTGCATGTGAAGTTGGATGAGGTCTACTGTAAACGTGCATTACTTTAAAAGTGACTTTCTCTTGAAGCTCATTTGATGTAGTCGTTATCGGTGGCGGAATTGTGGGGCTTGCCTCTGCCAGAGCACTCATCCTACGACATCCAACACTTTCCATTGGTGTCCTGGAAAAGGAGAAAGAATTAGGTATGTATGGTTGATGTATGTTATCAGTGCTGCTCTTCAGGCTTATCCTGAACCCCTGCTTATTTTGTCAAATCTGCATCTGTTATGCTGAGTGTCGATGTTAGTAGGCTAGTTTGAGTTCTCCATAAAGCAGAGTCTGGGACTAGGACTTTGGTATAGGTCTGTGGTCGGCAAACTGCGGCTCGCGAGCCACATGCGGCTCTTTGGCCCCTTGAGTGTGGCTCTTCCTAAGCATTAGGAGTACCCTAATTAAGTTAATAACAATGTACCTACCTATATAGTTTAAGTTTTAAAAATTTGGCTCTCAAAAGAAATTTCAATCATTGTACTGTTGATATTTGGCTCTGTTGACTAATGAGTTTGCTGACCACTGGTATAGGTGATTTACTTGAGAGGTTATCTAGGAGACAGGAGTGAGGGGGTGGCGATAGTAAACAGGGAAGGAGGGAGAGCCACATGAGGGTACCTTATTGAAGTTGTTGTTGTGAGTTTGATTCTACTGGGACCTCTGAGGAGCTACATAAACATTTCCCAGCATCAGCTCCTGTCCTTATTGGTTGAGGGTTGCCTCTAGGAATGTTGAGTTCTCTTTCCCCACATTAGACAAGGCCCTGGGGCAGAATGCAGAGAACCATAATGGTCCCTTGAAGTGGTTTGCTGGAAGTGAGAGGTGAGTTTGTGCACCAAAGTTGTAACTAAAATCAAAGGTGGGCTGGAGGGATGTGATACGGTCAACAAAGATGGCGGCTAGAGGAATTTTAAATAATGTGGTCTGATAGCTTCAAATATGTAGTCAACAAAGATGGCAGCTAGAGGAATTTACCAGTGCTCTGGCTGCAAGAATTTTAAATAATGTGGTCTGATAGCTTCAAATATGTTTGTTCCCCCACTTCTTAGGTTTTGTATGAGTCATTTATTTTCTCTTATCCTGTTTCTCTTGTTTGGCAGCTATTCACCAGACTGGACATAACAGTGGTGTCATACATAGTGGAATTTATTATAAACCGGAATCTCTAAAAGCTAAATTATGTGTACAGGGTGCATCCCTCATCTATGAGTACTGTAACCAAAAGGGAATTTCTTACAAGCAGTGTGGCAAGGTATGGTATTTTACTAGGACCTCGACTTATTTATAACTAACATTTTCTTACCGATGTTTAATGTTGAATTTTTTTAAAACCCTGGACTTTCTTTCTTTATATCAAGTAATTTGCAAAATCTAATATTAGAGAATAACTTTTAAAAAGATGGTGTAACTAACTCCATGTAATTAAAAAGATTTTTGGTACGTTTTTAATGATTTTATAGAGAGAGGAAGGAAGAGGGAGAGAGAAACATTGATGTGAGAGAGAAACATTAATCGGTTGCCTTCCATATGAACCCTGACCGGGGATAGAACCTGAAACTTGGGTACAGGATGAGGCTCCAACCAACTGAGCCACACCAGCCAGGGCACTCCATGTAATTTTTAAAGTAACAGCTTTATTGACATAATTTACATACCATACAATGCACCCTTTAAAAGTATACAATTCAGTTTTTAGTGTAGTCACAGAAGGTGTAGCTATCACCATTATCTAATTTTAGACCATATTCATTATCCCAAAAAGAAATCATATATCCATTGATAGTCATTCCCCACTCCCCCTACTTCCTAGTTCTTCCCAGACCCTGGCAACCACTAATATATTTTCTGGATTTGACTATTCTGGACATTTCATGTAAATGAATTCATACAATATGTTGTCTTTTGTGACTGGCTTCTTTCACTTAGCATAATATTTTTCAGGTTCATTCATTTGTAGCATGAATCAATACTTCATTCTTTTTATATATTTCATTATGTAGGCATACCAAATTTTGTTTAGCCATTTTACAGCTGATGGACATTTGGGTTGTTTCCACCTTTTGGCTATTATAAATAACACTGCTATGGAATTTATACAGGTTTTTGTATGGACCTGTTTTCATTTCCCTCGGACATGTACCTAGGAGTGGAATTGCTGGGTTATAGGTAACTCCATGTTTAACGTTTGAGGAGCTGCCAAACTGTTTTCCAAAGTGCTGCACTGTTTTATATTCCCATCAACAATTAATGCGGATTCTAATATCTCCACATCCTCACCAACATCTATTATTATCTGTCTTTTTTATTTTAGCCATCCTTGATGTGAAGAGGTATATGTCATTGTGGTTTTGATTTGCATTTCCCTAATTATTAATGATATTGAGCATCTTTTCATATGCTTATTGGCTATTCATTTATCTTTGAAAAAATGTCTATTCAAATCTTTCGCCCAGCCCTGGCTGGTTTGGCTCAGTGGATAGAGCATCGGCCTTCAGACTAAAGGGTCTGTGGTTCGATTACGGTCAAGGGCATATGCCCAGGTTGCGGGCTCAATCCCCAGTGGGGGATGTGCAGGAGGCAGCTGATCAGTGATTCTCTTTCATCATTGATGTTTCTATCTCTCTCTCGCTCCCTTCCTCTCTGAAATCAATAAAAAAAGATATATTAAAAAAAACACTTTTGCTCACTTTTCAAATTGGGTTATTTGTCTTTTCATTGTTGAGTTGTACATGTCCTTTATATATTCCGGATACAGTCCCTTATTAGCCACAAGATATTTACTAAAATAATGGTAAAACATTAAAATATTTTTTATTTTTAATATAAAATAATAGTAATGGCAATAGTAATAGTAATTTAAAAAATAATACTAAAGTTTTTCTCCCATTCTGTAGATTTTTACTTTTTTGATAGTATCCGTTGAAGCACAGAAGTTTTTAATTTTTATGAAGTCCAGTTTATCTTTTTCTTTTGTTGCTGTGTTTTTAGTGTCATACTTAAGAAATCATCACCTAATCTTAGATCATGAAAAATTACTCCTATTTTTTTGTGTGTTTTTAAAAAATATGTTTTTATTGATTTTACAGAGAGAAGAAGGGAGAGGGTCAGAGAGATAGAAACATCTATGAGATAGAAACATTGATCGGCTGCTGCCCGCATGCCCCTGCTGGCGATCGAGCCCACAAACTGGGCATTGCCTTGACCGGGAATCAAACTGGTGACCGCTTGGCTCCTGAGTTGACACTCAACCTCTGAGCCACACTGGCTGGACATTACTCCCATGTTTTCTTTGAAGAGTTTTGTTACAACCTTAGCTCTGACATTTAGGTCTATCATCACTTTCCTTTTCCCCCAGATGAATTGGTTTCATTCCAGGTGATATAGAATTTGGTGTAGAACAAAGACTGCAGAGTATACTTTGGCAGGATTTTAGGCTGGGTTTGCTTCCCAGCTGAGATAGAAATGGCTGAGAATGAAAGAGAAGAGGAACCACAGTATGATTTTTTTTTACAAAAGTTTATTATTAAATGTACAACAGGCTTCAAGACAACATTTCATTCTAGCTATAAGTGATAACACATGTTATGGCAGAGAATCCAGATGTTTAAACAGAAATGGAATTAAGGATCACCATTGCCCCAGGTACAAGGAACAGCTTATTTTTTGCCAGAATTCTTAATTACAAATGTGGAATCTCCCCGTGTGTGGCATTTCTTTCCCACAGCCTTAACTTTTAGCTCCTTGAGTTTCTTTTGCCCCTCTTTCTGTTTCTGCTTGAATGCCTTACCACTTCACCCATTTTCTTCATCTGCTTCTTGGGCTGCTTTAGGGACTTCTTCACACCTTCACAGCCAGCCTACTTCCCTTTCCACAGACCCTGCCACTAGAAGTAGTTTCCTGCCTCACTCTCTGCACCTGTACCTCCAGCATATGATCACTTAAAATATATAAAGGACCTGAGATAGATAGATAGATAGATAGATAGATATATTGATTTTTTAGAGAGAGAGGAAGGGGGAAAGAGAAACATTGATGTGATAGCAGAACATCTGTTGGTTGCCTTCTGAACACACCCCCTGCTGGGGATCATGCCCACTACACAGGCATGTGCCCTGACCAGGAATCAGCAATCTCTTGGTACACTGAATGATGCCTAACCAACTGAACCATACCAGCCAGGGCCACTTTTTAATTAATTTTGGTATATGGTGTGAGGAAGGGGTCCAGCTTTATTTTCTTGTACGTGTCGATCCAGTTGTTTACCACCATTTGTTGAAAAGACTATTCTTTCTACATTGCTTTTTGTCTTTATCACAACTCAATTGTGCATAAATGTCAGAGGGTATGTTTAGGATTCTCAATTTTATTGCATTGATATATGTCTATCCTTATATCCTATCACACTATTTTGATTACTATAACTCTTTGTTTTGAAATCAAGGAGTGTGAGTCCTCCAACTTTGTTCTTCTTTTTCAAGATTGTTTTGGCTAACCGTTGTGGCTCAGTTGGTTGAGCATCCATCCTATGCACAAGGAGTTCACTGGTTTGTTTCCTGGTCAGGGCACTGCCCTGGGTTGCCGGCTTGATCCCCAATATGGGGCATGCAGGAGGCAGCAGATTGATGTTCTCTCTCATCAATGTTTCTATCTTTCTCTTCCTCTCTGAATTCAATTTTAAAAATAAAAAAGCAACACATTTTTAAAAAATATATTGTTTTGGCTATTCTGGGTGCCTTGCATTTTCATATGAATTTCAGAGTCAGTTTGTCAGTTGCTCTAAAAAGGCAGCTGGGATTTTGATAGAGATTATATTGAACCTATAGATCAATTTGGAGAGCATTGCCATCTTAACAATATTAAATCTTATGAACATGGGATGTCTTTTCATTACTTAGATCTTTAATTTCTTTCAACAGTGTTATGTATTTTTCATTGTGCAGGTCTTGCATTTCTTTTGTTAAATTTATTCCTTGGTGTTAGTCTAATAGGTGTTTCTGTGTGTTTGTTCTTTTGGTATGTGGATTCCTTAGAATTTTCTATATGTAGGATCATTCCATCTACAAATAAAATAGTTTAACTTCTTTTTCAATTTGGTTACTTTTTATATTTTTTCTTGCCTAATTTCCCTATGTAAAATCTCAAATGCAATGTTGAAAAGTGAAAGCAATGAAAGTGGACAACCTTGTGATTTTCCTGATCTTAGGAGAAAGCATTCAACTTTTCACTATTAAGTATGATGCTAGTTGTGGTTTTTTTGTAGGTGCCCTTTATCAGATTGAGGAAGTTCCTTTCTATTTCTAATTTGTTGAGAGTTGTGTTGTTGTTGTTGTTTTAATCATAAAAGGGTGTTAGATTTTCTCAAATGCTTTTTCTGTGTCAATAGAAGCAATTATGTAGTTTTTGTCTTTTATTCTATTAATATATTACATTAATTGACTTTTGGATGTTAAATTGATCTTTCATTCCTTCAGTAAACTTCACTTGGTCATGGTATATAATCCTTTTTGTATGTTGCTGCATCAGTTTACTAGTCAGGACTGTTACGTCAGTATTCACAAGAGATATTGGTCTGCAGTTTTTTGTGTTTTTTGTTTGTTTGTTTGTTTTGTTTTTAATCTTTGTCTGGTTTGGGTATCTGGCTAATACTGGCCTCACTGAATTAGTTAGGAAGTGTTCCCTTCTCTTTTGTGTTTTGGAAGAGTTTATGAAGAATTGGTACTAATTCTTTAAAACATTTGGTAGCACTCATGAGTATAGTCCCTGGGCCTGATCTTTGTGGGAAGTTTTAAAGGTAATAATTCAATCACTTTGCATGTTATAGGTCTATTCAGATTTTCTTCTTGAGTCAGTTTCAGAAGTTTGTGTCTTCCTATGAATTTGTCCATTTCATGTAGATTACCTAATTTGTTGGCATAAGTTATTCACAATATTCCCTTTAAGTCTTTTTCATGTAAGTTTTAAGAATAAAAGTTCAGCCCTAACCGGTTTGGCTCAGTGGATAGAGCGTCGGCCTGTGGACTGAAGGGTCCCAGGTTCGATTCCAGTCAAGGGCATGTACCTTGGTTGCAGGCACATCCCCAGTAGAGGGTGTGCAGGAGGCAGCTGATCGATATTTCTCTCTCATCGATGTTTCTAACTCTCTATCCCTCTCCCTTCCAGAGAGGGAAGAAGAGGGAGAGAGAGATAGAAACATCAATGATGAAGTTCATTGTTACCATTAAAGATGCTATCAAGATTTTTAAAAATTATATGGGGAAATGGTCTTGACATGGTATGAAGTGAAAAAATATGTAAAACTGTATTTATAGTCTTTTTGGTTGAGTTATAAGAGTTCTTTATATAATCTGGATACTAGTCCCTTATCACCTATATGATTTGCAAATATTTTCTCCCATTCAGTGTGTTGTCTTTTTATTTTCTTTAGTGTCCTTTGATTCCAATTTTGTTCTTAAGTTTAGTTATTTGTTGATTTAAATAACCTTTACACCTTGATTAAGAGTATTATCTCTATTAAGGGTTGACTCCTTGCTATGAAATAGTAATTTGTAAATTCTCATTTACCTGGGAATATACATCTGTGCCTTCCTTTGCTGGGAGCTGTTAAGGAAGAAACTACATATATATATATTCTTTTTAAAAAAATATATATTTTATTGATTTTTTTTTTA
>NW_005359590.1:2394309-2402203 GCF_000412655.1 Myotis brandtii
AGAAACATCGATCAGCTGCCTCCTGCACACCTCCTACTGGGGATGTGCCCGCAACCAAGGTACATGCCCTTGGCCGGAATCGAACCTGGGACCTTTCAGTCCGCAGGCTGAGGCTCTATCCACTGAGACAAACCGGTTAGGGCAAGAAACTAATTTAAAAAGATACTTTGCCCAGATAAAAGTAGAAAAAGAGTCTTGAGTAAAGTCGATAAATTTACCTATTTTTTTCTTTGCAACAGAATGCATTAGTAAATACTTTGTAATGTACATTATTCCAGGAAATAAAATGGATAGTTTTCTGTTTATGATATCCCATTATACTGAATACCAAATGTTTTCTTGATGTACTGGTATTTTACATTCTCTTATAGAAAAAAAGAAGAAGGCCATTCTGTTTTGTTGTTGCTGATTTTTTTTTTTTATGTAAAGATTAAGTAATCGAGTGCTTCTCTCCCTTCTGGGACTGAGGGAGTGAATGTGATATCAGTTGATTATGGCTAAGATGTATGTAGTGGCTGATAGCAGAAGTAGAAATTGAGATTACATCTCAACTTTGAGGAAAATTTTTCATGTATTTTTCTTTTTTTAAATATATTTTTATTGATTTCAGAGAGGGAAGAAGAGGGAGAGAGAGATAGAAACATCAATGATGAGAAAGAATCATTGATCAGTTGCCTCCTGCATGCTCCCCACTGGGGATTGAGCCCGCAACTCGGGCATCTGCCTTGACCGGAATCGAACTGTGACCTCCTGATTTATAGGTTGACGCTCAACCACTATATAAGCTGGGCTTATGCAGTTTTCTTAAGGGAACTTTTTTCAGTGGAGGAGGAAAACGAAGTCATGAAGGAAGGTTGAAGTAGATACATGAAGAAAAAGTAATTTTAAAAAATCGATCCAATTTGTCATGTAACAATTTATGATTTTTCTAGTCACTTTATCTTTCATAGCTGATGGTTTGTTTAACTCTATTCATATTATCATTTGTTGAAGCTTATAGTAGCTGTCGAACAAGAAGAAATTCCCAGACTTCAGGCCCTTTATGAGAGAGGCCTGCAGAATGGTGTCCAGGGCCTGAGGCTGATCCAGCAGGAGGATATAAAAAAGAAGGAGCCATATTGTAGGGTAAGTGATTTACAACTCCACACACATGCTCACAGGGACATTTTCATTTAGGGCTCGGTCTTGTGAACATAGAGGCTGAAAGTGAATTTATAGGAGAAGGAATTATATAGAAACAGATAATCCTGTCACAAAAGCAGTGGGGTGACAAACACAAGAGGGCATTGCCACAAACTCTGGACACTTGATTTCTTCTTTCCCTAAGTCATTATAAGAAATATCCAAACCCATAGAGCAAGCGTGTCAAACTCGCAGCTGGCAGGTCTCATGCCTCATTTAAATAAGCGGGCCGCGAGTTTGACATGCTTGCTGTAGAGAATTTTCCTAAGAGTTTATTTGAGCCAAACTGATGACATATGCCAGGGAGCAAGATCTCAGATGCTCTGGAGAATAAGTTTTACAGCTTCTTTTATGCATTTGAAATTAAGGAGGGAAGTTTACAGGAAGGTGAGAGAAAGCAAGGCAGGGATTAGATTAAGATAGTTAGCAAGATTATGTGCTCTCTTGGGGGTGGTTACAGCTTATTTCTATGGTGTATTAACCTAAATGCACAGACACAATGGACTAGGCTTGCTTAAGGCAAATATAAACCTCTTAAAATATATATATATTATATATTTTAAAAAAATATATTTTATTGGTTTTTTACAGAGAGGAAGGGAGAGGGAGAGAGAGAGAAACATCGATCAGCTGCCTCCTGCACACCCCCCACTGGAGATGTGCCCGCAACCAAGGCACATGCCCCTGACTGGAATCGAACCCAGGACCCTTCAGTCCTCAGGCCAACGCTCAAAACACTGAGCCAAACTGGTCAGGGCTATATTGTTAATTGATTTGAGAAAGAGAGGAAGGGAGAGGGAGAGAGAGAGAAACATCGATCAGTTGCCTCCTGTACGCACCCTGACCTGGGATCGCACCCACAACCTGGGTATGTGCCCTGACCAAGAATTGAACCAGCGACCTTTTGGTGCATGGGACAATGCTCAGACCAACTGAGCCACACCAGCCAGGTCGCAAAGATAAACTTTTTACTGAAGAGGTTGTATGCCTGGGACATGACTACCCACCATGACCGGTCAAGTTAGGGATTTATGATCAGGTCACCCTGTGAGGTTACTTTCCATAGAACCCCTCTTTTCACTCACAGTAATGAAAAAATAGCAGGTCTGAAGGACATAGCAAATGCAAGAGGAGGCTTGAGACCATATGACATCTTTGGAAAGCACGGTGAGGTGTGGTTGGATCATAGGGTGTATAGGAAAATATAAAAAGTGAGACTAGAAAGGCAGGATTAGGCCCACATAAAGGGCCTGATATTCATGCTGATAACTTTGTAGTTTATCTAGTAGGCACAGAAGCCACTGAAAATTTTTGAGGAGAGTGGCTTTGATATCCAGTCTGTATTTTAGGAAGATAAGGATGGCATGAGTGTGAAGAGTGGGTTGTAGAGTATCTTGCTTAAAACATGCTATAGGGAAAAATCTTCCTTTTATTCATGAGAGAGACATGAAAAATAATACTCTGCATAACAACTTTCTTTGATAGCCTTTCAGACACTATCAGTTCAACCCCTAGTTCCACTGGCTGTTACAGTGAATGGCTGTTTTTCCTGTTCCTTCTCCCCTACCTTTTTATTGACAATATGCAATAGCTGGACTCCAGCCCGCTGGTGTTGTTCAGTGGTTGAGGATGTCACGGTTTGGTTCCTGGTCAGAGCACATGCCCCGTTGCAGACTCTGTTGCAGACTCTATCCCCAGTAGGTGGCGTACAGGAGGCAGCCAAGCAATGATTCTTGCTCATCATTGATGTTTCTATCTTTCTTTCCTTCTCCCTTCCTCTCTCTAAAATCAATAAAAGCACTAAAAAGAAAAATAGCTGGACTCCAGGTACCTATGTTAAAGAGTCTGGCTTCTAACTCATTGCCACAGACCATGCTTATCAGAAGCTTTTAGTTTAGTCTGAGAGTTTAGGTGAACCCCCACTGAAAGATGACTAGTGTAATTTATAAAAGAGGTATGCCCTGCTTTTCTCTGAGGCCTCTGCAGAAGTGATCTACTTTATATTATGCCACATTGTAATTTTCAATGCCTATTTAGGGTGGCAATATACTAGTATAGTAGAAAATATAGTCTGGTTATTTCATAAAGGTGTCTTGAGTAAATTCCTCCTTTCTTTCCCAACCTCACCACTGCTACCAGCAATGATGGGCAAAATTTGCATAGTACAAGGTTACTTCTGTTTCTTCTAGGACCTCCAAAAGGAAAAGTATATTAGGGCAGCTCTAAAGGGCTTCTTAGAGCAGATTCCTTTCAGCAAAAGATTTAAGTACTCCCAGGGAAGCATTTTGGAAAATTTTAAACTAGCTCTGCAAACTTTGACTTTGGAGGATAGCTCTTGACAGCTCTCTTCTGGGCAGATCCTGACTGCTGCTTCTGACTTTAGCTGTGCAGATCCATCTGTCTTTTCTTTAATTGGTCAACCACATGTTCATCTGTTCCTCCTGACTTCTAACTCCCAGTGTTCCCTGTTTTGTTTTGGTTTTTTAAAAAAAATATATTTTATTGATTTTTTTACAGAGAGGAAGGGAGAGGGATAGAGAGTTAGAAACATCAATGAGAGAGAAATATCAATCAGCTGCCTCCTGCACACCTCCTACTGGGGATGTGCCCACAACCAAGGTACATGCCCTTGACTGGAATCGAACCGGGGACCCTTCAGTCCGCAGGCCAATGCTCTATCCACTGAGCCAAACCAGTCAAGGCCATGTTCCCTGTTTTGCTTGCCTGGTTCTTTCCTAGCCATCTGACCTGCTTTGGCCTAAGATTTCAAGTTCTGGCCTGCTAACCTGGACAGTGCATGCCCAGCTCCTGGCAGACTACTAGCCTATCCAACCCCCATCCTGGGCTAGGGCATTGGATTGCTTAGCGGCAGTGACTCGCTCCACCTTCCCCCAACATACATGTATAGGTAGGGCCCACCAGCATCTCATGAGGAGGGGCAAGGCCAAGGTCAAAACTAGAAAGGGAAAGAAAAGAAAGGAAATCTTTTAGAGAAGGTCTAGAAAGGGAAAATATCTGGTATGTTTAAAGATAGCAACCTTCAAAAGTTCATTCATTTAGTAAATGTTTGAGTGCCTTCTGTGTGTCAGGCATTATACTAGGTAATAGGAATATATGAAGATACTTGGAATTCCAAAAATCTATTGATATGGAGCATTTTTACAGCACACTTTTATCCCACTGTTATACTTGTCACAGAGTTTTATGCTAGGTAAGAAAGTTTTTGTGACTAAACTATTGGTATTATCCTAATTTAGATTTTAAGATTATTGTACCCAAAATACTATTTATAGGTTGAAATTGAATTATAGCTATTGACCTATGAATTTAGGGATTGTCAAGCCATATAAAGTCTAATATAAAATCTTAGTGTATCTACTCTATCAAAACAAAAGGACTGATTTCCTGTACTTGGGCAAATGCTCTCATATTCTAGAAGCAGACCATCAGGAAAATGGTGAGGTTTTTCAAATGTTGCTTTTAGTTCGTGAAGATAGACTGTTGGGTGTTTTGTGAGCCTTTACCCTTAGTGTGATCTGGGCACATGGCAATACTGGTCAGGGGTGGGTAGCAAAGTCAAAAGCTTTGAAGGATAAGCAGGTAAATGTATTGGGATAGGGGTGGGGCACTGAATACAGTAATATAGTGACATTCTGTGCTGACCAAACAAGAAGATAGCAGCATTTACCAGTCATACTCAGTTTCTAGGTCTTAGTCATCCTGGAACCAGGCAATCCTCATAAGGAAGATTGATAGAGAAAACTAATCTCATACACATTAAGGCAAGATAAAATGGTACTATCACTAAGGATTCCTCAAAGTGTAGTCCATACTTAGTGTGTGAAATTCTACTTTTATCCTTTTCTTCAGAATTAGAAAAGGATACATTTATTCCAAAAAATTAAGTAATGCTTATAAATCATTCATCTATAGAGTTTGAACATATCTTGGCAAAACACACACACACACACACACACACAAACAAACACACACACCAGAAGAACAACCCAGGCTGTTAATTTCTCATACACCTGAAGAGAAAGTTTGAATTAGCCATATGTGATCTTCATTCAGTATTTGCAGTCTTGAAAATAGAGTCTGCAGCAAATCAAATCAATGCTTTGCAAACATATGAACAATTCTGAGTTTTCACTGAGTGTGTATGACATATAATCCACTACTAGGAAAATCTCAGTGGAGTTTATTTAAAACTTTAATCGGAGAACATTATGGTAAGTGAAATAAGCCAGTCATAGAAAGACAAGTACCATATGATTTCGCTCATATGTGGAATTTAATGAACAAACTGAACTGACTACCAGGCAAAATAGAGACAGACTCATAGAGAGCAAGCAGCCAGCTCTGGTGTGTGTTTGGGGGCAGGTGTGGGGGAGGGGTTGAGAAAAAAAGGAAAAAAAGAGAACTCATAGACATGGACAACAGTGGGAAGGGGAGGTGGAGAGGAAGGTGGGAGAGGGGATAAATGATGATGAGAAAAATTAAATTAAAAAAATAATTGTTTAGTGATACAGAATTCAGCTCAATCAGATATGAATTTGGATGAGGGATGAATAAAACTGAAAAACTCATTGTAGCAGCCGGAAGGGCCTAGCAAAATGAACTCCTTTAAGGAGGAGAATTATTTTCTGATTATAGAAATTTTCTTATTTAGTTAGTATTACTTCTTATATCTGTTTGGACATATTGAATCTATATATATAAAAGCCTAAGCAACCATTACAACAGAATGACCAGAATGACTGGCCGACCAATTGCTACGGTGTGCACTGACCACCAGGGGGCAGATGCTCAATGCAGGAGCTTCCCTCTGGTGGTCACTGCGCTCCCACAGGGGTAGTGCCACTCAGCAAAAGCCAGGCTCATGGCTGGCGAGCACAGCTGCAGATGCGGAAGCCTCTTCCAACTCCGTGGCAGCACTACTGAGTGGCAGCAGCAGGTGCAGCAGGCTGGGATGAGTGCGAGCGGTGTGGCGCCTTGCCCCGGGTTCTGGCTCCTCCTGGCCACCTGCCATTTGGCGCACTGCTACATCCCTTGGGGGATGTCCAACTGACCTGCGGGGATGGGGCCTAAACCGGCAGTCAGACATCCCCCAAGGGGTCCTGGATTGCGAGAAGGCTCAGGCTGGGCCGAGGGACACCCCCTGCCCTCAGTGCATGAATTTTGTGCACCGGGCATCTAGTATATACCTACAGGGTGAGGCAAAAGTATTTTTACAGCTATGAGAACATGAAACACAGGATTCACTCTTATATATATTTTTAATTATTGTATCATTTTCCATATGAGCAACTGTAAACCTACTTTTTGCCCCACCCTGTATACTCAAGTTCAAATTCAGGAACTATGGAGCAAGCTTTTATTTTATTTTTCTTTAAAATTATCAGGGTTTTTTTCCCTCAAGAAAGCATAATGTGTGTTACCCATCAAAATAACCAGTAAAAATTTTCAGCACATACTGCTGGTGGGAATGCAGACTGGTGCAGCCACTGTGGAAGACAGTATGGAATTTCCTCAAAAAACTAAAAATGGAACTCCCATTTGACCCTGTGATCCCACTTCTAGGAATATATCCCAAGAAACAAGAAACACCAATCAGAAAGGATATATGCACCCATATGTTCATAGCAGCACAATTCACCATAGCTAAGATCTGGAAACAGCCTAAGTGCCCATCAGTAGATGAATGGATTAGAAAACTGTGGTACATCTACACGATGGAATACTATGCTGCTGTAAAAAAGAAGGAACTCTTACAATTTGCAACGGCATGGATGGAGCTGGAGAGCATTATGCTAAGTGAAACAAGCCAGTCAATGAAGGAAAAATACCACATGATCTCACTCATTCATGGATAATAAAGACCATTACAAACTTTTGAACAATAATAGATACAGAGGCAGAGCTGCCTCAAACTGATTGTCAAACTGCAGTGGGAAGGCCAGAGAGGGTTGGGGGGCAGAAGGGAGGGGAGTAAGAGATCAACCGAAGGACTTGTATGCATGCATATAAGCATAACCAATGGACATAAGACACTGGGGGGTAGGGGAGGCCAGGGGATTGTCAAGGGCAGGGGAAAATAAAAAAGGACACATATGCAAAAAAAAAAAATTTCAGCACAAAATAAAATTTATTCAGCAAACTGTTCTTGGTGATTTTTAATTGTAGTGTCTTGACTTTTTCATAATTCTATCCCAGGGTCTGATGGCTATTGATTGCCCATATACTGGCATTGTGGACTATCGTCTGGTGGCTTTGTCATTTGCCCAGGATTTTCAAGATGCGGGTGGCTCTGTCTTGACTAATTTTGAAGTAAAAGATATTGAAATGGCTAGAGAAAGTCCTTCAAGAAGTGAAGATGGTAAGCCGTCCTTGTCTTTTCTTTTGAATACTTGTATTGACTTCTAAACAAATTTTGGACTGCTTTTGGCTGGGGTAGTGCTGGGGGAGGTCCACCAGGAGCTGAGCTAGTGTAGGGCACAGAGCTGGAGGCAGGTGCAGAAGGTAAGATTGGACGTGGGCAAACTGGGACTTCCAGCGAGTCTCATGTTAATAGAACTAGGCACTGATCAGACACTTATGACTGATGTTAAAACCTGAGTTGCAAAGGCTGTTTATATAAAACTAGAGGCCGGATGCACAAATTCGTGCATAGGTGGGGTCCCTCGGCCTGGCAGGTGATCGGGGCTGGTCG
>NW_005359590.1:2402251-2429479 GCF_000412655.1 Myotis brandtii
GCCAGCCAGAGGGGGGAGGAGGGAAGGGGCCACAAGAGGTTGGCCAGCACAGGAGGTTGGCTGTGGGAGCACACTGACACCAGGGGGCAGCTCCTGTGTTGAGCATCTGCCCCCTGGTGGTCAGTGTGCATCATAGCGACTGGTTGACTGGTTGTTCCAGTCGTTTGGTTATACCGGTCGATAAGGCTTTTATATATAGACTAGAGGCCTGATGCATGAAATCATGCAAGGGCCTCAGCCCTTGTGGCTGCGGCAGCTTGCATCGGCCCCAGTCCCAGCTTCGTCCGGAAGGATGTCCAGAAGGTCATTCGGCTGTCTGGTCTAATTAGCATATTACGCTTTTATTATTGTAGATTAGCCCCCAAATTCTTCCTTAGCCTGTAGGTTAGAGTCAGAATCCCTGGGGATGTTTGTTAAAACTGCAGACTTTAGCATCACCCAGTCTTACTGAAGCAGATTGTCTGTGGATAGGACATGACTTAGCCATTCTGAACGACCCCCTTTGGGGATTTTTTTTTTTAAAACTAAATGAATCGGTTTGTAAATTTTGAATTTGCTTTGGGGAAATTTGAGGGAAAATGTAGTGTGCTGGGTTTATTCTTCCTTGACAGGTTTTTCTTTTTGGAGATTTGGGCCATATGAATCATCCTCCCAGTGTCCTACTAAATAATAAGATGATGAGCAAAATTGTTAAATAATTAAGATTGTTATAGGTAGGTAGCATAATCAATCAAATTTATTCATGGTAAAAGTAGATCATATTCTTTAACTGTTGCACTTATGTGTTACAAGACTTCGAGATCCCTTGTATCTGATTGGAAACTAATTTTATAAATACTTTATTATTGGAAGATTTTGTGTTTTAATAACTTTTGCTTCTTTTCACAACATAGAATCTACAGAGATCCAGTAACCAACATTTGAACAACAAGTGTCATAACATTAGTCCTGTGGGAAAATACATACTGATTTATGATGATCTATTTTATAGCATGGTGTTTAGATTTGTAGTTCAGAGAAAAAAGCTGGGACTGCTTATGCTAGAGCTGAAGTGGTGGGAGGTTGATAAGCATAGATTAAGTGAATTCATATAAAATAATCTAAAAAACATGCCAGAGTTTTATATATTGTCAAATATGAACTAGTTTAATCTTATTACTTGGTAAAAGCTTCAAAACGAAATGTGGAAAGTAATCATGGTTGTGACAAGAAACCCATTTAAGTTTGTTACTAGTAAATTTCAAATACTGTAGGCCTTCTTTTACTAAAAATAAATCTTTCACCAATTGCTTTTTCCTTTTTTTTTTTTTTCAGAGATGAAATATCCAATTGTTATAAGGAATACAAAGGTAAAGATTCTTAAGCAAAACTACTTCCATCTATTTTATCTACTTTCATCCCTTCAAATTTCTTTTTTAAAAAATTTTATTTTATTGATTTTAGAGAGAGAAAGATATTGATCGGTTGCCTCCCACACACACCGGGCCCAGGGATTGAACCCACAATCCAGGTATGTGATCTGACTGGAAATTGAACCTGCTACCTTCTGGTGTATGAGATGATGCTCAAACAACTGAGCTACACTGTGCAGGACTCTCTCCTTAAAAAGTTGAATTAACCACAGTGCTGTATTTTATGTCAGTGAATGAAATTTGTCTAATGTAAAGTTATTGTGAGAGAGATTCTTTGAGAGCTAAAATATAACAGTTTTCATTCTAAGAAGGGTTTCAACTTGAAAATGCATTCATATAGTGACAGTGCCAGCAAAAAAATATAAGTACTTGGAGTATTTAATTTTAAGGCAAAACTGATAGATATTTTATTGTTCTACCTGCTTATCTATATTAACTTATCAACTCTCTACTAATGAGAAGACTTGGGGGAGGGTGTAGATCAGTGATGGCGAACCTATGACACCTCTGACACGCGAACTCATTTTTTTGGTTGATTTTTCTTTGTTAAATGGCATTTAAATATATAAAATAAATATCAAAAATATAAATCTTTGTTTTACTATGGTTGCAAATATCAAAAAATTTCTATATGTGACACGGCACCAGAGTTAAGTTAGGGTTTTTCAAAATGCTGACACGCCGAGCTCAAAAGGTTCGCCATCACTGGTGTAGATTGTACAGAGGGAGATAGACTGCCTTCCTTCATCTTCCCATAATCTAAAACAAGAACTATTTGATAGATAGACATATTGCATTCGCTGTGTGTTCTTGAATGGTCAGAGTTCAGTCAGGAAAGCAGAGTCCGTAATGAGTGTAGTCGGATTTATGGTAGGAATTAGGTCTGACACATTGTGAACCACCTGGGAAGTCAAGGTTCAGAAGGAGAGTTGGTAGATTAGAGGCGTATCCAGCCAGTCTGAGAAGCCAAAGTGTATCCACCTGCTGAAGTGGAACCCCAAATGAGAAGCTCACAAGGAGATCTGGGGCAGCTCTTGTCTACAGCCAGGTCTTGGGTAGGACAGCGGTTGGTCAGTAGGATCAGTATGTGGGAAGCAGAGCTGGGTGTGGAGCTATAATTCACTTGGCAGTGAGTGTTTATCACCACCGTGGCCTAGAGTGACCTTCAGAGAATAGTGGCTGCTGCTTTACTTCTACCTGTCAAATCACATTCAACTCCTGTTTTGTTCAACTTTAAGATGGAACGATAGAGGGAGGGGATTCTGTCAAGCATAGTTCCCAGTTTAACCAAATTGACACAGTATAACCTCCCACAGTCCATCCCTTTTCAGTTTGCCATCCATTCACACCCCTTATAACCACATTTACTTTCCAAATAAAGACAGTAACAAAATCATGCTTCCACCTACAAGGCTGAACTATCTTTCATACAACTGAAGGCATGCTTACTACCATAACAGAATACCACAGGCTTAAACAACAGAAATTTATTTTGTCCCAGTTCTAGAGGCTCAAAGTCTAAGATCAGGGTGCCATCAGGGTTGGTTTCTAGTGAGAGCTTTCTCGGCTTGTAGATGGCTGCCTTCTCACTGTGACCTTGCATGGTCTCTTCTCTGTGCATGCTCATATAGTGACAGTGCCACTGTAGTGACAAAAAGAAGGAGAAACAGAGAGAGAGAGAGAGAGAGAGAGAGAGAGAGAAAATATGAGAATGTGAGCACACACAATTTTTGGTGTCTTTCTCTTATAAGAACACCAGTCCTATCAAATTAGGGCAGTGATGATGAACCTATGACACACGTGTCAGAGGTGACATGCGAACTCATTTTTTTGGTTGATTTTTCTTTGTTAAATGGCATTTAAATATATAAAATAAATATTGCCATTACTGGATTAGGGCTTCACTCCTGTGACTTCATTTAACCTTAATTATCTCCCTAAAGGCTCTCTCTCCAAGCATAGTCAAATGGGGAGTTGAGGCTTCAACATATGAATTTGGGGGGAAAAGGGAAACACAATTCATTTTATAACAATAAGGAAGAAGAAAAAATTGTTAATTATAGACATATCTTTATTTCACAGTAAGGAAGAAATTATTACATTTCTCAGAACTATATTCCTTATTTATGTCACCAATCATGTGGTCATGTGGTCATATTTATAATTTCCTTCTTCCACTATCTATTCCGTACTCCCTTTGCCCTTGGCAAGCCTCTCAGCTGGTCATGGTTCCTAGTTTGGCAGGAAAACTCAAACTTTTATTCCTGAAGTGTCTCTGCCATTAGCAGCCCTACCTGTTTTATGTTGTAGTGGTTTCCATCAACTTTTATAGCAATGTGTGGGGATACCAAGAGATAGGCCAGGAGATCTATAGCCCAAACATACTCCTCTTTATCATTCCCAAGCTCTCTGTGTGGTAGCAACTCTCTTTCTCCTTGAAAGTCAGGATCAGTTACCCCATTCAGTCCTAGATGGTGTGATTGCTGGTCAGGGTACTTGCCTGGGTTGTGAGCTCGATCCCCAGTAGGGGGCATTCAGGAGGCAAGCCAAACAATGATTCTCTCTCGTCATTGATGTTTCTTTTCTTTTTTTTTTTTAATATTTTATTGATTTTTTTTTTTTTTTAAAGAGAGGAAGGGAGAGAGAAAGAGAGTAACCCAGGTACATGCCCTTGACCGGAATCGAACCTGGGACCTTTCAGTCCGCAGGCCGACGCTCTATCCACTGAGCCAAACCGGTTTCGGCGTCATTGATGTTTCTATCTCTCCCTCTCCCTTCCTCTCAGAAATCAATAAAAATATATATATTTTAAATTATCCCATTCAGTACAGTAATCTTCATTGCCTTTTGATTCACTGTCACGAGGAACTCAAAATGGCCAAGTGTGACAGTATTAACTTCTAGTGTAATGGAACCATTGTTTATTCTCTAATGGAAACACTTCTCCCTTGGTACCTAAGACTTCTAAACCATTAGAGCCCAAAGTTGTGGGGCGAGGAAGCTGAAATTTGGATTAGAAGCAGAAACTGTGTAAGGTGCTACTCCCATTTCTACCTCTTGATTTTCTGAGCTGTGATTCCTGACTATGGGAGAAACAATACCATGTATTAGTCACTCATTTAGAGCATATAGTGCATTCTGGAAGACCTTGCCCCAGCCCTGCAGGGTGTTGCTAGTCAGCTAGTGCTGTTATTGAATCTTCAAAAGTCCTTTCCACGCTGTCACCCAGTGGCTTCAGGATGCGGGGGAAATGATAACATCAGTGAATTCCACAAGCATGAGCTTATCATTACACTTCATTTACTGTAAAATAAGCTCACTGATCAGAAGTCATGCTTCTGGGTAAAATACCATAAAATTGATTAAGTTCACAGATGGTGGTTTCTGCAGAAGCATTGTGGGTAGGGAAGGCAAATCTATATCCACAGCAATTGTCTATTCCAGTGAGGACTAAGTGCTGCTCCCCTCCCCTTTATTTAAATTGGGAGACTGAGCACTCTCCCAACAGCAGATTGAGTGGCTATAGACACATCAGCCTTAGTAAGTCCATGTTGCTGATCCCACACATCACCTCCATCCTTACTGCCATAATCATTTAGTTTGTGAAGTCATTGGCTAAGGACAGAGGTGGCCGGGAAAGAGGCTAACTAATGTTCACAGAGTAGGTCATCTTGTCTCCTGATTATTAAAATCTTCCTCTGCCCCAGTTACTCTTCAGTGAGCTTACTCTTCAGTATGGAACTTAAATACCTTTATCCTCCGAGCCTTTTTGGAGAGGTCCATTCACACACCTCTTCTCAGAGCTCCTTTTCTTGACCAGCCAGCCAAACCATCAGTCATTGCACATGCAACTGTGTAGATGCATACTTCTAGCCATCTCTCCTTCTGGGTGAGATAAACAACCAATATAGTGTTCAAAGTTCTACCTGCTGGGAGCATTTCCACAGTCCTTCGGGCCACTCTCAGGTGGGGCTCTGGTGCTGCCACTGTTTACTTTCGAGTGGTGCCAGAATGGTGTGCAGAACCATTTGTAAACCAGGCCTCTATTTTTTCTTCCTTGGCCAACTGGATATAGAGAATTTCCTATGGGGCACAGGGGCAAGTTGAGAGGGAGGAGGTAATTTTGTTGTTAATTCTCACCCAAGGATATTTTTTCCATTGGTTTTTAGAGAGAGAGAAAGAGAAATAGATGTGAGAGACACATCGATTGGTTGCCCCCTGCACATGCCCTGGCCAGGGCCAGGGATCCAACCTGCAACCCAGGTACATGCCCTTGACTGGGAGTCGAACCCACAGCCCTTCAGTGCATGGGCCAATGCTCTAACCATTTGGAACACCGGCCGGGGCAGGAGGAGGTAATTTAGTCGGAGTAGAGGTCATGGGAATTTAAGCCACTTGCCTCTGCAATTTATTTATGCCAGCAAGACCTATACAACCCTGATCTTGTATATTCTACTTCCTCTTGATAACAGAGTGCTACTGTACACACCCAGTTTTGTGGCTTGGTGAGTTAGATAATACTGTCTTAATAATGGGTAGTTCACATGGTAACTTGGTGGCCTGTGGTCAAATGTTGAGTCAGAGCCAGAAGCACTTTCTCAAAAGGAGGATAATTATCTGCAGAGGGTGGTATAACTTTCCTCCAAAGTCGTAAATTCTGTGCTCGGATTTCACCTACAGGGGCCTTCCAAAGTCTCCGTAAAACATGACTATCTGCTCCCGACACTTTAAGTCCCGTCAGATCTGCTGGCAGAGCAACCAGCGTCTCTATTCAAAGAAGGATTAAAAGTCTGTTTCTGTCCCTACCTATGGGTTATTTTCACTAGAGTATGGCATCATATGATGGCTGATGAGCAGGGGCCTATGAGATACCAGTGGGTTATATTTCACCCACAGTTGCTATAATTGTAGACTTTTATTTTGGCATATTCCTTTAGTTAAATAATAATTTAAAAATTTGAGTCAACTTACCAAATTGAACATCTGTGCTTTTATGAGGTTAAAAGAAAAGGAGTTTAAAAAAAAAACTTTTGAGGGGAGGATTTGGAAACTAAAATTTATAGATTGCATATAGGAGAAAAGTCTGTTTCACTTATGAAATAGCAATAGAGATGAATAGTTTAATTGTTTAAAGAAATGTATTTTTGAACAAATGCTGTATCATTTGATGTTTACCTAAATTTACATTTTGGATATGAAATTAGTGTGAGTGTAATTATTGTTTCATATATATCATAAAATGATTTCAGAGATCTGTGACAGTTTTTAATCATGTCTTCCTTTGGAACTGTTCCTTGAGTTTTTTAAAGAGAACTGTTAGATTATTAGAATGCTGGTACCATTCTACAAATTCTCTTATCATTACACTTATCATATGGCTTATCTACATTTTATGTTGTAAGAATATGAGAATTGCTGACATTTCAAGTAAGGACTAGTAGATTCATATCACATAAAATATTTCTTGTACTTCTGCTATATAACTCCAGATGAATAGGAAAGATATTAACCAATTTAGAAGAAGTCATGTTTTTTTTGTTGTTGTTGACATAGCCCTTTGACTTCAAGTGTCTTAAAACTATCATGGTTTAGCCTAGCTAATTTGAACTCACTGCAAAGAAGTTGCATCTAATTTTTGTCAGAAGTGTGACTTGAATAAATCTTGAAAAGAGGCTTACCTTGGTAGGTAGGCAAAAATAGGATGCATACAAAGATAGAATAAGGCTGAACCACTAGGGGCTGAAAAGAAAGAATATTAGGACAAATGAGAACTCTGAGGCTTCAGAAACAGGTCATCTGGGGAGGAAATCTAAGAACAAGAAATTACAAGGAGATGCTAGTTTTTACTGTGTGAAAAGTAAAGAGGTGGGAATTGGAGTGTGATGGTGAATTGGGGTTAAATGAAATTATTTAGGAAATAGGGTAGTAAATTGGCTAACCCTAGCAGAGTTCATCTAAAAATATGTAGGTGATAATCACAAACAAAATTTATGGGGAAATACCACAGCCTAAGATTAGCAGTCTCCTAGTTGTTAAAGCAAACCTTGACTGTAGTGTGTGTACTCCGTAAATGTGGATTGAATGAATGGGGTTTTGAAAGTAGCCTCAGTTTGCAAAGTAGACATTGAACAGGAAGGAGAAATTGGTTGGTGGTCGGTTTCTGTTGTAGTGTGAAGCAACCTGATAATTACCAGGATAATTACTCATAGATAAGATAGGAGAAGCTGTCTGAAATACAGAGGCAGCCAAATTGGTGGGGGGACATCTAAATGAAGTTTGCTTCTTCATGCAATAGTTAAGAAGTTCTATGGTCTTAGTAAAGTGCGTGTGTGGGGTGTGTGTGTGTGTGTGTGTGTGTGTGTGTGTGTGTGTGTGTGTGTGTGTTGTGTGTAGTATCTTGTTAAGTATCCTCACTAGGTAGGTCAACCATTGAATCATTAAAGGACAAAATTTAAGGTGACATCCTCTTGCCTGCCACTACCCTAAGTTTCTAGCTGCCACCTAATTACTGAAGAATTTATGTTGCTGATACTTGCATTTAATTTCCTCTTTTAAAAGGAATAAAAAGAAAAACGTCCCTTTCTGTATACTTATTGTCTCTTCTATCACCTCTTTTTCTGCTTTCTAAAAATCATTGTTCTTCTTTTACACACTAGGGAGAGGAAGTTCAATGTCAGTATGTTGTGACTTGTGCAGGACTTTACTCAGACCGTATTTCCGAGCTGAGTGGCTGCAGTCCCGATCCTCAAATTGTACCATTCCGGGGGGATTACTTGCTCTTGAAGCCAGAAAAATGCTATCTTGTGAAAGGAAATATTTATCCGGTAGGTATGATGCTTTTGCAGTCTCATCCTTCTCAAGATGACGGGGCAGAAAGGGAATGAAACAAAAACTTTTATCTGGGTCAGAACTAAGAGATATTTTGAAGGGCTTTTTATGCAAGCTTTTTATCTTTTTCTCTTATGGTTAAATTCCTAAACATTTATTCTGGTATCATAGTCATTAACTTATACTAAATTGCCCACAAGTACATGTCTTCAAAAAGCATGAGTGCATCATGGGAAGGGCGAGCAAGAAATAACCCAATTCTCCCTCCTATCTGGTGGAAGGAACACTCATAAGAGAACTTGCCCTTTTTGCATGCCCAGGTACCCAGCCCTCTTTCTCAGTTCTACCTATAGGTGCAGAAAAAGGGCCACTCTGTAGTTTCATGATGGAGAAGACAGAGCCCTTTAATGAAGAGTTCATTCTGCATGGAACTACTAGGTTGAACCAGACGGAATTACTAATATTTGTCTACTTAGAGTTTTTGACCTTGCCAAAACTTCCATTGCATGTGCTCTATCCCGGTACATTCCGACTTTACAAAAGCCTGTGCTATGAATGAGTGTGTGTTTCTGGCAGCTCTGATTTTACTTGCCAGCCACATACATCCCTAGTTGGGGGTGTGGTGGGAGGGTAGGGAGAGGGATAAGTTGAAGTAGGACAGTTCTTTTTTTTTTCTTTTCCCAGAAAGAGGAATAGACGGGAGTGTATATTAGTGTCAGTAGCATCAGTGTTTTCTGTGTGGCATTCCTAGGCAGAAGCATGTAAATAAAAAGTATATCTCAGTCCGGATCAAAATAATACAAATTAAATGCATGGGAAGAAAGTGATTTATATTACCACTTAAATATTTGCATGCATGCTAACATGCAGTATGGAACAGGGCTCACAGTTCTTTGCTGCGTTAAATCCGTAGGTCCCAGATAGCCGGTTTCCTTTCCTAGGAGTTCACTTCACACCAAGGATGGACGGCAGTATTTGGCTAGGGCCTAATGCCGTTCTTGCCTTCAAACGAGAGGGCTACAAACCCTTTGACTTCAGTGCCCGAGATATTACGGATGTAATTACCAAGAGGTAACTACTTTACTTTAAAAAGTGACTTTGTGTGTTTATATTTTTAACATGGGAAATTTTGTCTTTCTTGAAATTCTACTTATTGGGTAAATCCTCACATTTGTGATTATTATATTGATTTTTTTTTTATTAATCTAAATTAAGAGCCTTGAAGAATAAGAATAATGTTTTAACTACCTCAGGGAAATTCTGATGATCCAGGGTGAAGTCTTGGTTAAAAATAACAAGACCAAGACCCAGTCACATACGTATGTGACAATCCAAACCTTGTTTTGCTAACCTTCTAGTTGCGTTTGGAAAAAAAAAGTTTCAAAACCAGTAGATGGCTTACTTTGATAAAGTGATTTCAAGCCAGTCACCATCATTTTGAAAACCACTGGAGAAACTTCGGACAACCAAGGTTGTTTCCTTCGGTGGAAAATTAACAGTGTGTTGACCCGAGACTCAGAATCTTTACTTTATTGTAAGAACTCAGTAAGGTGTTGTGTGTTTTTGTTTTTGTTTTTGTTTTTTTTGGTTGTCATAGGGGGGTGGAGGCGGGGGTGCGGGGGATGGTTTATTTTAGCAGTGTTGCTCTCCAGAGATTTTCACATCAAAATTACTAGAAAGATTTTTGAGTTATACTTGAATTTCACCTTCTACAGATTCTGAAACAGAAGGTTTGGGATGGGGTTTTCTAGCATGTGTCCTTTAAAAATACATATATACATAGACTACACAGAGTCTCATTTGAGAATCATTACTAGAGTATCTTACCTCTGGCTGATTTAAAAAAAAAAAATAGGTAAACATCTATCTTCCTTCTTTAATGTCCTGAGGTAGAGATCTGTTAATGCCTTTTAGGTGTGTTTTGAAAGCATGTAACATTTCTATCAGAAAGCCTTTTAGTGGCAGGCTCTATAGAATTCTAGTTTGAAGCCAGCATTCTCAGGTCATCTAAGGTGTTTACCTTTGAAAGGTGTTAACCTTTGGTTTTGAAGGGTATTCCTTTGATGAAGTTTCCTTCTTACAGTGGCCAAAAGTTTATTTTCTTTTAATATGTGGTTTTTCTGACTTTGCCTAGATTTTTGTGATGCCCCTGTCCAAATCTAATAGTTGTAAAGATGTTTAATAGTAATAAAGAATTCCTTTCTCTCAAAAATTTTATTTTCTGTTTCCAGTGGTTTGATTAAACTGGTGTCCCAGAATTTCTCCTATGGAGTCAGTGAGATGTATAAAGCCTGTTTTCTCAGTGCAACAGTGAAACACCTTCAGAAGTTTATCCCTGAAATTACTGTCCGTGATATACTTAGGTAAGAAACAGCCATAAGGATTGTAAGTACAGTCGTGATTTTGGGGAACTTGGGAGGTGGCTCTGACTTGGTGATTCATAGGCTCCCTTTCAGTCGGTGTGCCCACTGAATCTTTGTGTGCTCTCTTTCCCAGCAAGTTGTTGTGTTCCCTTTGCAGTGCATGAGTTGGGCATCGCTGCATGGTGGCCCTTAGTGCTGGAACTACATCTACCATTTATAATTATCTAGACTACCTTACAGCATTAAACTGAAATCTCCATTGCATCTGTATTAATATGCCACCGTCACCTTTGTGTCTAGCTATCACTCATGATAAAAAAAATCTTGTCTGAAATTTTTTCAAAAAGATTTTTTATTGATTTTTAGAGAAGGAGGGAGAGGGGTGGAGGGAGAGAGAAGGGGAGAGAAACATCAATGTGAGATCGAAACATCAGTTGGTTGCCTCCTGCACACCCCTTACCAGGGATTGAGCCCAAAACCTAGGTATGTGCCCTGATCCGGAAACAAACCGGCAACCATTTAGCGCACAGGATGACGCCCAGCTAACTGAGCCATACCATCCAGGGCTTGTCAGGAATTTTTAAGCTTTCCCTGGCTTCTGCCTCTTGTGATTCCAAAGCCTTTTCCTTTAATTCTATATAAGATCAGTGGTCACCGTATTAACTAATTAGGTAATAAACACATTACAATGCCCTATTTTGTTTGATTCTTAAAACCTTCTAGAAACCACTCCTATACTTGGCAACTTACCTTACCTCTTTCCTACTGCTTTTTTTTTTTTCTTTTTGGGGATCCTACTCCACTCAGCGACTCTACTTTCAGGACAGAAGTGGGAAGTAGTGTAGTAACTACCAATGTGAGTCAAAGGGAGGATTACTTAAATTGTTTTGGTGTGTGTTTTTTTTGTTTTGTTTTGTTTTCTTAAAGGTCAAAAGCTTTCTGGACTTTATCTGTAAGTTGTCCTAAATGCTACCCGAGCCTATTTCCTTTTCTCGTTGGTGACATTTGTATGGTTTTCACCTTTTCCCCCGAATAAGCCATTTGTTAGGCCTAATCAGCAGTGTACTTTGAGATACTCCCCTCCATGAATCCATCCCATGAATCTTCAGAGAACTAAATGTCTGTCGCCTCAGTAACAGCTGCAAAACTTGACTGGTATAAAATGTCAGCAGCTTGACTATTTGAGAAGAGAGCAATCATCATGTCAGCTGTCTCCCTTAGGGGAACGTCCTGGTCTAAGTCTGACTCTAATATGTCATTCACAGACCAGCCTCTTTGAATCCTTAGAAGAACTATGAAAACCCAGCTAATGTTTTACTCTTATCTCTCTCACCCCTCTACTTACCTTATGAAATGGAAGGGATAAAAATATCTAGGCTTTATTTTCTTTCACTCATCTATAAATAAAGACTTTTATGTTTTCAGTGGTTTGCTTTAGCAAACTTGTTATGTTTTATATCTAAAATAAGTTGGTCAAATCTGGTGTCTGTTACTGCTATTGATATTCCTTGGAAAATACAATAGGTGTATAAACAGTTGCAGTGAATTCACTGTTCATATTCGATTACCACCCTTTTGTAAAAGCCTGAGGGAAACAATTCAGACCAGTGGATTTCATAAGTTAGAACTGGACTGGGGCTGGTGGGTTTTGGTGAACACTTCTTTGTCTCTGCCTGTGGGAGTGTTGATTTCAATTACCAGTTTCGTTAGCAGGTAGTAGAGAAGGGTATTCAGCATTGTAGGCAGGTGCATTTAGGGACAAATTCACCTCAATCACAGATGAGTTTCTCTTTGGAGATAGAAAAGTAATTCCATTTACTTCTTCCCTTTTATTCAGTTCCTATAGCTATTAAATGTGGGAAATTATCAATAAAAAAGGAAGTTGTAGAAGATAGGTTTGATACCATTTATATAAGTTTATACAATACCACATATTATTTATGGATTGCACATGTAATGTGAAAATAAAACCAAATATAGTGGTAAACACCTAATTCAGGAGAGTTGTTACCTCTGGGGAGAGAAGGGAATGGGATCCAGAGAGTTCCACAGGGGCTATTATCATATCTATAATGCTTTATTTCTTAAGCTGTTTGTGAAGAAAGCACATGTTCATCATATTATTCTCTGTACTTTGTCATATGCCTGAAATATTAAATAATAATAATAATAATGATCAGTAGACTTCCCCACATTCTGAAGTCCAGTTCTTGCTTATCATGCAACCCACTGTAGTAAAACCATAAATGCTGTACCAGTAATATTGAGACAGAAGCATATTAAGCAGTTCTGGATAGTAAAAGAGAACTGAAGCAGCACTTTTAATGGGATATTTAGCTCAGGATTATGTTCTTAAATTGCAGTAACCACCAGTGAGCATCCGGTTTGACTTCTCATTGCCTAGCCAGAGTATCTTGGACAGTAACTTAATAGTGAACATTAGATTGGAATGTAAAGTTACAATCTGTCAATATATATGCATTAGGCATTCAAATTTCTCATTGTTAAATCTGATCTCTAAGGTTCTTAATTTTAGCTCTAAAGTCCTTTAACTTGCTCTGTGATTAATTTGGACATGGTAATCCAACAGCAGTTTGTATCTGTTAATATTGCAAGGATGTAAAAGATGAAGACATAAGTGCCAAGATCTCTCCTTTTCCCACTCTTCACTTTGAAAAATATCATATTGGGGGAATTCTAGAGTAAATTTTTAGGCAAGATGTTTTCATCCTGAGTGATAGCTAAAGACTATACTGTGTCATTGTGAAAGGCAAACGTGAAAGCCAAATATTCCTGCAGTAAAGGTGATCTAGATCAGGGTTTGTTAGTATTGGCACTATTGACATTTGGGGCCAAATAAGTCTTTGTTGTGGGAGACTGCCCAGTTCACTGTAGGATGTTCAGCAGCATCTCTGACCTCTACTGACTAGATGCCAGCAGTACTTCCTTGTTAAGACAACCCAAAATTTCTACAGACATAGCCAAATGTCCTCTAGGGGGCAAAATCTCCCTTGGTTGAGAACCACTAAACTAATAAATGTGGTAACTCTCACACTACCCAACACTAAGAGAGTCTGGAGAAAATATAATAAAAATCCTTTGAAATACATATAGCCGGGAGTGTGAGAAAGTAAGGTAGGGGCATCCCAGGAGTGAGGACTGAGGGGAAATAGGAAACCCAGATACTGAGAGGAATTGGTGCTTGATGCTGTCCTGGAGGGGTAGGGAGGATTGGCTGATTTTTATAGAAATATAGTTATGTTTTATTTTTAATTGCTTTGTGATTTACATACAGTAAAGTAATGCAGATCTTAAGTGGTCAGTGAATTTTTCCAATTGTATAAACTCATGTATCAACCACAGAAAACAAGATATAAAACATTAGGGACTTGTATTTTAATTGCCACTCAAGTGCTGGAAAGGAGGCCTTGGGTCTGTAAAAGGTAAAAAGTTGGAACTGAGACCCCTGGGTTAATCCAGGGACTCTTGAAGGGCTGCACCCTCAGTGAAAAGGAAGTCTTTTAAAAAAATGTTAGGAATTTTGTCTGTCCTGGTCTTGAGGGAAGGGGGAAAGTGGGGTGGGTAGAATCTCCTAAAAATCTAGAACCCTGGGCCTCTCCTCACAGCTGTTTGGAGAGAGAGAGAGAGAGAGAGAGAGAGAGAGAGAAGGGTAATTTGACTAAAGACTAAATATTGATGATACTAAGCAATAATTCGTTTATTATTATTATTTTTAACCCTTTGCGGTCGTATTAAATTTGGACATGGGTGTCGTACTGGTCGGAATTAATTTCCATTGAAAGAGCAGTGATACATAACATGCAAGATTATGAAGGAGAAACAAGATTTATTAATTCTTTTTTGGAACTACGTCACTACTAGTAGAATCACTACAAACGTTAGCACTTTCTACATCAGAGTCAGTATTCAAGGTGCCAAAATAAAACTCTTCATCGTTACTTTCAGATTCGCAGTACACTCCTTTTGGTAACTTTCTTTTTGCCATTTTGGAGTATTATTTTGAAATATCTTAACAAGCGAGAATGCCTAATTACAGTTAAACGTAATTTGTAAAGCTTTATTTGAAATTCTGCGAAGTATCTCCGAAGCTTGTCGATTTCTTCACTCTCAAAAGGCGACTGACTCGCCACGGTGTTTTGCATGGCGAGTGTGGAACGACCGCGTTTGTTTATATTGAGTTTCGATATCTCCGATTTGTCGGGGCAATGTTTTGGTTCGTGACAAGGTCGCTTAGACACTTAAGAGCTTTTAGAGAAATTATGAACTGATACATGAATGAATAGAGTTAAGAAAAAGCTTTGGTGGCTGAGAGTAGACAAACGACCGCAAAGGGTTAAAGAATCCTTTTAGCGCTGGCGTGGCTCAGTGGTTGAACATTGACCTAGGTGGTCATGGTTCAATTCCCGGTCAGGGCATATGCCCAGGTTGCAGGCTTGATCCCCATTGTGGGGTGTGCAGGACGCATCTGATCAATGATTCTCTCTCATCATTGATGTTTCTGTCTCTCCCTCTCCCTTCCTCTCTGAAATCAATAAAAATACATTTTTTTTAAAAAAGAATCCTTTTAAAAGAAATGTAGTGAAATGATGTGCCATCTGGAATTTTCTTTTATTTTTAATTTTTTCTAAAGCTCATTCTTTTTTAAAAATATATTTTATTGATTTTTTACAGAGAGGAAGGGAGAGGGATAGAGAGTTAGAAACATCGATGAGAGAGGAACATCAACCAGCTGCCTCCTGCACACCCCCTACTGGGGATGTGCCCGCAACCACGGTACATGCACTTGACTGGAATCGAACCTGGGACCCCTCAGTCTGCAGGCCGACACTCTATCCACTGAGCCAAACCGGTCAGGGCTGGAATTTGCTTTTAAATAATCCAGTGGAGAGAGGTGGGCAGTGAGTGGAAATATAGATAAAACAAGATTGGCTATGTTGATTATTTATTGAATCTGGGTAATACATACATGAGAGTTCATTATACTGTTCATTCTATTTTTGTACATGTTTAAAAATTCCATTAAAAAAAAAAGTGTTCCCAGGATGGCAATACCTCTGGAGCACCTGATAGAAGCAAATGTAAAACCTCTGTGGAGGGACAAAACCTCAACCCAACCCCCCCCCGTTTTCCCCCAGATAAAGTCCTGCTGAACAAAACGATTCATCGAAAGTTACAAAACACCACAAGTGAGAGTAAGCAGATAGAGTAAATACCAGAATAAGGCCCCCACAACTTTGAGTAATGGTAATATTAGAAACTAATATGCTTCAGTGAATTAAAAGGAATTGAAAACATGAATAAGAACAAAAACAAAAAGCAAAACCTTAGGCAAATTTGGAAACCAAATAATTAGAATTTCTAGAAATTAAAAATGTAGTTCTTAAATTTTAAAATTCAAATGACTAAGTTAGATAACTGGTTAGACCTTACGAGAAAATCAGTAAATTAAAATTTGAAGCATTTATAGGACAGTGTTGCAAGACAAAGATCCATCATGTGGGTAGTAGGTACTAAAGGCATCGAGAAGAAAATGAGAAGATTCCAGACTACATTTCAGAGAAATTGCAGAAAAATTGAGAAGAGGCAATACTTTGAAGAGTGCTTGAGAATTTTCTGGAGTTGACAAAAAAGACAAAATTCAGGATGCACAATGAGTCCCATCTGAATAAATAAAACTAAACGCAAGAATAGAAATAGATTATATAATTTCCAAGTCAATAAAGGAGGAAAAAAGAATATAGAAAGCTTAGTAAGTCAAGAAGGAAATGGGAAAATCCCAGAAAAATCCCATATTACCCAGTAATATGGTAGAAATCAAACATATCAGTAATTGCAATACATGTAAATGTATTTAATAGTTGAGATGGAGATTGTTAGGTTGGATTTAAAAAACCATCCATATACTATGCAAATGCTTATTAGAAGAAAGATGAGTACTGGATTCATTTCAGATAAAATACACCATAAGGCAAAAATTATTATTAGAGGTTAAGAGGATCACCATAAATTTATTGCATATACATAATATGAAGTACAGAAAACAAAAACTGACACAACTGTAAGCAGAAAACAACAAATTCACAATTGTGGTGAATGATCTTAGGTCTGTTGATAGAAGAGATCAAGCAAATAAAATACACATTTGATTTAGTGGATTCATAAGACTCCCCACCCCCATTACAGAATACTTGTGTTACAGGAAGGGGGTGGGGGGTGGAGAGAGAGAGAGAGAGAGAGAGAGAGAGAGAGAGAGAGAGAGAGAGAGAGAGAAACATTGATGTGGGAGAGACACATTGATTTGTCGCCTCCTGCACATTTCCCCAATGGGGGCAGAGAGAGAGAGAGAGAGAGAGAGAGAGAGAAACATTGATGTGGGAGAGACACATTGATTTGTCGCCTCCTGCACATTTCCCCAATGGGGGCCGGGGATCAAACCTGCAACCATGTGCACCTCGGGGGCCTATGCTCTAATAACTGAGCCACACTGGCGAGGGTTGGCTGACTGTATCTTGTGTTCTAAGCGATGTATCTGATTCTTACTTGGAAATCCTTACAGCTCAAAAAAATCTTGTCCAGATTCCCTGCAGGCTTCTGTAAATGTAAGGCAGATTACTTATCTTTATTGTAGAACCTTCCACCTTGTTGTTATTTTTACTTCTCTAAAAATGAATAGTATATCCGTGTAACTTCAGGCAGGTTACTTAATCACTCTATGTTTCTTCACTGTTAAGTATAAACTGTTACCAGCCTCTTAGAGTTGTTGCAAGGATTAAATGATAGAATTCTTAACACTGACTAAGCAATTGGTAAATAATAGCTATTATTATCATTATCTCTCCTCAGCCACGCTGAGGTCTCAGAGGGCAGAGCTCCCATATTGTTCTCGATATCTTACTCAAGTGCTTATCTGTGTGGGCACAAAATCAATAAAAATGTTTGTTAATATTATTGTCTGATTTCTTGAGTCTTGGTGGTATGTATAAGGCAGGTATTTTCAAACTGTTTTCTTGAGCAGATTCAATGAAGGTGCTTTTGGATTCTAAAAATATTTTATTCCCATTTCATCTGTAAATTTCTAAACTATTTTAAAAACAAAAAATCTAATTTGTAAACTCGTGTTATAAAACAGCACTTTTAGTAGTAAAGCCTCTTACTGTTTTAACCTACTATCAAATTAATTCATTTTTGTTCTTATTTTGTTATCTCTTTAATTAATTGAAGGTTATCCCAATATTGAAGGCTAAACTGTTAAAAATTAAAACAAACTACAAAATAAGAACTTGCTGCCATTTTCAGATATTTTTCTACATAAATTTTTAATAGTGTACAATCAAAACAAAACACAAAAATAGAATTCTGTGGTGGATTTAGGAATGCATTGGCATGCATATCTCCTACTTTTATTGCTTTGTATTAATCAGAAGAGCCTTATTTTAATTTATTGAATTTATAATAAATTCATTTTATACATTTAAATAAAAATACATTTATTCTAATTAAATGTGGATTTGTCTGCTACTTTGGAAATAAAAGGTATTTATAATTAACCCATTCGTAAATTCATTTGATAAGCATTTATTGGCACTGTTATGTGGTGGGTATTATGCTCTAGATCAGTGGTTCTCAACCTGTGGGTCGCGACCCCTTTGGGGGTAGAACGACCCTTTCACAGGGGTCGCCTAAGACCATTGGAAAACACATATATAATTACATATTGTTTTTGTGATTAATCACTATGCTTTAATAATGTTCAATTTGTAGCAATGTAAATACATCCTGCATATCAGCTATTTACATTACGATTCATAACAGTAGCAAAATTACAGTTATGAAGTAGCAACGAAAATAATTTTATGGTTGAGGGTCACCACAACATGAGGAACTGTATTAAAGGGTCGCTGCATTAGGAAGGTTGAGAACCACTGCGGTAGACTGAGAATATAAGTTTACAGGTTCTAACTGACAAGCCTAATGGGTTTCCACATGATTGTGCATTTAGAAGAATAAAGACTTTAATGCTTTCAGAATACTTTGAGACCACTGACTTGTAAAGTGTCCTATTTCTTCCAGTCAGTTGACTGCCACTCTTGGTTTTGCAGAGGTCCAGCTGGAGTAAGAGCCCAAGCTCTGGATCAAGATGGAAATCTGGTAGACGATTTTGTATTTGACGGAGGAGATGGGGTTATTGGAAATCGCATTCTTCACGTGAGAAATGCACCTTCCCCTGCTGCTACTTCGTCCCTTGCAATTTCTGGAATGATTGCAGATGAAGTACAACAAAGATTTAAACTGTAAATAATGAAAGGAGCTAGCTACGCATTTTAATCTCCACATTCAGCAACATCCACAAGAACGTACTAATTGAATTCTTTAATTTTTAAAAAATGGTTTGAAAGTAGCATTTTTAGTTATCTCGTTTAATAACCACTGAATTGTTAAACTGATATAACAGAGAAATAATTTTTTAAAGTCCATGTTCTTTTACTTAGAGAATAAAGAGAAAAGGTACAGTTGTACCTTTTCCTGAATCCTTGACTTTTCTTTTTTTTTTGTTTTGTTAATCCTCATCTGAGGATATTTTTTCCATTGCTTTTCAGAGAGTGGAAGGGAGGAGAGTGGGGGAGAGAGGAGAGAGAGAGAGAAAGAGGAAGGAAACATTGATATGAGAGAGACACATTGATTGGTTGCCTCCCACATTCAACCCCGACTGAGCCGGGGATAGAACCTGTAACCCAGGTACATGCTCTTGACCGGGAATTGAACCCACGACCCTTTGGTGTGTGGGCCAGTGCTCTAACCACTGAACGGTGCCAACCAGGACTTGACTCTTAATTGACCTTGCCCTCACCAACCATAATCTAGAGATTCAGTCTTTTGGAATTTCTGCGAATGATGGCATAAAAATTTGCTTATTCCCTTAATTTTTTGGCTTTATCGTAAGCTTTTTGGTCTCTTATAGCCAAGAAGATATAATATATTGTAGGTTACAAAACTTTTAATTTTTTTTAAATATATTTTTATTGATTTCAGAGAGGATGGAGAGGGAGAAAGAGATAGAAACATCAATGATGAGAGAGAATCATCGATCGGCTGCCTCCTGCACGTTCCCTACTGGGGATTGAGCCCACAACCTAGGCATCTAGGCATCAGTCCGCAGGCCAATGCTGTATCCACTGAGCCAAACCGGTTAGGGCCAGATCTTTTAATTTTAAAGTCAGAAAAACTCAGATTTAGAGCAATAATATTTGTATTTGGGAATTCTTGATTTAAAATAGACATGAAATTTCACATTTTAAAGTAGTTTGAGTAAAATTCTATCAAGCTATATTATTTTCAGAGAAATGCATCAGTCCGCAGGCCAATGCTGTATCCACTGAGCCAAACCGGTTAGGGCCAGATCTTTTAATTTTAAAGTCAGAAAAACTCAGATTTAGAGCAATAATATTTGTATTTGGGAATTCTTGATTTAAAATAGACATGAAATTTCACATTTTAAAGTAGTTTGAGTAAAATTCTATCAAGCTATATTATTTTCAGAGAAATGCAAAGTCTTTTTTATTCCCAGCTCTTTATAACTGACTTGGTATGGTGTCACCACTAAATCTAAACAGCAGTACACTATGAATGGTTGTTGCCAACTTGTCAGTTTTTTCTGGTTGAGAAACTAAAAGAACATAGAACTGATAGGCTTTTATGAGAGCAGTTTTAGAATCCTGGCACTGATATACAGAACTCTGTGATTTAAAAATTATTTACCTCTTACCTCTGCTCTTGAGTTACACCAAGGTTCTCAGATGTTGGCCAAGATCACTAGTGATTCATGCCGACTTGGTTTTTCAGGGATCCTATTTCTTCATTTTTAGAAAATACCTAACTTAGAGGCATTCACTTTTGTAAACCGCAAAAGTGCCTTACATTTATGTGTGCTTCATGAGTATTTTAAATTGTTGGCCAGTGCCATACTGTATATAATATACTGCATATATGTGTGTGGTATCTATTGAAAGGATTCTTGTAATTCAGAAAGTAGGAAAACAGAAATATAAATGAAAATAAGGCAGCCTACTGATTGGGGAAACTTTTATTACAGAACAACCATGTAGGTGAGATATTTTCACCCTTTCCCTTACATGTACTCTCTCAGGATTAATCATGCCCTCTTTTGTTTTGTTTTTTCCTCTTATCACTCCAAAGATGTGTAATGGATGAGTTAGAAGTATGTACATTTTGGTTGATAGAAAAAGCTTTTTTGTTTTTTTTCCTTTTCACTTCAAGCCTCTGTGATTACATTGATTGAACTACCTCATTCATTAATTTGAAAACCTACATAACCGTCTACTCATGTTCAAGAAGTAACACATCCAGGAAAATAGACTAGGCAATTATTCAAAACTTGGAGTAAGCATATTGAAAGCATTCAGAAACCATTCACAGAAGAAACAAACCCTAGTGGTTTTTCATAACAACTGATTCCTCCAAGAAATGTAGTACACAGGATATGTTTTTCTGTTCCATAATGAGACTGTTAAGAAATGGGAAATATTACAATTCTCTATTTCATCAACAGTAAGATTGCATATGCACTAAGCTGTGAAAAACTGAAATTACAAAAATAACTGCCCTAATTAAAGCAACCCTCATTCCACATGGGTCTGTACTAACCTGAAAATAAAAGTGAAAAAGTTATTGAAAGAGTTTTGAATGTGTAGGTTATTCTGTTTGTAAAACATAAGTTATTGGTGTCATTAGGATTTTGTTGTGTAACACGAATGTAATATTTAAAAGTTTTGTGTATTTCTGAGAGAAGAAAATGTATATTAATATTAAAAAATATTTTAATGAGCCTTGGTGTTGCGAACATAATTTTTAGTTTCATTTATTTGAAACTCTGATTCAAATAATTGTTTTTGTGTGTAGAACTTGAACTGTCAAAGCTTTAGTAGCCAGACTTTTAAAAATGCACAAAAATCTTCTGTATCTATGTGTAATCTAGAAATGAGGTAGAGTAGTAGTTTATATTTTGGGTAAAAAGTGGAACACTTCCCAACTTACAAAAATGGCTTTCTATCTGATAGTGGTGCCAATATCTGGCTGACCTCTGTGTCATCTTTATACCCCGGAGCACCAGGGGGCATTATTTCTGTTTCATAGCAGAATGTCTATAGCCTATAAACACACAGTGCTTTCCAGGGGTGAGGGCAGAGGAAAGGGAGTTCAACAGATCAATCTTTAAGAAGTTTATTAAAGATTATAGTTCTTGGGAAGACATGTTTGGTATGTTATGTCTTACAGGGGGCCGGGCTCCTGGACATGAGCCTGTCATTACAGGGCAAATGATCTGAGTACCTGCTCCAACTTCTTTCCGGCAGGTGGACTGTAAGACAGCCAACGTTAGCTACAGCAAAGAACCATGAAAGCGAGTGACAATGACATTTATTGTTTCCTGTGGTGTTGCTTTGGTTTGCTACTGACTGGCACTTGTAGCTTTAAATAAATTGAGGAAGAGAGAGTACATGGTAGAAACATTGAGTAAGTCCTTCTCGAAAATGTTTTCAGTAGGAGAATATTTGTGGTAAAATTTGAACTGCCTTGTAAAATCTGATTGGGTCATTCAAGTTGTCTCCCAAAAGCCATTCTAAATTTTAAAAAGGCATAATTACTATCAAATTATTGCTATGATAGCATATTAATTGTAACTCCAATTTATAATTGAGCTTTTTGTTATATCCACAGGGCCTCCCCCTTACAGTATCAGTATGTTTAATAGTTGCATTTTTAAATCCTCACCTGAGGATATGTTTTATTGATTTGAGAGAAAGAGAGAGAGAGGGAGGGAGGGAGAAACATTGATGGGTCGCCTCTCTTATACTCCCTGACTGGGGATCGAACCTGCAACCTAAGTAATGTGCCCTGACCAGGAATCAAACCTGTAAACTTTTGGTGTATGTGATGATGCTCCAATTGAGTCACCCAGCCAGGGCAATAAGTTGCATTTTTAATACTTGAAGCAAATGCTTATAATGAGGTTAGAAATTTTTCATTTAAAAATGGCTTTTAAATAATGTTTTGAATAAGTACAACATTCATATGGCTGAAAAGTCACAGAAAAATTCACAGTGAAAAGTGTTCTCTCTGCTAGCCACCTGTCCCATCCCTGAGGCAACAAGAATTGTCACTATCTTGTGTAGCTTTGCAGATATATTTATATATAATAAAATACATTGCCTTCATTTTTGACATAAGTAGTAACAAACTCTGAATTGCTGTATTATACACCTTGCTCTTTTCGCTTTGTAGCGTACCTTTGAGAATGTTCAAGAGGCCTGATGACAGTAACCTGGTTCTTTTAAAATGACTTTATAGGTTCCATCTATGGATTTACTATTTTTTGTTGAACTAGTCCCTTATGTTTACTGATGATTTTTTTAAAAATTATCTTTATTGTTGAAAGGATTACAGATGTTCCCTTTTCCCCCTCCATTAATTCCCTCCACCCCGCTACTGCCCCCTCCCCAGCTCTTCACTGCACCATTGTCTGTGTCCACGGGTTATGCATGTATACATATAAGTTATTTGATTAAACTATTCCTGCCTCCCTCCTTCCCTCTGAAATATATCAGTCTATTGCATGCTTCAGTGTCTCTGGTTCTATTTTGCTTGTCAGTTTATTTTGTTCATTAGATTCCACATAAAAGTGAGATCATGTGATACTTGTCTTTCTCTGTCTACTTATTTCATTTAGCGTAATACTCTCCAGGTCCCTCCGTGCTGTCTCAAAGAGTTAAGGATCCTCCCTTTTTACAACTGCATAGTATTCCATTGTGTATATGTACCAGTATTTTTTTATCCATTCATCTACTGATGGGCACTTGGGCTGTTTCCAGATCTTAGATTTTGTAATAACACTGCTATGGACATAGGGGTACAATCTTTCTGATTGATGTTTCAGGCTTCTTAGGATATATTCCCAGAAGTGGGATCATTAGGTCAAACGGCAGTTCTATTTTTCATTTTTTAAAATATATTTTTCTGATGTTATCAAGTATGTACTCTTTAAAAATTTTATTTTTATTGATTTCAGAGAGGAAAAGAGAGAGAGAAATATCAATGAGAGAGAATCATTGATCAGCTGCCTCCTGCATACCCCCCACTGGGGATTGAGCCCACAACCTGGGCATATGCCCTTGATCAGAATCGAACCAGGGACCCTTCAGTCCCCAGGCCGACACTCAATCCACTGAGCCAAACTGGCTGGGGCCATTTTTCATTTTTTGAGGAAACTTTTCCATAGTGGTTGTACCAGTTTGTGTTCCCACCAACCATGTTCAAGGGTTGCTTTTTCTCCACATCCTCACCAGCACTTGTTGTTTGTTGATTTATTGATGATAGCCATTCTGACAGGTATGAGGTGATATCTCATTGTGGTTTTAATTTGCATCTCTCTGATGATTACTGATGAGCATTTTTTTCATATGTCTCTTGGCCATTTGTATGTCCTCTTTGGAGAAATGTCTATTCAGGTCTTCTGCCCATTTTTTAAATTAGATTGTTTGTCTTCCTTTTGTTGAGTTGTGTGAGTACTTTAAATATTTGGAAAATTAACCCCCTATTAGAGGTATCTTTGGCAAATATGTTCTCCCATACAGTGGGTTCCCTTTTCATTTTAATGCTGGTTTCCTTTGCTATGCAGAAGCTTTTAGTTTGTTGTTGTTTTCATTTGTTTCTCTTGCCCTAGGTGATGTATCTGTGAAAATTCTGCTGCATGAGATGTCTGATATTTTGCTGACTACTTTTTTTCTAGGATTTTTATGGTTTCATGACTTATTTTTAAGTCTTTAATCCCTTTTGAGTTTATTCTTGTGTATGGTGTAAGTTGGTTGTCTAGTTTCATTTTTTACATGTACCTGTCCAATTTTCCCAACATCTTTACTCCATTATATGCTCTTGCCTCCACTGTCACATATTAATTGAGAATAATGGCTTGGGTCGATTTCTGGGTTCTCTCTTCTGTTCCATTGATCTATATGCCTGTTCTTGTGCCAGTACCAGGCTGTTTTGTTTACAGTGGCTTTGTAATATAACTTGATGTCCAGTAGTGCGATCACTCCAACTGTGTTCTTTCCTTACTGATGCTTATTTAAATTGTTTATTTCTAGGGTGTTTTGTTTTGTTTTTGCTATAACAATACTGCAATGAATAACCTTGTACTAAGTCATTTCACATTTGAGCAAATATACCTATTGGACAGCCATATGCCTAGAATTTGCTGGGTCAAAGGGTATGTGCCTTTGCAACTTTCATAGATATTGTTGAGTTGTCCTTGATGGAGGTTGAACCAGTTTACACTTTCACCAATAACATATGAGTACCTGATTCCCCATACTCTGACCAACATAGTGTGTACTCAGCCGTTTTGATTTGTGCTATTCAAATAGGTAAAAATGATAACAGTATAATTAAAATTTGCATTTTTATGAGTAAAGTCAAGTATCTTTAATGTGTTTGAAACATTTAAATTTCCTTTTCTGTAAGCTGTCTTTTCATATCCTTTATCCTTTTTTTCTGAGTTTTCATCTTTCATTTATAGGAACTCTCAGATATTAGGGAAATGAACTCTTTAGGAAAGGAGTTGCAGATATTTTTTTCTAATTTGTCATTTGCCTTTTGGCTCAGCTTGTGGTATTTTTTTTTTTTTGCAATACATTTTAAAAAATAGAATGTATCAATCTTCTAGATTTCATATCATAGTAGAAAGGTCTTTTGTACTCAAACATTATAAACAAATTATTCTGTAGTTTTTTTTCATTGCAATCTTTGACACATCTGGAATTTATCCTAGTGTAGTGTGTGCGGGTATGGATTCAACATTGTTTTCTAGATGGCCCATTTGTCTGCTTGGGAAACTTTTTACTGCTGTCATTCTTGGATTATCCTCCACACACACGTGGATCACATTCTGTGTGCCTCGCCCAGAGATCGCAACTGAGATGCCTGTAGAGACTAGGCAGGTTACATAAAAGGGTGAAGAGTGCCAGGTGGGGAATATAGCCAACTGGAAGTAGGATGGCATACTTTTCTAAAGAGGGCAGCCACCACTCACTGCCTGCTGATTATTCCCTTGCAGGAATGCAGCAGGGCCCGGTGTTGCCAGATCTTTGTCAAGAGAAGCCGAAAATCCAGGTATACAAAATCTCCTGGTTTTTAAAACGTTAACAACAACTCTAAGAATTTAAATATAGCCTTGGCTGAACAAAATGTGTCTTCAAGCCAGAGTTGGCCTTGAGAAGGCGTCCAGTATTCTTAGCCAAGAGTGAAACTTCCAATAACAACTTTACTCTCCTAAAAGAAAATACAATCACAGTCTCGTAGTTTGCTTAGTAGTTATGGCTGGAGTTCAGGAAGAGGAGGGAAAAGCAATGACACTTTATGTAAGCCAAAGTCTTTGTCCTCACTGATAGAAAGATTACTTGGATAAATACACGCATTTCACTTTTATCCCCAGGACATGGGAATGTAGAGGTCACCATTTATTAGAAGACATTCGTGATTCGGTGGATACTTGGATTAGAAAAAAGATACTGTAAATTTTCCAACCCTGCCATTCTGATCTTGCCAGAATGACAAAATGTTTGGTTTGTGTTTTGGGGGAGGTTAGTCACTCAGCTACTGATCCTGGAACTAAAATGTGGCAGGCACTTTTTGCACTGTTCTCGCTTTCCTTTCCTTGCTGCTGGTAGCTGGGAACAATCTCTTACAATCCATATACTCAGCATCTGTAGTGGAATGAAACATATGCTAATGATAACATTTCCAGAGTCACGCCTCTTCAACTCAGGAAACCTATGGTCGGGGGATCTTTGCTGTTGAGTATGACTGGGCCACAGGGGCAGATCCAGGTTTTGTGGGACCTGATGCCTACACAATTAGGAGGACGTCATTAAGAAAACAATTCAAAAATATGTTTGGAAAGTTTTACAAAAACGACGATTTTGTGAACACATCGGGGACTGTGCAAGGGAAGGACCTTTAAGAATGTGATGAAGCCCTAGCCGGTTTGGCTCAGTGGATGGAGCGTGGGCCTGCGGACTCAAGGGTCCCGGGTTCGATTCCGGTTAAGGGCATGTACCTTGGTTGCCAGCACATCCCCAATAGGAGGTTTGCGGGAGGCAGCTGAGCAATGTTTCTAACACTCTATCCCTCTCCCCTCCTCTCTGTAAAAAATCAATAAAAAATATTTTTAAAAAAGAATGGAATGAAGTTCAAGCTTCATGAATGCCACTGCCATCTGCCCTTTCTCTGACCCTACTGTACGAAGGGCTTCGCACGCCTCTCCTCCTTCGTCTCCAAGGCACCCGTCCACGATACCATCTCCTCGAGAACAGACCCGTGCACAGACACACGCTAACTACCGCGTCCAGCCCAATGCCTTTCCCTCCACACCCCCATGCTGCCTCCCACGCCCGAGTCCTGGGAGGCGCCGTGTAGATGTTGTCCCGGGAAGGTCTAGAGGCGGGAGAGTCCGTGTGAAACGCAGGAGGTTGGGGAGTGTGTCTGCAACAGGCCCGCGGCAGGCCCGGGGGAGAGGCAGCCTCCCCCAGCCACCC